>NC_043713.1:10928652-10943142 GCF_006229205.1 Suricata suricatta
AGGCATGACTTTGAGTAGATAATGAAAGAAAATGCAAAATGCTTATTGATTCATGATGTGGTTTCATCTTAGCTTGGGCAAACCATGCAGTATTTAATACATAGTAGCAGAATATTTACTATTGAAGCTTGAAAAGATGTGAGTTCTTTGTGTGCAATCTTTCATTTATGCATGTGAGAGGGTTTTCTTTTTTTAATATCTTTACATTGTAGTACTTGTTTTGCTTGTTGGTGGTGTTTGCTTATTTAATACATTCCGTCAGGGACAGAAATTACATGCTGTTTTTTTTTCCCCCTAGGAAGTGGGTCTTGGGTTTTTCTCTTATTATTTTCTTTACTTTTTTTTTCCCCCTCTTCTTTTTTTGGTGGTGGTGGTGGTTAGGTTTAAATGAAGTTGCTTTTACAACACCAAAGACTTAATCATCCATTTCCTATATAAAAGGTAGCTACTTTTTGCATGGATCTCAAGTATATTGTAGTATAGAGGTGAAATTTAAGGAAGGGTATTAAGCAGGCTGTGATTTAGCTTATGGGCAAATAATAAATTGTATCATTTATCTTGAATGTATCATAGATAATCTGCTATATAATGATTGCCACTTCAGATAGCTGTGAAATTAGGTGATTAACTAGTTGTTACTTAACCTTCTAATTTCTGTATAAGTCTAATTACATGAAATAGAAGTTGGGGTTTTGATTTATAACTTTGCTTTTCTGTTTGGAGTGTCATGGTAACTACTGTATTGTAAATGATGGAAAATAATTGCATATGTTAAAAAAATAAATTTTGTAAAAAATACACACAAAGTATTCAGGGAAAAAATAAATAAAAAATAATAATAAAACAATAAAAATATATATTAATGATAAATGCTAATTTATGTTTAATTGTGGCACTGAGGGCAGTTATAGTAAAATCTATAGGTGGTTGCTTTTCGACTCCTATAAATATCCAATCGGCCTTACTGCTAGGTTACTAGGGAATTTAAGGATTGACAATTTACATTTAATTTCCAAATCAGCCTTATAAAGGCTTGATGACAAAATTCTGTGTAGAGTCTTAGGAAAAGTAATTGCTTGAGCTCATAAATTATACCACCAGTCTCATGTTTTCAGCGTCATTAATATTTTTAATGTCAGCATTTTGTGGGACTTTTCATGCAATATTTTTGAATAAAGAGTCATTATAATAAGAACCAGAGGAAAAGAAATCTGGCGATTGTGTTTAAAATGAATTAAAAGAGAATTATGTAGGCCGTGGGAAGATTATTTAAAAAGCTTCTGAGTTGTCCAGGGAAGAAATAATGAGGATGGTAGTTGTTGCCAACAGTGGCACACACAAGAGTCAGACAGAAGCAATGGCATCAAGTTACAATTTTTGTGGTTTGCCTTTGATAGGCTGCAAGCAAGTGAACAGGGGATGTTCAGATAAATTCCACTTTTCTAAGGGAGCCGGTATGATACAATGTCTATAAACCTGGCATTTGAAATCAAACTGGTGTGTGCTGGTTAACTGCTTAAGATGTCCTGTCCTAAACCTTAGAGCTGGGCAATAATACCCTTACAGGATGGAGCACACTCACTGTTTTAAACCACTAAGCACAGTGTCTGGCAATCCATTACTATTATCTGAAAAGCATATTATAAATATTAGTCACCACATAATAAACACCTTTATTGTGATATATACAATCACTAATTTGTAGTTCTTTCTAATCAAACAAACCCCTGCTCTCTAAATAATACAAGTTATAATTTAATATTTTAAGAATTAACATTTATAATACTAGATTAATTGAAATCTTGCCATAAGGTGCTTTACTATGAAGCAGAATTATGGGCGAAGGTTGTGTGCACAAGATCTTGTTTTAAGGGGCTCAATCTATGACGTACCATTTAAAAAGTTTTAGTCACTGACGTACCAAAAATGCCTCCCATTTAAGGCAGTTTAACATTTAAAATAGTCCAAAGCAGGGGTGCCTGGGTGGCTCAGTCATTTCAGCACCCATCCCTTGGTTTCAGCTCAGGTCATAATCTCACAGTTCCTGAGTTTGAGCCCTGTATCAAAGCCTGCTTGAGGTTCTTTCTCCCTCTCTCTATACCCCTCCTTGAGTCACATTGATTCTGTCTCTCTCAAAATAAATAAACTTAAAAAAGAATAAAATAGTCCAAAGCAGAAATTTGCCCCAATCCCTGTATCTTAACTGTCCTGTAGTGGAATTCAGTCTGTCAGAACAGATTCCATCAAATTAGTCTTTAATGGAGTCTGTTCTGAGTAAACTCATAATCTGTCTCTAAGACTGCTTAGTGCAGCAACTTATTCTAGCCAACAAATATTCTATGGAAGTCCAAATCCTTCAAGAATGGTGTTTTTGGCTCACCTATAGTGAAGTTGATAGGTGTAAACCATTGTTTGGCAAAATAAACGGGAAAATAATTAACAAAAGTCATGCCTAACTCTTCCCCAAATTCAGATCAAGCAGACACACAAACCAGCCAAAAGTGTCAGGGATAAAATGGAACGTTGGGGGCCAGGATGCAATTTACAATCAAGACACAAGAATAAGTGATCACATGGATACCTAGTATTGCAGTACTTGATATGGTTCTAGAGAAGTAAACAACTCTACAGGGCATCATTGGCAATGGTTTAGGAAAAATGAAGCCAAAACCTAAAATGTTGTCATATGTACATTTAGTTAAGGTGATAGATGAAATTGTTTTAAATAACCATAGGCAGATGAGTTGACATTACATTGTTTTCAGATACTGAGTTCTCCTCTAGGACTATAACTTGAGTTTGAGTTTCTATGGAATCACCTGTATATACACAAGTTTACATTCTGTTCTCATACCTTCTAATGCTGTATAACCATAAATAAGCATGTTAAAGATTGTGTTACTTGTTTTTGTACAAGGCTGAAAACAAAAGATGCTTGTATTTAATTTTAAGCTTTTGTAGCTAGAGAAGAAATGAGTAGATAGCAAAGTGCTTTCAGCAAAATCTCCACGTTTAAAAATCTTCATGTATTACTCATTCTGTAGGAGGATAAATGAAGACATGAAAATGTTATTTGCCCAGATAAATTTACCTTACATATCACATTATTTTTCTTGAAGACAGTTAATAGAAGAGTCTGTATTCTGAAGGGAGTTATTGATGAGCCAGGAGATGGACATGGTAGAAAAGAAAATAAGAACTTACTCCCTTATAAAAAGGATAAGTGAATGAGACTGACATTTTCATTTTTGACAAACATTGCTACAGAGATTATTACAAAGATTAATCTCTGTCATATGTATGCCTTCAAAAGTATTATAAAACAGATTTATCAAATAAGTCCTCTATTTAAGTCACATTACACAAATTCCTTTTTGATGAGAAACCAACTGTGCTTTAAAATATAATGAACAAGTTATTGTTTTTGTGATTATCTCTTTTCTTATTTTAGGATTAGTCTTTTGAATTTCAGAATACTCTGTATTAGGAATCAGGAATACAGGAATCCAGTAGCAGTTGAGATGATACTTGTTATAAACTTCTGGGCAAATCCCTTCCTTTGCAGCTCTTTGACCCAGGCATTTAATATGCTGTTATGGCATACATGCAGTGAGTATCTTAGGAAAATAATAAGTCTCTCCTAAAATAAAATGGTAACCTTCCAATGGTAACTTAGGGAGAAGAGAACTAAGTCTTGATTGATAGTTTTTATCTGGTCTTCAGTACCTCCATAAACGACCCACAAACTACTATGATTATAGTGAGTCTATATTCAAGAGACTAATGATATTAAAGTGTGTTAATCATTTTCCTGTAGATTGTTACAAATTGGCTATATAGTCAAGTATTTGTTGAGTTACCATTAAAGATACATGATAATATATACTTATATTAGAGAAAAATCTTTTATGGAAGTGAGAGTGGGTTTTATGGAACATAAACAATAGACCTTAGACAAATGAATATTAAGGTATTAGAGACACACCATAGGCAAAAGAGGAATATGATGATGGGAATCAGACTGGGATTACAAAAGTGAGTAGACATTGAATGTATGGAGTGAGAAATGGCAAAACTGGCAGGTGTGTGCGTGTGTGTGTTGAACAGTCATATGTTAAGGAGGTCAAGGGAATGAGTTACACCAAAAATAACAATCAAGCTTTTACTCACTTACTGCAAAAGTGAGGCAAAATGAGCTTCTAGCTTTCCAATGTTCCATTTTCCCCCATGGACTAGCACTGGATGAGAGTCCAGAAATGCAACACAGAGGAATTCTCTTATTCTTAAAGATCGGCTCACAAAAGATTTGTCTCTCTATGAACCCTTGGGGTGGAGAGGGCTGTGAGTGGAGAAGTACTGAATCAAAGGGGAGATAAGCACCTCCATCACAGTCTCCCCAATAATGAGGTCTCTGAACAGAAATACCTAGGCTAAGAATGCAGATGTGCCTATGTGTGGCTGGTCAAAGGAGGGGTGAGTTGGTGGTCAACCCTTTAACTGCAATTCCTTGCAAAATGCTTCATTGGTTTGGTTATGCACCAAGTCTGATGTAGAATGGGTAGCCTTCCTCCATGGGGCTTGGTAGCCAAAGTCTTGGAATTGCATAGGGTCAGGCCTGAAAGTTCACATATTGGATCTGGCCTGGAGCCAGATCCAGTATAGGGGATGGTGGCATGAGAAAAGAGGGTTCTCCAGCCAGAGTAGAAGTAAGTTGGGGAGACTGAGGTAAAGCCAGGCTGTAATCTTTGTGAAAATAACAGGGAGTTTCAGATTGAAGAGGAAAGCAGGACTCTGTATTCCTGTGCTGTTTTTGCCCCTTGCTGGTTGAGTTATCTTAGGCAAAGCACATCTGAGCAGTATACTTCTTCATCTACAAAATGGGACTATAGTATTGGCTTATAGGTGTCAGTTATATGAGGAAATATCTGAAAAAATGTCTGACCAAAGATAGTAATATATGTTGTCAACTCAAGTCAAGGCTATGTTCACTAGTTGTGTTCAAGACCTTGGCATAAAACTAATGCTGAAGGAAAAGCCAGTACTTTAAGTCTAATCCAGTGTTGGAACTGTGTAGGCTGAATAATGGTTCCCAGAGATATTCAGGTCTTAGTTCCTAGCCCCTGGGAATGTTGGATTCTGTGGCAAAAGGGCCTTTGCGGATGTGATTGAGGATCTTGATCCTGCTTATTCAGGTGATCCTAAAGGTAATCACAAGTGTCCTTCCAAGAGGGAGGAAAGGGAGCTGTGACTACCAATGAGGAAAGAGCACTTCAGTGACCAAAGCAGATACTGGAATGATGTGGCCACAAGCCAAGGAATGAGGACAGGCTTAAGAGCTGGAAGGGGTGGGGCGCCTGGGTGGCTCAGTCGGTTAAGCCTCCAACTCCGGCTCAGGTCAGATCTCACATTTGTGGGTTTGAGCCCCGTGTCAGGCTCTGTGCTGACAGCTAGCTCAGAGGTTGGAGCCTGCTTCCGATTCTGTGTCTTCTTCTCTCTCTGCTCCTCCTCCTCTCATGCTCTGTTTCTCACTGTATCAAAAATAAGTAAAACATAAAAAAAAAAAAAGAGCTGGAAGGAGTAAGAAACAAATTCTCTCTTGGAGCCTCTAGAGGGAAACAGCCCAGTTGATTCCTTTATTTTAGCCCTCTAAGACTCCATTCAGGATTCTGAACTTCCCTTACTATCATAATGAATTTATCTTAAGCTACTAAATTTATGATAATCTATCACAGTGTCAACAGGGAACTAACACAAAAGCCTTAGTTCTCATTTGGAGGGACACCTCTCAAGACAGCTTGGTTTCTGACCGTCAACTTTGTGTCTCAGCTTCATTCTTACTGGACCTGTCTGATGGTTAATGTACTTTTCTACGTAAGAGATGGAGGTGCATGAAGGGACTGTTTTGCAGTGTAACCTGAAAAAGACTCAGAGTAGTGTAGACCAGTGTGCTCAGTGGAACACCAGAAATAAACAAGTTGGCAAGTACATGGAAAAACATCCCTTGGAATTGTACACTGGTAAGAGGTAGTGCTCTAGCAACGTTTGGGTTCTTCCTATTAAAGTGACATTATGATATCCCCCTTCCTGATGTGTCCTAAGGAATTTGTATTACATCATATCTTTTTATAGATCATTAAATGAAATTAATGGTCTGAAGTCTTGGAGGTTTTTTTGTTTAGGCCCTGAGGTCTCTGAATATAGAGAAATTGCTTTTAGTCCAATGTTTAGGTTTGCATAAACTAAAGGCCACTAGTTTGATTATGCATTCACGTTGTTTCACTACAGCAGTGAGAATGGCAAGCACATGGAGAACCCGAGACTTTGGCAGATGATTAAAGCTTCTGTGGCCATGTGGATACTGGAAGTTAACACACTCGGAGATCTGACAAGCCACCAGCCTGATTCTTTGACCTCCTTTTCTTCTTTCCTTCTATCCCTCAACTTCTGGCCATCTTTCTCCTTCCCTTTGTCTAGTTCATTAGCACTTTCCCTGGAGGTAGAGTTGCAGAGAGAAAGGGGAAAATGTAAGTCATATAAATCAATTTTTCTATTTTTCAGCAGCTATCACACTAGATTTATGGGAGATGAAGGTGAAAATTACTGACAGTAGAGTTTGGAATAGCTGCAGAGTTCACTTATCCACTGAAAACTGTATTAATTAAGAACTGAGGATCAGAATCTTGTTAATTTGCAATTGGTGTTTTTATTCTATGAGCAGAGAATTTAGTGCCTTTTAGGCCTTTTCTGTAAAGGAAGATAAGTGGAAGGGAGTAGAGGGAGAAAAACATTTTTGACTGCTCTTAATTATTTCTTTTGGTCCCTTTCATGGAGGTGATAGCAGGCACTTTCAGTCTACTCGCCATCATTTGCTTGCTTATGGTCCATTACATGTTAATCTCTGGTTCTTTGAGTTTATTTTTCACTGAAGAATATGGCTATTCTTTTCACAGTGGCTTGAAGGTCAGCTCTACATTGTTCTTCCTGATGCTTAATTTTAGTTGTAAAATAACTGGCAGTAGCACAACTAGATATCTGCATAAACATCTGAAGGGCTAATAAGCAATTCTGTAAAGATTTATTTCTGGAAGACAAAATAAGAACTAATGAGTAGAAATTACAGGACTAGGATTTGGGCCTGATGCAGAGTCATCTTGTAATGGGTACCACATTGTGGCAGTGCACCAGGAGGAATAATATTGAAGGGATCAGGGGCACCTGGAAGGCTCAATCTGTTAAGCATCTGACTTCAGCTCAAGTCATGATTTCATAGTTCATGGGTTCGAGCCCCACATCCAGTTCTGTGCTGACAAACATAGCCAGGAGCCTGTTTTGGATTCTGTGTCTCCCTCTCTCTGCCCCTCCCCAACTCATGCTCTATCTCTGTCTCAAAAATAAATAAACTATATAAAAATTTTTTTAAATATTGAAGGTATCAAAGCAAAGTTTGGGTGGCCATTTGCTAGTAATGCTGTTGAGGGAATTAATGAGCATAGTAACGACGGAACCTGAAGAAATCTTTTAATTTTGAGGTTCTGTTAACCTAAATTTAAGACAATTATCCTATCACTGCATTTTATTTTTCTCAAATAACCTGGCTTTGATAGGTTCATATTCAACTTAAGCTTTTCTTCCAAAGTGTCACAACCTCCCTTATCGACCCATCTATTCAAATCATTTCCATCCATTAAGGATCAGTTAAAACTTCACTTCTTTAGTCTTTTCTTCAATCAGCGATCTTTCTTTTCTCTGATTATTATAATATTCACTGAGTGCTTCTCCTTAGCACTTAATTACACACAATACTTGTTTTGTTGTCTACATGTGCATATCTTCTCTCCTTCACAAAATTGGCATCTGAAACGCATGAACATTACAGAGCTGAATAAATAATAGGGTTTTTTAAATAATTAAAATGAATTTCCCTTATATTGGATAGCAATGAATAACTTGAGCTTTTTGGTGAAGTTTCTTCTTTGTTATTGCTCAGACTTCTAAAATAGACTATCATATTAATTACAAACAATCATCATAGGGTAGTTGTTTCCTTTACAAAATTTATTGTATGGATATCTTTCTAGAGACGAGTTTTTAGAAATGGTGAGCTGTTTCTTTAGCATCATAAGCCCTAAG
The DNA here is from genome assembly GCF_006229205.1 of Suricata suricatta. Lineage (NCBI taxonomy): Eukaryota > Metazoa > Chordata > Mammalia > Carnivora > Herpestidae > Suricata > Suricata suricatta. The sequence goes on from NC_043713.1 coordinate 10,936,783, forward strand.
TATCTTTGTTCCTGATCTTTTGTAAATGCCACTTCATGGCAAAATAAAATAATGTCACAAGAGGCTTCATAAAAGATAGCATATGAAAGTGCAGAGCTACCAAAGTTTAAAAGTCAAACTAAAGGAGTGAATTTCATAAAACTTTAATAAGAGAATACTATTATTTGACTACCAAATACCTGTTTTATCTCAATTAAACAACTGGAAAAAGTTAACCTTTTCCCATAAAGTTATTTTAACTGTTCACCTTTCTAAGACTGGTTTTTGCATACAATTAATTGAAGACAATTTATGGCTACTGTTCAAGAAGGTATATATAGGAAGAGAACAGTTATTTCCAGGGCAGATGTAAGGAATTCCAAAAATCCTTTACCACAAGATTGCTTTGTGAATTATAGCAAGCCATCATGAATTCATTTAGCAAACAAATGCACATGAAACAACTTATGTACTAAGAGTTAATCTTTCCTTCCTTCATTTACATTATTTTTTAAAATGACAATACCTGTATAGCTCAGTGTCCTGTATGACATAACAGAAAGCCATAACTTGAAAGATCTGAACTTTCCCAGGCTGCCAGACTCTCTAACTCTGGGGCACAGCAGGATAGACCTAACTCAGAATTAATTACCCCTAAAAACAGTGAGAGTGTCCTATGTGTCCCTGGCCTGCCTTCTAAGGCAAGAGAAATCCCACCTCCTTGGCAGAGGCAGTAGAGCAGACTAGGTGAATGAAGTCCCTAGAACTTAGACCTCATGTCTAGGCTAGGTAGTAGTAGTAATTTCAATTTTATTATTTTTCTTCAAATTTATTTTTATATACGTAGATTTCCCAATGAATACAATTTTAAAGAATTAGGTATAGTATAGGGAATAGAGTCAGGAATATTATAATACCTTGGGTGACAGATGGTAACTAGATTTATTGTGGGGATCATTTCGTATTATATAAAAATGTCAAATCACTATGATGTATGCCTGAAACTAATAAGATTATACTTCATTTAAATAAAAAGAATGACAACAATAGGAGATAGAGTGGGAATGAGAAGGGTAGAGAACAGTCTTTCCACCTTACCATGAAGCCCCCAGAAGGGAAAGGGAGAATCCTATTTGAGTTTTCTAGAATGTGGAGGTACTGTCCACCTCATTTTTGTTCAGCAGCTTCTGTTTCAAAACTCAAATTCTATGCCTCCCATGAACTAAAAGCTAGATAGGTTTCTCTCAGTCCTTAAAATTTAAGACCAATGCCTCCTAAATTATATAACTTTCTTAAATTTCATGTTTGAGTTTACACGTTTTTTCCTATATCTTAGTATTTTAGTGAGAAGTTAAAATATACTTTGGTAGAGACTACTGACCAGATACCATTTGTGATATAATTTTTAAAATTTGGGTGTTGCAGTGAAGTTACATCCTTTTTCTTATAATGCCTGTCCTGGAGTTTTTTATTTTACTTTATTATGATAAAAACATTTCAGATGAACTATATCTTCCTAATAAATTTCTTAGTGTGCAGTTGTTGACCATGGTACAGTGTTGTACAGCAGATCTCTTGTACTTGAAATTCTTGATAAATTAGACCATTATTCCTAATAAACTGAAGATGAAGAAGATAATATCTCTTCTAATCCTTTGGGTCTTATGAAAGTTTCTTGACTTATCAGTAAGAGTAGAACATTCTTTTAAATTCAACAAGCATTTTTTTTATCCAGTGTTACATTCTAATTGCCCACTGAAGAAAGAAATCATTCAAATAGCTAATTATAAAAAATGGATAATATTAAATAAATTTAACTGTGAGATCAAAACAGCACAATAAGAAATACCATGGAGTAGGTAACATTTGTGTTGGGTCTTAAAGAATAACTTTTAATAAATATATATATAAGATGAGAACTGTTCTAGGCTGAGGAATGCACAAAAGCAAAGATATTGCATGATGTAATGATGATATATTATGTGTATTAAATAGAGAACAACTTGAACATTTGCATATTAGTCACATGGGCACCTTTATTAAAAACAAAAACACTAAGCTGCTTCCGGCCTCAGAACCCTGCACTGCCGTGGCCTTTCTCCTGAATGCTTCTCAAACTTGTCTAGACTTTCATTTCCTCAAAGGTCCTCAAAGTGTCCTACCTTGACTATAATATTTAAATTTGCCTTTTCTGCCTTTCCTTGCCCTACATCATGCACACAATGCACATGTCACAATGCAATGTCTTTATTACATAGCGATCCTTAATGAGTAGCTTATACTGATGTCTTTATGTACAGATGTGACTTTTTACGTATAAATGTCTTAAATCTGCACAAATACTGAGAATTATGAGAAATACAGTATTCTTTATACTTCCCTTTTTATATTCTCCATTCACTGTTCTATCTGCTTACATTATATCAGAATTAATCAACTATCAGTTACAAGGTGTCCTCAGTCACGCTGTTTTATAGGGAGGCAAAAGCCAGTAATTCCGAAAATACTAATCAGCCTACCACACCAACGTGGGCTCTGACAACCACCATATAGAACATACAAATCAACTATTTGGGCCATTGTGAGAAGAGGTATTGTATCACTTTTCCTGCTTCGGCTTCCTCCCAACCTTTTTTTGTTTAATGGACTTTAGTTTTTAGAACAGTTTTCGATTTACAAAAACAAAACAAAACAAAACAAAGTAGAGAGACTTGCCATATACCCTGACTCTGCATCCTCCCTGGGCCTACACCTGAAGTGGTGTTGCATTTGTTACAATTAATGAATGAACATTGATAAGTTATTACTGTATAAATTCTATACTTTGTGTTAAGGATCACTATGCTCTATAGTTCTTCGGGTTTGGACAAATGCAGTGTCATGTATTGTACACAATAGTTTCACTGCCCTAAAATCCCTTTGCTCCCCTTTTCATTCCTCCTCGCCACCACTTATTATTATTATTATTACTACTATCTCTATAGCTTGGCCCTTTCTGGCATGCTATATATTTGGGATCAGACAGTGTGTAACCTTTTAAGACAGACTTCTTTCACTTAGTGCTCTACATTTAAGATTTCCATGTCTCTCTGTGGCTTGAGACATTTTTCTTTAAATCACATTCTATGGATGTACCTTGATTTGTTCGTCCTTTCACCTGTTGAAGTACACCTTGTTTGCTTCCAGTTTGGGGACAGTTATGAGTCTGTAAACATTTATGTGCACATCTTTGTGGATGTTTGTTTTTAATTTAATTGCCTAAATACCTGGCAGGCAAGAGACTAAGAGGATGTTTACGTTTACAAGAAACTGCAGAACTGTTTACCGAAGTAGCTGTACCATTTTGCACTCCCATGCACAAGTGACAGTTACTTTTGCTTCATGTCCTCACCAGCACATGGTGCTTTCAGTGCTTTGGATTTTAGTAATTCTAATGGATGTGTAGTGACATCTCATTGTTTTCATTTTTAATGCCCCAATGACATATGATGATCAGTTTCTTTTCATGGACTTACTTCCTTTCTGTATATCTTCTTTGGCAGGGGTCTGTTACATATCTTGCTTCTTTATATGTATACACACACACACACATATACATACATACATACTTGCAGCATAATATTAAATAGTGTGGTGAGAAGGGACATCCTTATCTTGTTCCATATATATATGTATGTATTTTTGAGTGGGAGAGTGTGTGTGAGCAGGGGAGGGACAGAGAGAGGGAGAGAGGGGACAGAGGATCTGAAGTGGGCTCTGCACTGACCACAGCAGAGCAGTGAACCCAATGTGGGGTTCAGATTCATGAACCATGAGATTATTACCTGAGCTAAATTCAGACCCTCAACTGACTGAGCCCCCAGGCAGCCCATATCTTATTCATTTTTAAATTGGATTATTTTCATATTGCTGCATTTTAAGTGTTTATTTACTTGTGGACTTGTAACAATTTTAGAATCAGTTTATCAATATCCACCAAATAACTTGCTTGGATTTTGATTGAGATTGCATTGAATCTATGGATCAATTTGGGAAGAACTGACATCTTAAAAAATAATGCATCTTCATATCCATGGACATCAAACATCTCACCATTAATTTAGATCTTGGATTTTTTTCATCAGTGTTTGTAGTTTTCCTATATATTTTTTTGTATATATTTTGTTAGGTTTACACCAAAATATTTTTTAGTGTTCATTTAAGAGGTGGTGCTTTTTATTCTAAATTCCATTGTTCACTGCTGGTTTATAGAAGAGAAATCGCTTTTTGTATATTAACTTTGTGATCAGCAAAGCTACTATAATTATTAGTTCTAGGATTTGTTGATTCATTTAGATATTCCACATAGGTAAACAATTTATTTCATCTGCAAACAATGACAACTTGGTTTCTTGATTTCCAACTGGTTTATTTTCTATTTTTGGTCTCAATCTGGCTACCTTAATTAGGACTTGCAGAATAATGTTAAATAGTGTGGTGAGAAGAGGCATCCTTATCTTGTCATATATTAAGATCTAATTTTTTACTCTTAAGAATAATGTTTTTTTTGTAGATAATCTTTACCAAATTGTAACAGTTCTCTTTTATTTCTAGTTTGCTAAGAGTTTTACCTTGAATGAATGGGTGTTGAGTTTTCTCAAATGCTTTTTCTTCATCTATTGATAACATCATATGATTGTTTTTCTTCAGCCTGTTGGTGTGATTGACTCTTAGTTGTTGAACAAGTCTTGCATACCTGAAATAAATTGTCCCTGGCCATGATGTATAATTTTTTATTAAGGCATAATTGACATATAATAAATAATTCTTATAATGTAATTTTGAGTCCAACTTGCTAATACTTTATAGATTTTTACATCCACCTGAAAGATCCTGGTTGGTATCTTTTCTTCCCCCCTTCCCTCCTTCAACCCCCCCGCCCTTTTTTGTAATGGCTTTGGTTCTGATGTTTAGGTCATGCTGGCCTCATAGAATGAATTAGGAAGTGTTCTTTCTACCTCAGTTTTCTGGAAGAGATTGTAGAAAATTGGTATTATTTCTTATTTAAATGATAGAATTTGCAGTTAAAGTATCTCTCCCTGATACTTTCTGGTTTTGGCAGATTGTTAATCATTAATTAAATATCTTTAGTAGATACAGGCTTGAATGGATTATTTATTCCTCCTGGTGTCAGTATTGTTACATTATGTTTTTTAAGGAATAGGTCTACTTCACCTAAGATAGCAAATTTAGTTAGGGGCATATAGTTATTCTTGGCATTCCTTTTAATGTCCATTGGATCAGTAATGATGGTCACTCTTTCATTTCTGATGTTAGTAATTTCTGTCTTCTCTTTTATTTTTCTTCATTAGCCTGGCTATAGGCTACCAATTATATCTATCTCTTTAAGGAACCAATTTTTATTTCGTTTATTTATCCCTGATGTTCATCTTTTCAAATTAGATGTTTGTTCTCATTTTAATATTGGCTTTCTTCTGCTTACTTGGGATTTGTATTTATTTTTCTAGCTTCCTAAGGTGACAGATTATTGACTTTTAATCTTTCTTCATTTCTAACAAATGCAATCAGTGTTACAGAATTCCCTTTAAGCATTGTTGTTGCTGCATCTCACAACTTTTGATAACTTGTGTGTTTAGTTAGTTTTCTGTTTATTTAGAGACATATTTGATTCAAGTATTATTTAGAAATTGTTGCTTAATCTCCAAATACCTTGCTCTTTTCCAGGGTGTGTTTTTTTTTTTTTCTGTTACTGATTTCTAGTTTAATTATACTGTGATCTGGGACTATTCATTCATGATTTATTTTAAATTTGTTTAAAAAAATATGCTTTGTGGTCCAGAATATCATCTATCTTGGTGAATGGCATATGTTAGTTTGAGAGGAATGTGTAGTTATTTCATGAAGGATTCTGTAAATGCCAATAAGATCTAGTTGGTTGGTGGTGCTATTCAGCTCAGCTGTGTTCTTATGTGGTGCCTGCTAGATTTGTCAATTCCTGATGACGAGCTGTTAAAATTGTCATCTATAACAGTGGATTTGTCTATTTCCCCTTGTAGTTTTGTCAGTTTTGCCCCATGTAATTTGACACTCTTATTGTTAGGCACATTCACATCTACCATTGTTGTTTTCTTGGAGATTTGATGCCTTTATCATTATCGAATGCCCCTTTTTATCTCTGGTAATTTTCCTAATTTTGAAGTATGCTTTGTCTGAAAGTAGTATACCTACTCCAGATTTCTTTTGATCTGTGTTAGCATGGTATAGCTTTCTCTATCTCTTTACTTTTAATTTGCCTATGTCTTTAGATTTAAAGTGAGTTTCTTGAAGATAAAATGTAGTTGTTTTCTTTAATCCATTCAGTCTATTAATTAGTATACTTGG
>NC_043713.1:10943242-10945136 GCF_006229205.1 Suricata suricatta
TTTACTTTTTTTTTTCTTTTTTCCTCTTCTTTTTTTTGGTGGTGGGGGTGGCTATGTTTAAATGAAGTTGCTTTTACAACACCAAAGACTTAATCATCCATTTCCTACATAAAAGGTAGCTACTTTTTTGCATGGACCTAAGCATATTGTAGTATAGAGGTGGAATTTAAGGAAAGGTATTAAGCAGGCTGTGTTGTAGCTTCTGAACAAGTAATATATTGTATCATTTATCTTGAATGTATCATAGATAAGCTGCTATATAATGATTGCCACTTCAGATAGCTGTGAAATTAGGTGATTAACTAGTTGTTACTTAGCCTTCTAATTTCGGTATACATCTAATTACATGAAACAGAAGTTGGTGTTTTGATTTTTTACTTTGCTTTTCTGTTTGGAGTGTCATTGTAACTACTGTATTATAAATGATGGAAAATAATTGCATATGTTAAAAAATATGAAACTTTATAAAGTAAAAAATAAAATAAAAATTAATGAAAGAAAAAAAATAATCCATTCATTCCTTCTACTCAATGGATAATTATGCTTTTGTAGACACTTCAAAGCATGCTTCTCCCAAGTGAAGCATGTATTTAATGTCTGATATTTTCCTCGTCTATCCATTTAGTCTTATTAGTTAATGCGTTATTGTTCACACCCCTCAGACCACTCCAAGCAGCTAGATGCTTCCTAGGAACTTCCTAGTGAATTTCCTTCTTTCCCCACACTTTATACCTCTTCACATATTTTTGTAACTATTTACTTGTTTGACTCCATGTTTGTATGTGGCCACTAGATTTTAGATTTATTTCCGTAAATTAGCATATGGAAGGTTTTAATATATGTTTATCCATCTATCTATATCAAGATGAAAAGGAAAAGGTAAAAGCTGATACGAATGAATGGTGTACTATTATAAATTTCATATGCCTCAAGGGAGATTAAATAAAAACTGGAAGAAGAGTTATAGCCATATTGCGTATTGACAAAGACAATTATTTTATGTGGCAAAAATATTTCTTAACTCCATCTCCAAGGCTGCATGATTTTCTGTTTTATCTCATACCTGATTTTAATATTTTTCTTAATTGTAGGTGATCATTCAATATTTAATCACATTGCTCTCTAAAGAACTAGTTGTTGTTGTTGTTGTTGTTTCCTTCAGTTTCTTCAAATCAGCTCTCACTAACACCTTCTTAGCCTGCGTATTGGCTTTCATATTGCCATCTTCTCAAATGGAGTTTTAAAATGAGAAAAGATTGGGGCACCTGGGTGGCTCAGCAGGGTCAGCATCTGACTTCGGCTTAGGTCATGATCTTACAGTCCATAAGTTTGAGCCCCACGACGGGCTCTGTGCTGACAGCTCAGAGCCTGGAGCCTGCTTTGGAATATTTGTCTCCCTCTCTCTGACACTATTCTGCTGACTCTCTCTCTCTCAAAAATAAATAAACATTTAAAAAACTTAGAAAAAATGAAATGAAAAAATATTTATTTGATAGACAAACACTGAATAAAGATAAATCTTACAGTTAAAAAATAAAATACTACCTGAGGGATGCCATTTTGTTGCTTTCTTATGAATTTTATCTATTTTTACATTTCAAATTTACCTATTTTTATCACAAAAATAATATAAAGATGAAGATCATTCTATAAAAGGAAACAATTATTTCATATAGAACAAACAAGTGATTCACTTAAGCTGCTATATAACGATTGCCACTTCAGATAGCTGTGAAATTAGGTGATTAACTAGTTGTTACTTAACCTTCTAATTTCTGTATAAGTCTAATTACATGAAACAGAAGTTGGTGTTTTGATTTTTTACTTTGCTTTTCTGTTTGGAGTGTCATTGCAACTACTGTATTGTAAATGATGGAAAATAATTGCATATGTT
>NC_043713.1:10945236-10969384 GCF_006229205.1 Suricata suricatta
AGCTGTGAAATTAGGTGATTAACTAGTTGTTACTTAACCTTCTAATTTCTGTATAAGTCTAATTACATGAAACAGAAGTTGGTGTTTTGATTTTTTACTTTGCTTTTCTGTTTGGAGTGTCATTGCAACTACTGTATTGTAAATGATGGAAAATAATTGCATATGTTAAAAAATATGAAACTTTATAAAGTAAAAAAATTAAAAAAAAAGAAATACCATTTTTACAACTAAAAATAAAAAGAATATTCTGTAATATTTTAAATCATGATACATGAAAAATGAAAATGTGAATTTCATACCACTTTAAAAATTTTTTTAATGTTTATTCATTTTTGAGAGAGAGAGAGGGTGAAGGAGGGAGGGGCAGAGATAGATGGAGACACAGAATCCGGAGCAGGCTCTAGACTCTGTGCTTTCAACACAGAGTCTGATATGGGGCTTGAACTCATGAACCATGGGATCATAACCTGAGCCAGTCAGATGCTTAACTGACTTAGCCACCCAAGCACCCCTCACACAATTTTTTTCTATATTGTATAGAAATGTATTTCTTTTAACTTTTTTGTAGATAAAACAGATAGGCTTTTTCTAGTGTCACTGAGTTGATAGAAACAATGTGTAAATAATATGTAAAAATCTTTTCATTATCTCCAGTTACATGAGAATGTATCACCCTCTGTCACATCCCTTGGTTTCTCTCTGCTCCAAACAGCTTGGGGAATAAATCCCATGTACCATGATCCAATGCGGCCTTATTGCTCGTAACCACCTGGAATAACACGCACTATTTTCACACAAAATCATTGAGTGTTTGGTTACTGAGAGGTGGGGAGTAAAGGCGAAAACAATGTTGAGGAAATTTACATTTGTTTAAAAAATAAGTTATTTAAAAGTCTGTTCACACACATACTGTCACACACATCCCAAGGGCTGTTTGCTTATTCATGGGTATTTTCAGGGCTTATTTACAGTGTAGCAACAGCTACATTTTTACTGAGTGTGATCCAACTTAAATTAATAAGCCTCAAAATAATTCATGATTTACTAGTGAAAATGAAAACAGTTCTTCAAGTGTACTTCCATTTGGACAGCCGTTAGTCTACATGATGTCAAAAACAATTTTGTAATTTCCCCTGCTTTACTGTGCTATTTCATATCACCTCTGACGATATATCCTATTTGAAGATCGTCATATTAATCTCTGTATTGGCATAATAGTGATTACCCATTATTATTCATAAGTTATTAATAGTCAACAAGCCTAGATTTGAAAGACTTGAGAGTGGAAAGCTGATAAAAAATAAGTCAATATTTCTACACACTAGTTGTTACACATAACTTTTACTCAACAATGAGGCCTTCCTTGTTCAGTTGTAAAATTTGCTTCATAATGGTACGCTCACAATGAGAATCATCTGTTCTTTGAACATATCACAGGATCTTTTGTCCATTTTCCAGTGTACATATCCTGAGTTAATATATAGCTTCGTTCCTTCCATTAGCACTGTAATATATACATTTTTTAATTTTCTGTCTCACCTACACAAATTAGATATTTGATATATTGGGTCATTCTGATAGATAGATTATTTATCATTACCCAATAAAATGAAGAATAACCCAATTAGCTTTTCTGAGTCATGGAATAATTTGAACCTTTGGTGATAATGTTAGAATTTTAAGCTTTGCTACTAATAAAAATGTAGTTTCATTTAACCTGATAAATTTCATGTTGGTTTTCATATTTTTCTATTTATTCTATAAACTATATATGAACAAAGAGCATTTTATAAATAGAAATAAAACAATTAAGTAATACCAGTAGTTTAGAATAATGTTTCCTGATTCTGACCACTTATATTTTTTTACACATTTGCAATCACAGCATAATACATTTTCTCTTCTGCTGTGCTTGACCAACATACTCCGTATGTACGTCACGGACATAAGAATCTTGGCCCCCGTGAAATTTGTCCTTTGATGTTGTGTCTGTGGATTGTGATACCTGACAAAGAGACTCTACAAATATAATTATGGTCATTAACCAGTGGAGTTTCAGATAAGGAGACTATCTCGGATATCCTGGTGAGCCTAATATAATCATTTAAGCCCTTAAAAGCAGGAGAGTAAGTTGGAGGCTTTTGAAGCAAGAGAAAGATTTGATGTGCTTGAAGGTAGAGAGACCATGTGCAAAGTGTGGAAGGGAAATACCTTCTACCCAAAACTACTGCGCTCGGATCCAGAGCCTTAGGTGAGAGCCATAGCCTTGGGCAATGTCTTGATTTTAGCTGGGTGAGACCCTTACCAGAGAATTGAGACATGATGTGCTGGACTTCTAACAAACAGGATATATGAGCCTATATGTTGTATTCTAGTCTATAAATTTGTGGCAATGTGTGACTCAGTGATAGAAAACTAACACATAGGTCTTGTTCTTGGTCATCATTATTTTTCAATATTCAGATTATCCAACTGATATGTAGTGTGGATACCAGTGTCATAAATAATACAAAAAAAAAAGTATATGGTATGAAGCGTTAAGAAATCCACCATGTAGCCAGAAAGGTAAACAGTCACAAAAGAAAAATTGAAAAATCTTTATTGATTGCCATAAGTAGCGAGAAGCATTTAGGAAGAGCCCCAGAGGCAGGATAAACTGTCTTGTTTGGTGACAACTGGGTCCTATCATCTGGCTGACTCTCAAGATTGTCTCATTCACTCTATTTCCACTAACACTGCCTTGATTAAGAGCCTGGAAATAAATAGAAACTGTAAATAGGATGTTAAAAGATCATACTGGTGGCATTACATGACAGCATGATGTCACTCCACTAATGCTAGACAAGCAAAATAGGTCACATATCTGAGATTTTCTGTAATCTCAGCATGACCAAATGATCTTATTATATTAAGTAATCTAATTAATTAAGTAACATATTAAGTTAGTTTTGCATAAGGTCATTGTAAGGATGTTTAAGGTAAAGGATTGCTGAGTTGCCTTATGCAATAGAATCTTCAGGAGGCAGGAAAGGGACAAGCCAAGACTTACTCCAAGATTCTAAGCCAGACTACTGAGGAAAAAGATACAATAAAAGGAAATGAAGTAGGATTAAAGAGCTAGTTGGGTAGAAGAGGGACTATTAGGGAGTTGGTCTAAAATAATATCTGAATTAAAATATCTTCTGTTCCCGGTAGTGGAAGCCATTATTGACTCTACAGAATATATATGTCCATAAGCTCACATAACAGCATGCAGGTTTGGGAGTGGGAGCATTTCTATATTGCAACCTAGGACTCAACCTAGCTCCTGTCTTTTTTTTGCCCCTGTTCACAGTCTAAGCCTCATACTAACCATAATTTCTCATGGTGGTTTTAGGATATCTGTCAGCAAAATCCACACCAAAGTATTTCCCTGTCCACATTCTGTATAAGATAAAGAAATTTTCTCCCAACTCATGGGAGCCACTCTTCTCTTCAGTCTGATGAAATCAATTTAGTCATGTCTTAGGACAAAGCAGTCACAAAGGAAATACTTAAATTGGCTTAGATTAGATTTAGAATAATCCAACAAGGTAAACATAAAATACAGCACAAAAAACATCTTAGCAAAAGCTCAGTTTATAAATGTAGTAAAGGAACTTAAAAACATAATTCAACCTTATGTTTAGAAAAAGAATTAAAGAGGAGAGACACCTGAGTAACTCAGTCGGTTGAGAATCCAGCTCTTGATTTTGGCTCAGGACATGATCCTATGGTCATGGGATCAAGCCCCACATGAGGCTCTGAGCTAAGCATAGAATCTGGTTAGATTCTCTCCCCCTTTACTCCTCTCCCTCTGTCTCTCTCTCCTGCTTACTCTTAAGTAAAGGAAAAAAAATTTAAGAGGAAAATACACTGTTCTGTAATGCAAATGTCATCTTGTTGGTTGAGCTTTGAAGGAATCAAGCTTGTCAGATTGGCCATCCAATATGGCAACACTCAGTTTTATTCACTGGTTCAGTTCTTTCATTGTCTTCATGATTCTTTTTTTTAATGTTTATTTATTTTTGAGAGACAGAGAACAAGCAGGAAGGAGCAGAGAGAAAGGTAGACATAGAATCTGAAGCAGGCTCCAGGCTCTGATCCGTCAGCACATAGCCCAACGCAGGGCATGAATTCAAAAACCATGAGATCATAGCCTGAGCCAAAGTCCGACACTTAACTGACTGAGTCACCCACGTGCCCCTGTCTTCCTGGTTCTAGTTCTTTTTCTAGAATAGACACTTTGTCTTCCTCCATATCCTCCATAGCCCTGTCTAAAATGGGCACTTGGGAATTTACCAATTTGGGAAACTTCATAGTTTTAACAAATCTCACTGCTCAAGTACAAGTACATATTTACATTTATTTACTAAAGGGGCACATTATTGCTGTTTTCTTTTCTAATAGTGAACACTTTAATAATTTTGAGGACACTTGTCTTAAAATATAGGATTATATATGTTATTGAAGGAAAGCACATTTGTTAGAATATGTGTGACTTGGGGCGCCTGGGTGGTTCAGTCAGTTAAGTGTCCAACTTCAGCCCAGGTCATGATCTTGTGGTTCGTGGGTTTGAGCCCCACATTGGGCTCTGTGCTGACAGCTCAGAGCCTGGGGCCTGTTTTGGATACTGTGCCATCCTCTGTCTCTTAGCTCCTCACCCACTAGTGCTCTGTCTCACTCTCTCTCTCTTAAAAATAAATAAACATTAAAAAAAAGAATATGTGTGACTCAGTTAAGAATGTAAACAAGGGTTAACATAGAAATATAAATTTACTCACCAGCTGTGTATTACCTAATTCACCAACTATGACCTCATTGATGTACTTCTAATTAACAATCAAGTATGAATACTGAAGATCCTTTTAGAATAACATATATTTATCGACATTCCACATTGTGTAAGTCATTTTACAGACACAATAATGTTATTCTTTTTTTTAAGTTTATTTATTTTTTAAGAGAGAATGTGGGTGGGGAAGGAGCAGAGACAGTGGGAAAGAACAAGAATCCCAAGCATGCTCCATACTGTTAACTTGGAGCCTAGTGCAGGGCTCGAACTCATGAACCCCCATGAGACCATGACCTGAGCTGAAATCAAGAGTTACTCAGGTGCCTCTCCTCTTTAACTCTTTTTCTAAACATAAGATTGAATTATATTTTTAAGTTTCTGTCCGACTTCGGCTCAGGTCATGATCTCACAGTTAGTGGGTTTGAGCCCTGTGTCAGGCTCTGTGCTGACAGCTAGCTCAGAGCCTGGGGCCTGTCTTTGGATTCTGTGTCTCCTTCTCTCTCTCTGACCTTCCCCTGCTCACACTGTCTCTCTCTCTCAAAAATAAATAAAACATTAAAAAATTTAAAAAAATACTTCATATCAAAAAGGAAAGAGAAAAATGTTGGGTAAATATACTGAGTAGTTTATTATAGAAACTAGGGATGATGAATGAGTTCATATTGATGGATATAATTTTTTTCCAAGAAAATACAAGTTAATGTCATCAGCAGAGTGAAGGGGTAGGAATTTAAGCCTTCAGTGAAGGTTTCAATATTTCCTATTTATTCCATTATGAACAAATGCCTTTTATCTAATTATACTTATTATTTTATGAGATAAAAGAACTTAAGACCAACACATAGTATTGTAATGATATACCAGCTCTTTCTATATTTTACTTTACCCGTTTTTTTTTTTAACTGACTTTTCTCTTTTGCATAGCTTAATTATGCCTGGTTGTAAATTGTTTGCCTTCCACAGAACTCAGGGCAAAGTTTGCTGATTTATTGGAGAAGAAAGAGGTTTGAGGCAAAGAGACTCTTTAAAAGATTAGTCCAGATGATGTGTGGTTTACATATACAATGGAATACTACTTGGCAATGAGTAAGAATGAAATCTGCAATTTGCAACAATGTGAATGGAACTGGAAGGTATTATGCTAAGTGAAATAAGTCAGTCAGAGAAAGACAGGTATCATATATTTTCACTCATATGTGGAATTTGAGAAATTTAACAGAAGACCATGGGGAGAGGGGAGGGGAAATAACAGTTTCAAAATAGAGAGAGAGGGAAAGCATAAGAGATTCTTAAATAAAAGAACTGAGGGTTGATGCGGGGGCGGCTGGGGAAAGGGGAAAATGGATGATGGGCATTGAGGAAGGCACTTGTTGGGATGATCACTGGGTGCTGTCTGTAAGCAATGGATCATGGGAATCTACACTTTATACACTGCATGTTAGCTAACTTGACAATAAATTATACTAAAAAAAATTCATTCATCTGATGATGTAGACTTAAACTCCATGATTAGCAGTGGTTCCTGCTTCCAAAAATTGGAAAGAATATTATTTTTCTTTTTACCAAATTGGAAGTGACAAATAAGAAAGCCAACCTCTGTGTTACTCTTTCAGAACAAATAGCCATTAATTGAGCTACTGATTATTGGAGGAGAAGAAAGGGGTTAAGAAGGAATCTGATGCTGTTACTCTGGGACATATTGAGTCTAATATGTCTGCAGGACATGCAAGTGGCAAGGGAGATTTCGTTAGCAGTTTAAATGCAGATCCAGAGCTAGGAAAGAACTTTTGAGTGAGGTGCCATACATATTTGACTATTGAAGACCTAGAACAAATTGATGTTGACTGGGGATGACAAATAACGAAAAAGCAGGAGGAAAGAACCCTGTTGAGAAGGAAGGGAAAGATGAATCAGTAGAAGAGATAAAGGAGGAATAGTAGCTGTTGATTTATAATTGGTGTTTTCTGAATATTTTCTGCAACAAGTTATTTACACAAATTGTGTTTGTACTGGTTCTTAACCATAATATTTTAGGGATGTTATTACTACCTACCTTTTACTAAAAAGGAAGCTAGACCTCAGAGAGGTAGGATAATTTGCACAAGGTTATCAGTATAGGATCCAGCAATGAAGAAACCCAGGTCAACCGGGATCCAAAGTCATTTATTTTCCCACAACCCCACGCTGCATGTAGGAAATAACTTCAGACCAAAACAATCTTTCAGGTCATTTATGTAACAGTAATTTGGGGATTCCAAAGCAACTGGGTGTAAAAGAATTTATGAACAAGTTTTTCTGCTGGTGGTTTTCCTTCATTCAGTCTCCTAAGTCCATTAGGGAGATGGCTACCCTTTTTGCTTTCCTGGTCTTCCTAATCATCTAGAAAGTCCCTGCTCTATTTCCTCTTACTCTTTGTTAGAACACTTTTTTTTTTTCTGTTTTGCTCTATCCAGGCAAAAGCAGGAGAAAAAATAAAAGATCTCCATTATGTTATGTGTCTGCTCATCAGCAGAACAAATTCCCATGGCTCCCTGTTTCTAATCAGAAGGAAGTAATTTTCCCTTCTCACCTGACTGATTCCCCAACTTGGCTCTCGTCGCTGAATGTCTTCCTCCAGGTACTCAGCTGCAGTTCTCAGCTAGTGCTAAAGCTCACTCATTACATATTCACCACTCACTCTCCAAGTTATGTCCACCTGTCATCCAAGTCATTTAAAGCGATACCACTAATGTTACCAAATTTCAGTTAAAAGTCAGGTTAACAATATGTAAACAATATTTATTCGATTTCAAGATATGTCCTGTATTTACTAGAGTAGGTAATTAAATGCCTGCTGAGATGATAAAAACTGCCATCATCATCATCATCATCATCATCATCATCATCACCACTGCTACAGTTTATCAAGAACTTTCTATGTGCCAGACAGTGCGCTATACACATCTCAGTCATTGCTTTGTTTAATTGGTAGTATTTGTATCATGTATGTAATTAGTTAGTGGAAATTAGTATATGCCAATATATGGAGAGTTCACACATATCAATCTAGTTTAACAAATCTTTGTGTGTCAGCTGTTATCATCACATTACAGATAAGAAATGAGTTTAAAATTTCGACAGCCTTCCTAGAAAAGAACCAGGTTTACCTGTTTATTATTTTAAGTGCTAAAGACATATGAAAAGCTAAGGCCTAAGTATGCTTCATCTACCAAAAATATCCAATATACTGATATCTAGTTATCAACTACAAAAATTCATAGTATGTATAAATACAAAATATACATAAGTGTGTAAAATAATATCGAGCTTCCATTTCCTATAAAATGAAGGCAAAGACAAAACACTGATGAGAAACTGTGGTATTTTTGAATAATTAGGACTCAACCCACATTTCCTTCATTGTTCTAGTCTTGAATCTCAATTCACATCTTACACCAAAACATTACCTTTGTGTCCAAACGAATGCTCACCTTGTAAAGACAGACACAAGAGAATCGGCTCTAGACTACCACTCAGTAGCAATGGAATGTGTTTTGTTTAAACTAAGCATCTGATACTAAAAATGTGCCTTTGAACAGTTGCTAAAAGTGAGTCGGTGCCACAGATCACCTTGTCAGTACTTTGACAGCTAAGTTGATGTGTAAAGGTGAGTTCCAACTGTTTCCTTAATTTATAGTGTACGAATTCTGCAGCCAGCTGTCTAAGAGAAGCAACCATGCAGGGTTTATTGGTCCCCAAGCACGTTTGTCACCCGTCTTGTTAGACCTCTTGTACCAATCAGCATTTCTGGTAGAATCTAAGTGGTTATAATCACCTTTTTTTTTTTCCTTTTCCTAATATTTGTGTCAGATAATTTTACATAAAATCTGAATAGGGAAACAAACAAAAACGCTTAATAACTGAAAAGTCAATATATCTGGTTTTACTAATGTTCAAATTATTACTCCATCACCAAAAGACTTGCTCTCAGCGTTTTAGTTATTTTCAACAGGAATATATTTTTAAAGGTCTTACATGACATTTCAACTGATTTAGTAATCATATTTTGAGTTCTGTTAGTAAATCCAGCCTCACAGGCTCTGACTGTAGGCTCATTCTCTTCTAATTGTATAGTATTCATCAGACTTCTTTCCTCTTGGTGCACCTTTTGATGTTTTGCCAGTTACTAGCTGTGTCAACAAGGTCAAGACTCAACAAGGTCTAACAAGACTTGATTTAGCTAAGGTTCCTGTTTAAGCATTAGAAAAAATAGACCCATTTATAATACCCTCCAGGCTCATTTGAGAAAAATAAATCCAGTTAAATTTAAAATCTCATAGCCAAGTATCTGGCATATATTAAGTGTTAAACTATGGTATTTTCTGTCTCCTCTCCACCTTTACTTCTCTCTTTCATTCATTGATAAAGACTTAACAATCTTCAGGTTGGAACTAGTAGGAAGTGAACAATTCACATTCATAAAATCACTTACAGGTCACAAGTTGATCAGTTACTTCACATTATCTTTTTGTTTCTCAACAGTGTGAGAGCTTTTATTCTCTCTTAGCTTTAAAAGTCTCAGAGTTAGGTTCAATGTAGTAGATATATGCCACATTATCCTAGATATTATTTCTGTTTTTTGTTCTGTTCTTTGTCTGGTTTATCTTGTCTTTGAAGAAAATTGTTGCAAGCTACAAAACATGACATAAAAGAAACATTGAGTTTTGTGATCTGAGAAATATAGTAAAGAAATATATGTCGGTGTTTCTGAGTTATGAAGATAACTTTTTTTTCTCATCTAAAACACCTTTAACTTATATGGCACTCACTTTAATCTTCTAATATGTAAAGTGCTCATGGTAAGACTGAATTGAAGAAGGGTGGAAAGAGTCATTAATCATACTTCTCTTTAAGACTAAATTCCATTATCCTAATTTAATTTACACTTTCAAAGCATGGAAGGAAGAGTTGGTTATTTAGCCAAATGGGTCACTTTTTCATGAAAGCCTCACAGTAGTAAATAGATATAGATAGATATAGATATACATACAGATAATGATATAAATATAGATATAGATATATAGATATAGATGTGTGTACGTTTGTGTGTGTGTATGTGTGTGTGTATGTGTGTGTGTGTGTGTGTGTGTGTGTGTGTGTGTGTGTATCCCATACAGCTGAATCTCAATGTAGTCTACATGAAAACACTTTTAGCAGTCTCATGGATTGGGTAGGTTAACTGAAGTCAAAGGCTTCCAAACTGTTTAAAGCAGTGGAGACAGAGCTCTCCCTGGAATATGTGGTAACAGTGTTATATTTCAACTGCTTAGGCTAGTGCCTATGGTTGTTAGAGAAGTGAACTAAGTTCTTAGGATAACATGAGTGACTTGCATGTTGATTGACTTACTGGTTGATTGATTTTATATAAAGAGCTCATGTAAACTTGGTTCTGTCTATAAATTGAGATAAATTATGCTGTCTATCAAATTCAATCATTCCTAATCAACTTTGTTTTTACTGATGTAGTAAACTTGGAGATTTTCACATTATTTTTTTCAAAAGTTATCTCCTTTAATTAATAATAAATCATAATCTTCTCTCAGAGCAAAAGCTCAATTTGCCTCCTAAAGTGTGGTAGTGAATGACAGACATTTGGACCAATTCTAATTTGTTCTTGAGGTACATATACTATTTTTAGAAAATTACTTCTAAGAGTTCAGATTCATGGCAGATATGAATACATGACATTATGATAGCATGATAACTGGTACAATGAAAGAGTTTAACAAAATGCATTTAAAAAGTGAGCAAAAATAAAAATTAATTTTAAAGCTGAGATTCCCATGGCAAGGAAACTGAAAACCAGAAAGAAAATAGAAAGGAGGGGGGGGTAAAAGGAAACTCATTGAAATAGTTGTCCGTTCATTTCTAGGCACTGTGCTGGGCATTCCACATATTTTTAACTAATTTAGCCTTTTAATTGTTTCACATATTTTATCTCTTTGAGCTATTTTATTGTTTAAGGAAATTAAAGTTTATTTAAATTAAATGGCTATTTGATGATCCACAGTTAGAGGATAGAGCTGAGTGTTCAAGACAGGGCTCATAAATTCTATGTAGGGTTCTTTGTCCCACTTTGTGTTACATAAAACTCTCTTGTAGAAGGATGGTTGATGACCAAGGAATGGCCTGCTTTTCAGCGTCACATTTTTCTTAATAATGTAGCTGAGTCAATCTAATACAACCAGTCTTTAATTAAGTGCCCGGATTGTATTTGTGGGCATTGCGCGACATCAGTGAACAAAGCAGACAAAGATCCCCCCCCCACCCCGTGGAACATACAATGTAATGAAGACAGGGCAATGATCAATAACAAATACTAAATGAGCATCGTATATAATCTAAAAGAGAGTAATAAGTATTACCAACGTACATGAAATAAAGGGAGTAGAAAGTTCAGAAGGACAGGGGGTGGGCTGCAATTTTAAGTCATGTGCACAGGGTAGATAGACCTCGCTGTTAAGATGACTTTTGAGCAAAACCATAAAGAAAGTTAGCCATGTAGGTAGTCTGAGTAGCCAAGAAAAAAAATATATTTCAGGCAGAGGGAATGGCCAGTGCAAAAACACATACTGGCAGGACCCTCTGGTAAATTCTAGTAACAGCAAGGACACTAGGGTCCAGTGAAATTGAGTGAATTAGGGAGATAAAAGTAGAGGATCAATCAGAGGTAACTGAGGAAGTGGGGAATGTATATTATGTAGGGCCATGTAAGCATTTGGGCTTAAAAAATTTTTTTTTAGTTTTTACTTATTTTTGAGAGACAGAGAGACAGATCATGAGCAGGGGAAGGGCAGGGAGAGAAGAAGACACAGAATTGGAAGCAGGCTCCAGGCTCTGAGCTGTCAGCACACAGCCTGACGCAGGGCTCCACGTGGGGCTCAAACTCACCAACTGTGAGATCACAATCCAACCCGAAGCCAGCCACTTAACCGACTGAGCCACCCAGGCACCCCACACATTGGCTTTTACTTTGAGTTCACTGGGATGCCACTAAAAGGTTTTAAGAGTAAGCGTGGTTTAAGAGGACTTGGTTGAGCTGGGAAACTAATGACATACATCCAGGTGACAAGTAACAATGGCTCAGACTAGGGTGACAGCAGAGGACACAGTAAACAATTGTCATATTCTAAATACATTTCGGAGTTCAAGCCAACAGGAGTTTCAGTTAGCTGGGCATAGTTTGAGAACCAGAGAAAATTTTTAAAAAACGATTCCAAATTATTTGGTCTGAACTATTGGAGTATTGAATTTGCCATCAACTGAGATGAGTAATATTGCAGATGATCAGGTGTATAGGAATTAGTTCAGTGTTAAATCTGAGGTGTACACTAAATGTTAAATCTGAGGTGCACACTAAACATTCATGAGGAGAAACTAAAGAAGTGGTTGAATACATATGAGTCTGGGTTAGAGAGGGAGTCTCAGTAGTGTTGGGATTTGAGTAGTTGGAATATAAAGTCACCATCCCAGACAAGATCACCAAGAGCAAAAGACCATAGAAGACAGTTTCTGAGCACCTATATTCCAAAGTCCAGAAGAAGAGGAGGAACCAGCAATTAACGAGTAGTCGGTGGGGAAGCAGGTAGAAAACCTAAAGGGAATGGGATTCTGGGAAGCTAGAGAAAAAGGTATATCAAAGAGGAGGGAATGACTAACTTGAAAGTTGTTGCAACTAAGCTGAAAGGAGAGAATTGACCACCTCACTAGAAAACAAGGAGGAGAAACCATTTCCCTTGGTGAGAGCAGTTTTGGTGGAGTTGGTGGTGGAGCAGGGAACAGCTGGATTTCAGTATGTTCCTAGAGAATGTGAAGAGGAAAACCAGAGATATTCCTTTGAAGAATTTTTATTGGAATTCAGAGTAGATAAACAGAAAAATGTGAGTGAAAAATAATTTCAATTCCAGCATTCGAGAATTCTACCTCAGTGGAAGTTTTAAGCTTAATAGTTTGATTTCAATTTCTTGGCTGTACAGTGTCAAGCACAGATATCACTGGAAATCTTATACAGGGGGATAATTTTAAAGCATTTAAAAGGTATACAACAATAGATCCATCCACTTAAATATAAACTTACATTGATTTCACAGCCATAGTTCAAGTATAGCAAACTATTGGCACAATTGATATGCATGAGGGAATAAGTTAACAAGAATATGTTGTATATGCTATGTTTGGAAAGTTATGTATTATAATACATATGGCCTTATTACATTGATGTACATACTTCTCTAATTCTCTTGGCTTTATATTCACTTTATATCTCTTAATACAATTAAATATGATAATGGAATCAACTGCTAAAATATTCATACAGACATAATCAAGGAAAGTATATTAATTTCTTTTAGGAAAAAACACAGGATGGGGCAGGGGCCAACATTTCTTCATTGTTATTAAACACTTCAACCTAGAATGAAGGACAAGAATACAATTTTATGGAATGCAACTGATTAGAGCCCCTACTTTTTTTCATAGTCAATACCAAGACATGATCAACTGAAAGGTAGTGCTTAGTTCTTAAACTGATTTTGAGCCAACAGCATATGGTTATCATGTAGACAGGACACACTACAAATTTAAAGAATCCTGTTCTCTTTCCTAAAAGAAATCTCCAAATGGATTCCTAGGAACTAAAAAACAAGGATCATTGTATATATCAATGTTTATCAATTATATAGCCCCTTATTTCCACCAGCAAGAAATTTTAAGGTCTTTTCTGGGAAACATGTCTACAAGAAAATGGCTCTAATACTGGGGCAATTTGGGGGCACCAGGGTGGTTCAGTTGGTTAAGAGCCCCGTGTCAGGCTCTGGGCTGACAGCTAGCTCAGAAACTGGAGCCTGCTTCTGGTTCTGTGTCTCCTTCTCTGTCTGCCCCTCCTCCTCTCATGCTCTGTCTCTCTCTGTATAAAAAATCAATAAAAAAACATTAAAAAAAATTTAAGAATCACAGAGCTAGATCTATTTGTTTAATATAAAATTGCCCAGTTTTATTTATTTATTTTAACCTTTATTCATTGTGGAGAGGCCAAGAATGAGTGGGGGAAGAGCAGAAAGAGAGAGACACACAGAATCTGAAGCAGGCTCCAGGCTCTGAGGTGTCAGCACACAGCCCAACACGGGGCTCAAACCCACAAATCGCAAGATCATGACCTGAGCTGAAGTCGGAGGCTTAACCAACTGAGCCACCCAGGCACCCTGCTCTGTGATTCTTAAATGAGATTAAATAAACAGCATGGCTTGAGATGCCCAGTGACCACACTGGTCGGTTGTTTAGAGAAGGGTCATCTTGCCTGGATGACCGCCTGTGAACTAAGTATACCCCTGAACAATGAAAGCTGCTAGACATTTCCAAACACCTGCAGAAACATGGGCCATAATTATTTAGGAAGAAGCCTTTGTCAACGTTCCAGAGTATGACCATGAATATCACAGAGTCGTTTTTTTTTAATGATAAATTATTTAAGGTGTGCACTTTATTCTTCAACTAGCTGAAACACTCTCTAGGGGACTCATATGTTACAGAGATAATAGAAAACCCCAGGGTTTAGACAATTCAATATAGACAATTCACACATAATTCACGTTGCCAGGGACCATGATATCCTCACTTCCATAATGACAAAATAATTTATCATATTGCCTGAATACTGATTTTGCTTCTATTGTTATAATATTTAGAGTGTAAAATATAAAATAATGTCAAAGATTGTTAGGTATTTTAAAAAATTTAAGTCATCACTTGTAGAGAGAAAAGACTGTTTTGTTCTGATGTTTTCCCTTCAAGTAGTAGCAATTTTTAAATAGTTTTTCTCTGCATGAATTCAGAATCAAACGATAATACAATACTTACAGTGTGTTGAAATCTAGGGGGCATGTGGGATAAAGAGGTGCTGTGTTACCCCACAGCCAATGAACAGATAGGGCCTGAGCTCTGTTAGAAGAATCAGACCCTCTGAAAGAACATTCTAAAAGAAGAACACATAGCTGTGAAGTTTTCTTTCTCTTTTAGGGCCACATCATTATATGGGCTCCCTGTAGCTCTTCCACGAGAGATGTAAGAAACATTTCAATCTCAATATTGTGTCTTCATAGTTTCCCTTTGCAAAAGAAAAGCTGATGCTTAATGCCCTTTTTTTTATTATGCTTGAGTTGTGTACCAGATCAAGCAATAAGAAGGGTCGTGCACCAAATAAAGCAGTAAGACTGCCACTGGCCACCTCTCCCTTGACCGTCAAGTCTATTCCATGAGATGGGGAGGAGTTAGAGCACTTAGTCTGAGCAAGGCCCTCTCTGCCACCAGAAGAACAGAGGTGGCTCTGTTTCCTTCCCACATTTTCTATTATATACTCTTCTGTTAAATGGAACATATCCATGTTCCTAATTTCTAACTACAACTCAGGGTAACATTTATGGAGCAAGAGAATTTCCTATTTCATTTGTTACAGGTGCCTTTAATTATTTGTCGTTGTTTTCATATATTTGAGTAGCAACAGGTTATGGACGTTAGATGCAGAAGTCGTGTTCTTAGCCAAGTAAAGTAATATAGTTTTGTCTCAAGAGATTATGACACTATTACATTTCAGAGGATGTTGTCCACTACCAGGCAAAATCTCCCTGGTATTACAGAAGTACTGAAAAGGAGGGGGAGGATTTTTTTAATTTGTATTTCCCTTTTATCTGTAATTCAGCTTAACGATAACCCACAACCCTCGGACCAACTATACGTAATTCAAAAACACAGGTAAACTAGAAAAAAAATTAAAAAGATGAGCCAACAGTCTCTGTTGAAATATTAATTGTACAGAGAATCCTATCTACTATTTTATTTATTTAGATTGTTTTTGTTTTATTAATATCAATTTGAAAATTTTCACCTCCAAACTATAATATATTGGACAAGTTATCTAAGTAACTTGATTAGAAAGCTTTAAATCAATTCTTTACACATACACTCTAATTTGACAATGAAACTTATTCTAATTTAAATACTTGTAGCTTGGAGCACCTGGGTGGCTCAGTAGGTTAAGCATCTGACTTTGGCTCAAGTCATGATTTCATGGCTCAGTTTGTGAGTTTGTGCCTCACTTGGGGCTGTGCTGACAGCTCCCAGCATGAACATGAAGCCTTTTTTGGATTCTATCTCCCTCTCTCTCTGCCTCTCCCCCACTCACTTTTACTCTTTTTTTCCAAAAATAAATAAATAAAAATTTTAAAAATATGGAAGCCTGGGTGGCTCCATCTGTTGAGCATCCGACTTCAGCTCAGGTCATGATATCACAGTTTATGGGTTCAAGCCCCTGGTTGGGCTCTGTGCTGACATCTCAGAGCCTGGAGCCTGCTTCAGATTCTCTTTCCCTGTCACTCATGCTTTGTCTCTGTCTCTGTCTCTCTCTCTCTCTCTCCCTCTAAAAATGAATAAACACTTAAAAATTCTTGTAGCTTAATGGATATCTTGTATCACCGATATTCAATAAACTGCACATTTAAAGTATGTGATTTGATACATTTTGACAGATGTACCCATGAAACCATCAACAAAATTATGATAGTGAACATGTTCATCCCCCTAAAGTCCCCTGACCTCTTTGTGGTACCTCAATCCTCTTCCTTCTTATTCCTTCACTTAGTGCCAAGCAACTCTGATAGACTTTCTGTAACTATTTGGTAGTTTTCACTTTCTAGAATTTTAATTTTTTAATGGAACCATATATTAAAGACAGTTTTATTGTCTGATTTTTATTCATGATGATTATTTTGAGATTACCTTTGTTGCTCTGTATTTGATAGTTTATTCCTTTTTATTGCTGAACAGAATCCCACTTAGGGATATATCCTAGCTGGCTTATGCATTCATGAGTTTATGGCCACTGGAATTGTTGTCAGTTTGGGGTTATTACAAATGAAGTTGCTATTGACATTTACGGACAAGTTTTTGTATGGACATGTGCTTTTATTTCTTTGGGTAGAATCTCCAAGTATAATACTTTCTCAATTTCCCTTTGCATTTCTGTCAGTTTTTGCCTGATGTATTTTGAAGCTCTATTATTAAGATATTAAGTAGATTTTTTATGTTTTCCTGCTGAATCGACTCCTTATGAATCAATCTTACCTCTGGTAATATCTATTAATAAAGCTCTTAACACTGCTTTATCTGATATAACATTCAGTTTCTAATGATGCAAAACAAATGATCGCAAGTTCAGTGACTTAATACAACCATAGTTTCCCTCTGTCAGTAGTCAGGCATGAATCATCTGTGACTTCTGCTCAGAGCCTGGGGTGGTGGCTTGAATGGATTCTACTTTGGAGGCTTGATTGGGAAAGATCTTGCTCTCAAGCTCATTAAGGTTGTTGGCAAATTTTATTTTCCTGCAGGAGTATGATTGTAGTCTCTGGCATTTTGCTCCCTGTCCGCTGGAGACCACTCTTGGGTCCCAGAACCTGATGATAGTTTTGCTAGCCTTGTGTAGGCTTCTGCAACCTGGCCACTCATTCCATCAAGCTCTCAAGGAGAGCCACTCTCCTCAGGAAAGGCCTAGCACTTTCACTGTGAGTTAGACCCACCGAGAAAGATCACCTTTTGTGTTACCTCAAAATCAACTGACAACATCTTGATGATTAGTTACATCTGCAAAATCCCTTCATGTTTGACATGCTTTGTTTGCTAAAGCGAGTTCCAGGTCCTGCCCACACTCTAGCGGAGGAAGCAAACATCAGAGGAGGGGGATCCTGGGGTGACCCTATGGTCTGTCAATGAAGCTGCTTGCCAGTAAAAGGAGCGGTCCAGGGGTATCAACCCACTGTGGGTTTTCAGAAGTCAGATCAGCAAGAAAGCTAGAAATCACGTAGGCACTAGTGGATCAACACTTTAGTCACACAGAGAAGATACAGAGCAAAGTCAGCCTCAAGAGAGCATTGGTTCACTATGGCCAACAGGTCCTGTTCCACAGCCAACACAAGGAAATAGTACATATACACTCTCTTATGCTACAAGAAACTCCATTTCTTCCCCATCTTCTAGAAACAAATAGAACAGTGAGGTTGGCCAGATGACACATTCTTAAAGCAGAACAAAATTCTACTTAAGAGCAATTTCTCTCCAGGGGCACCTGGGTGGCTCAGTTGGTTAAGCATGTGACTTCCACTCAGGTCATGATCTCATGGCTTGTGAGTTGGAGCCCCACATCGGGCTCTGTGCTGACAGCTCAGAGCCTGAATCCTGCTTTGGATTCTGTGTCTACCTCCCTCTCTGCTCCTTCTCTGCCTGTGCTCTGTCACTGTCTCTATATAAAATAAATAAATATTTTAAAAAATTAAAAAAAGGAAGTGTCTCTCTATGCTTCTCTGTCTTCTTTAGTACTCTATTCTGTGGATTATATCCTCCTGATCTTTCTAGATTCTGAGGTCCTTCTCCTCAACTCAAAGAGATCTCCAGACTTGGCATAGGTTTTCCTACTTAGACATTAGGCTCATAACTTCCTCAATGCATTTACTTGGGCATCGCTGCCTTCCTTTCTTTTATTTCTTCTCCTTTCTTCTCTCTCAGGGGTCAATTGTCTCCCTTATGTGGTATTTAGTATACAAATATTGTGTGGTATATTTTCTGTGTCATTTTTAAGAGTTTTAGATGATGGTATAAATCCAATTTCTATTATTCCATCCTGACTGAATAAAAGCTCCCAATATAAATTTAAAAGTTTCTCTTTTCTTTTTTTGAAACCTGGAAATAGGTTAAAATATGAGTGTTGCAATGATATGGAGTTATACAAATCTCATGACATTTTAGAAACTTTTTATAGATTTGCTAATTTTTGGCTTCAAATCCTTTTGTAGATTCTAATGGAATATATGACAACTTGACAGAAAACTTTAGGTTGATTTTGATTGATCTGTATTCAATGACATGAAAATAACTAAAGATAGCATTAAAATATACTTAAACATCATATAGAGGCAAACATTTTACAACTTAAATGAAATACTTTCCCATACACAGCTCCACAACAAATTGGAACAAAACCTCACTTTGGAGGTTGCATATTTTGAACAGTATATGAGCCTCATGGAGAAAATATTTAATAATTTGGGCTGTGGTCATTATTATCATGGTCTATAACTTAGGCCTGTGTTCATTGAGGATATATTCCTTATAGTCCAACCGAATCCTTTCTTTATTTCTCTTTTTTAAATTTTTATTTATTTAGGTATTTAGTTTTATTTAGTTTTTATTTTAGAGACACTGATAGCACAACTGAGCAGAGGAGAGGGGCAGAAGGAGAGAAAGACTCCTAAGCAGGCTTCACGCTCAGTGCAGAGCCCCGGGTGGGGCTCGATCCCACAAACCTGGGATCATGACGTGAGCCCAAATCAAGAGTTGGATACTTAACCAACTAAGATATCCGTGCCTTCCCCATTTAATATATTTTTAAAATGTGTCCTAATTGGTTTCTTTTTTTAATATAGGATGATAATTTGGGCCCTGTTAAAAGTTTACCCGATGATACAGTGACAGGAACCAGCAGGCCAGCTGCCCAGTGACATGTTAACAACTGACTGTCATCACTCTAATGACCCTAATAAAGAAGAAGAGAGGAAACAAAAGATCACCATCTAGGGCATCAGAACCGAATTATGAGACACATCATATGATCAATGATGACTGTGGGGAACACTAAAACAAGAAAAATTAACAAAATGACTGATATCAGTGAAGCAGGTATCAACAGATGTTTGCCACTGGCAAAGTAAGAATGAAAATCAGAAGCAGAATTTCAGTAACTCAGACTGCTATATCTACCTATTAGCTGAATAATCAAGGTATTGTTTGCCCTAAATCATGGTATATAAAGAGAATGGAATGCCATAATTTTCTAATGTAAAGAGACAACTATATGAACATAAATTATATGATAAGAATTTTAAAATAGGATGAATAAAAATGCTTTCTTCGGTCATAATCAAAATACTTTATGAATATAAATGCTGATTTAAAGAGTGGGTTTTCTGAATTGAGCTTAACATTCCATATTTAATGTTTTCAATAATTTTTAAAGGCTTAGTTATTTATTTATTTTGAGAGTGAGAGAGCAAGGAAGGGGCAGAATGAGGGAGAGAAAACAAACGGAGGAGGGGCACAGAGAGAGAGAGAGAGAGAGAGAGAGAGAGAGAGAGAGAGAGGAGAGAGAGAATTCCAAACAGGCTCTGCATAGTCAGCACAGAGCCGACACAGGGCTCAAACCCACAAACGTTGAGACCATGAACTGGTCTAAACCAAGAGGTGGGCACTTAACCAACTCAGCCACTCAGGCACCCCTTACTAATTTTGAAAGGCAGCTAGACTAATAAAATATTGACTCTGGACTCAGACTATCTGGTTTCAAATGCTGACTTCTCCACTTTCTGGCCATGTAAACTACAAATTACATAAACATTCTGCCATTGAATTTCTTTATTTTTAAGGAGGGGATAAAAACTACATCTTCTTTAAAGAATTGTTTTGTGTGCTGAGTTAGTTAAAAGAAGCAAAGCTGTTAGAAAAACTCCTGGAAAATTAGAATGTTTACTGCTTAAATAAAGCAATAAACACTGTTGCTAGATACAAAAATTGTGGTACAAAAAAAAACCCAAAACCAACTGTGATGGTAAGGAAAACAAAGTGTAGGTCAGGTTGTGTAATTTTACACACACACTCAAATCAAAATGGCATTTTTAGATGTAGATAAACAAAAATGCTTACAAATATTTCTAGTACTATATAATATTCTAATTCATAATTCAAAGGGCTACTGTTATCAATACTCAATGATATAATTTAAAAAGTATGATAATCTTTTATTTTTTTCTTTCCATTCACATTTGAAGAACTATTTTAGAAAGTACTCAAATATATTTCTAAGGGTTCCCAATAATACACTCTCAAAATACAAAGTGATCTTAAATAGTTAAGAGAAAAATGTTGTGATTAATGTTTGACCTATGAAATTTTCTGTGAAGACATTAAATACTCTCCAATTGCTGCTTATCAGTGTAGAGGGAAATGAACAAAAAAGGTAAAAATAATATATATTTAGTGTATCTTCAGGGAATACATCAGAAATACCAAGAATTAAACTATTTTATGCCTTTGTCAAAAAGGTATTAACAGCAGTTTGAACAGCGCTAAGCTTCTCATTATATCACTTATGACAGGAATTTAGACAAGTCGCTTCGTTTCTAAGTTTGGATCAACATCCGACATTTTATCCTTTGCACTTCTAATGTCATAAAAAAATCTCTGAGTTCCTTTAATGAGGATTTTTCACCACGTTACTTCCTCTGGGATATCTACCTCCTTTTCTTCACAACCACCTCTCTCATGTGACTAATTATTTCTGAATTTTATCATCTGATTGGTAAGGTATTGAAGCCACCTTAGCCTCTCTGGCCAGCCCGATTGTCTTCAAGACTTAGCAAGCATCCTTAGCCAGGTGGATTGATTAACTCTTTCTTTGTTTATCTATAGATCATGCATCCTGTCTTAAAAAAAAAAAAAAGAACAGAGCCCCTTTGCAAGTCACTGGATGCTCTTCCACTAGCCCTTCACCCTCTTTGCCTGGTCTGAAGGAACCAGACCCCCTGGCAACCCCGTTCTCAGACCTCTGAGGAAATATGTGTAGCTGGAACCTTTGAACCTGCACCTAATGAAGAATGTTATGGACCACAGTACTCCCATTATTGATGAACTGCCCTAAACTTCTTTAAAAACCCTTGGCCCAGGCAAAAACGGAAGAGTCGGTCTCTATGGACAATAGTAAGAGTCTGACGTCTCTCCAGGTGGCCAGCCTCCTGAATAAATCTTATATTCCTTTCCAATTAAAATCTATCACTTGAGTATTGGTTTTTCAAATGCTGGGGACCTGACGGGGGTTTCAGTAACTGTATCTCCATGTGTTAGAGACTATTAATATGGTGATTTTCGTACTGAGGAAACAGAGGTACAGAAACCTATGTGCATGTATAGTGTGTGTGTATGTGTGTGTGTGTGTGTGAGAGAGAGAGAGAGAGAGAGAACCCACTTAAAACTCCAGCAGTTGAACCTTAGAACAGGATTCCACCTGGCCACACTTCAAATAGTGCAGGTGATTGAAACATTGACCCATGGGCCCTGCATAGACCAATAAAGCTGGAATTTCTGGAGGTGCAGTCAGGCACTGGTGAGTTCAAAAGCTCTCAGTTGAGTCTAACAGGAAGTCATGGCTGATGATTACTGCTTTTGAGGCTCCATGAAGAACCAATAGTCCTTAATGGCATTAAAAACAAAAGATGAAAGCATCCTCCAGTATCCCCCCTTCTCAGCGTAGGATGTGTTCCAAGACCTCTAGTTCTAGCCTGAAACCGTAGATAGTACTGAACTAAAGCCTAATATATACAATAATTTTTCCTCTACATATGAACCCGTGAAAAAGTTTATTTTATAGATTACGCACAGTAAAAGGTTAACCACCATAAATATTAATAAAATGTACTGTAATAATAGACAATAGGCGAATGTGGTCTCTCTCTCAAAAAATCTTATTGTCCTCTACTCACCCTTCTTCTCGAGATGCTGTGAGATAATAAAATGCCCACAGATGAGATGAAGGGAAGTGAATAACCCAGATATTGTAATGTGGCATTAGGCTACTCCCAACCTTCTGAGGATAAGTCAGAAAGAGACTCATTTCTTCCTGACAGAAAGTGAGACCGTGGATAAGAGGGAACAACTGTATTCCCTACGTAGTGTCCAAACAATTGAAAATAAGTAAGATTAGAACTCTATCTGATACAATTTCCCTCCAAAATTTTCAATAGTTTAAGAACTCATGGTGAGAATTGTTATGATATAGTTTAAATATAAGAGGAAAATAGTTATGGTTAAGATAAGGTAGAAAGAAAAAGAAAACAAGGTAAAAAAATTAACCAAATCTCAACACTGAAAAATTTCTTGCAAAATAAAACCCAAATCATTAAGCGCACATAATTTTTATCACTTACAGTCACTAAATGTATTAATTTCTCTATCTTTGTCTTGGAAGTCTCTGTCATGAAGATAGGTTCTAGGTAAAACAGCCCTGTTAACGTGAGTTCCCTGAGGATTAGTTTCAGCTAGCCTCAGTCATGCTGCATTATCTCATATCAAGCAGTGTCAACGCACCAGGAATATTGTGAATATATTTTTTATTATTTAAAAGTTCTGCAATTTGGCAGTCAGTTTTGAAGAAACTATTTTTTCCTTCATTCTACAAAGCCTCAAGTGGTATCAAGAAGCCTTTCTAAAAATTTTGAGTAGAAACACATTTTGTTCTGTACTATTCTTTGAACAATTGTGAATTTTCAACTTTTTAGTTGTTTTATAATATTCATTCTCTACAAAACAGTGCCCTTGCCAAAATCTTCAGTACAAATCAGTATGAATAATGGAGAAGAATATGTTCACTGCAGTTGCTATAGTAAATGAAGTGTTTGGACCTTGTCTGGTGCAATAATTTCTGAATAATTAATGATAGTTACACATATTTGGAAAGAATTGTATGTAGGTATACTTTTATCAAATACCACAGAAAATAAGGAACGTGTTGTTCTGACATTTTTATTTGATGAACTCTCACGAAAATTTACATTTAAGTAACAAGGTTGAAAGATAGTCTTAATTTTGTAGTTTTGTTCTTAATTCCAAAAAATACTCTGAGGGAGAAAATGTTCCGGTGAGCTGTGCTCTGTAACTAAATCAAATCTTTGGTTTAAGAATATTATAGGGACATCTGCTTGGCTCAGTCAGTAAAACACGTGACTCTTGATCTCAGGGTCATGAGTTCAAGTCTCCTGTTGTGCATAGAGCTTATCTTACAAAACAAACAAGAAATTATGTTCAGATTTATCGAAGTAGCACAAAGGGAGTGTTTTATGTTGTTTCAATTACATTTTGATTATATACTCTCAACTAGATACTACATTATCTACTTTAGGTAGTGGTTCAAATATTTTTGTCTGTTTCTTTTTTTTTTGTAATTCTTTTTTGTTTACTTTATTTATTTTTAGAATATAACACTTTTTTTTAACATATGCAGTTATTTCCCATCATTTACAATACAGTAGTTACAATGACACTCCAAACAGAAAAGCAAAGTAAAAAATCAGAACCCCAACTTCTATTTCATGTAATTAGACTTATACAGAAATTAGAAGGTTAAGTAACAACTAGTTAATCACCTAATTTCACAGCTATCTGAAGTGGCAATCATTATATAGCAGCTTATCTATGATACATTCAAGA
>NC_043713.1:10969484-11000303 GCF_006229205.1 Suricata suricatta
CCATCATTTACAATACAGTAGTTACAATGACACTCCAAACAGAAAAGCAAAGTAAAAAATCAGAACCCCAACTTCTATTTCATGTAATTAGACTTATACAGAAATTAGAAGGTTAAGTAACAACTAGTTAATCACCTAATTTCACAGCTATCTGAAGTGGCAATCATTATATAGCAGCTTATCTATGATACATTCAAGATACATGATACAACGCATCTGCTAGCTAATAATCATGTGTATGGTACATGCCAGTAGGTAGACCAAGCTTCGCCTTTTAAGACTACAAAAAAGATCAAACAAACCTACGAGGTAGCTGTGGGAAGTTCTAGCCCTACTAAAACCAGGTGCCCTCCTCCGCCTCTGAGATTAAGAACCGAATCTTTAGGACACATAGGAGTGAGCAAGGCATATAACCTGTGCCTAAGGAACTTGTAAAATATCTCACAATGCCTCTTAGTGGTTGCTGGAGGTACTGACCCTTGGGAAGTGTTCAGACAGCACAAAATGCTAAGGAGACTCCTAAACTGGGAGGTTATCAACATAAAGAAGAAATGAGTGCACAGAGAGTCACAATATACATACAGTTAATTGTCATAGGATTATAGACTTACAGAACCAAGGCAATTCAACAGACCAATTCACCCCACCACCTTGTTTTATAAATAAGGGAAGCAGAACAAAAAGAAGCCAAATGACTGGAGGGTTTTATGCTATGTGAAATCAGTCAGTCAGAGAAAGACAGCATATGTTTTCATTCATATGTAGAAAATGAAAAACTTAACAGAAGACTGTGGGGGAGGGGAAGGGGAAAATAGAGAGAGGAAGGGAGGCAAATCATAAGACTCTTAAATACAGAGAACAAACTGAGGATTGATGGGGGCTTGGGGAGAGGGAAAACTGAGTGATGGGCATTGAGAAGGGCAAATGTTGGAATGAGCACTGGGTGTTGTACATAAGCAACGAACCATGGGAATCTACCCCCAAACCAAGAGCACACTATACACACTATATGTTAGTCAATTTGACAATGAATTATATTAAAATTAATTAATTAAAAAGCCAAATTATTTGTCTAAGGACACATTGCTAAAAAAAATGGAAGCAATACAACACAAACTAGTCACATCTATTCTTAAAACACCCTTGTCATTAAAATTTCCCAACTCACCTGGGTGTCTCAGTCAGTTAAGCATTGGACTTCAGTTTGGTCATGATCTCATAGTTCAGGAGTTCAAGCCCCACATCAGGCTGTGCAGTGACCTTGGGGAGCCTGCTTGAGACTCTCTCTTGTTCTCTTTGTCCCTCCCCTACTTATGCTCCCTCTCTGTTTCAGAAAGAAAGAAAGAAAAGAAAGGAAAGAAAGAAAGGAAGGAAGGAAGCAAGGAAGGAAGAACAGAACATTCCCAACTCGCCCCTATCCTGTGAGCGAGTCATCTACAATGGCAGTTATGGTATCTTAGAATCAGCAGCCAAGAACCAAATGCAGCTGTGAGAAGGTAAGCAATATTTTGCCCATCCTAGTCAGTGTCAGAGGCTTCTGCTTTTTGTATATCAACTGTACTTCAATAAAGGTGTTTAAAAAAAAAGTTTTTACTTGGTAGAAAATCCGACATTATTCAAGTCTGATACATTATTATATCAGACCTACTAAGATCAACAAGGTACCATGTACTTATATTATGGCAGATAATAACTGGGGACATCTTTATATAAATGAGTAAAAATATAAACTTCTATACTAGAATATTTTCTATTTCTACACTGTAATAATTAAAATTATGTTTGTTTTCAGAATATACTTCTTATCTGCCTAGTATTGACAAGCTCTACTGTTGTTGGGAGTATTTTCCTTAATTCTCAGTAAATATTTGCATGATTACTTATCTCATTTTACATGAGAGAAAACTAGAATGTGAAGATATCAAAAAAACTATCTGAAATTACCTAAATTTTAAAAGCAAGACATGGTTTTATCTCCAGGATTTGTGATTCCAAACTCAAGGGTACTTTTTTTTTTTTTTTTCTAAAACAGAGGTGGATATTTAGATATACTTGTCAAGGAAATACAAAAAAAATTTATGAATGATTTAATTTGTCCCTATGATTCTAAGTTCTTTTGTGCTAACTGCGGATAAAAGGGTTGCGGATTTATCATGTCGAAGAGCCTTTGCTTTTCAAAGCTATAACGGACAGATGCTTTACAAAACACATCTTTAAGGAACAAGGGTTTTTTGGCTACTGTTGTTGATGTGATTATTTTTATGCTGAAAAATTATTGTTTAAAAACCATTGGAAAGCAACAAAGCTTTCTTTTTCTGTATTTTCTATCATGGCCTATTTTCTTTTGTTTTTTTTTCAAAATTTTATTTAAATTCTAGTTAGATAATGGTTTCAGGAGTATAATTTAGTGATTCCTCTTATATATATCACCCAGTGCTCATCCCAACAAGTACCCTCCTGAGTACCCATAACCCATTTAGACCATTCCTCCACCCACCCTTTCTCCATCAACACCAGTTTGTTCTCTAATTTCTACTATAGTCTATCTTACTGTTTTTATTTCCCACCTTACAGATGTAATGAAACTTGAAATTATACTTTGCCAGGAGCACAAGAATAAAAATTTTGAAAAGAGACTATTATGTTTATGATAAAAGTGCAAAAAATTATATTAGCACTAGAAATAGAAATTTTAGGAATTGGGATAAATTGTAAATATTAAGTGTCAATAATTCATACTGTGATATTCCTACAGCATTCTAGGATAATTACAACAGTAATGTTTTCTGTTTAAGTGCTTTGATATTTCCCTATCTGTAGTAATAATGATTTTGTATTCTATATATGATTAACTTAATGAAATACATGCTGTATGTCAACTTCATTTTTAGCTATATCCTTGCTAGAATATATTTGAGAATAATTGGTTGAGTTTAAATAAATGTGGATGTATTGTTAAAAATATCAAAATGTAGGGATTCAATTAAGCATTTGACTATTTCAGAGTCATGATTTCAGGTCATGATCTCACAGTTCATGAGATTGAGCCCTGAACTGGGCTCTGTGCTGGCAGCCTGCTTGGGATTTTCTCTCTCTCTCTCTCTCTCAAAATAAATAAACATTTTAAAAATAGCAAATCATGAGAGACTCTTGAATACTGAAAACAAACTGAGGGCTGAAGAGGGAGGGGGGAAGGGAATGGGAGGTGCTGGTCATGGAGAGGGGCACTTGTGGGGAAGAGCACTAGGTATTATATGGAAACTAATGTGGTAATAAACTATAAAAAATAAAATAAAATAAATAAAAAATTAATAAAAAAGTAAAAATATAATAAAAATTTTTATAAAAATGAAAAATAAAAAAACATATCAAAATATATTCAAAATAATACTGTATTCTAGTCCCTTATAAAAATAAAAATCCATTTTTTTATTTGAGAGAGAGAGAGAGGGAGAGCACACCTGAACATGGGAGAGGGACAGAGTTGAGAGAGAAAGAATCTTCTGCAGGCTCCATGCTCAGTCCAGAGCCCGACCTGACACGGGGCTCAATCCTACGACCCTGGGCTCATGACCTGAGCCAGAATCAGGAGTTAGATTCTGAAATCAAGTCACACGCTTAACCCACTGAGCCACACAGGTGTCCCTACTTCATGTTTTCTTATGCTCATATGTGTTATAGTATTAATGAATTTCCAAGATATATATAATTTACAGAGTGATGAATTTGGTTTATGGTAATATGAGTTCTTCAATAATCATGCATAACTATGCTATTACTGTTTTTTTCCCAATATGTAAACTCTTATGTAATTCTATGTAATTCTGATTCTATAATGACAATGATGGTTATCAGGTTTTTCTTTAAAGATACATTTTCATAATACATCTATTAAGTATTGGAAGATCTTTATGATGAAAACAATAGGTGCTAAAAGATACTTTAGTATTAGCCTTAATTAAAATCACTTACAGTCTTCCTCTAAATAGTATTGTTAATAAGTGAGTAAAACTGAATTACTAGCATTTCATTTTCTAGAATAAGTAGTGAGATTTACCATTAAGCAGCTGCTTAAATTGTTATATCAAGGTGGCGAACATTCAAGGGATGCAAGAGTTAGATAGACATGGAGGCAATCATCCCACGAGGCAATCATTCCACAGCCTGCCGGTGGTGTGACTGAGCTCAGGCTCTAAAGCCATATGACCTTGTTTTTCTACTTATCAACTGTGACTATGGGTAAGTCAATCAAGCTCCTGGGTTCCATTCCCCATCTATAAAATTGAGCTAATAATCATAATGTGTATCTCAGAGATTGTTGCATTAAAAATTTTAACACAAGGGAAGTGACCCTACATAGAATATATTCAATAAATGACTACAGTGGTTATTATTATTATTATACACAAAAATTTGAAGAAATCCTATTTTTTGAGTTTGTATTGGATGATTAATACTTGAGATTTTGCTGGGTGTTATATCTTTATGGGGTGGGAGACATAAAGACTGTTTAATATGTGAAATATGGAAAATGATCTACAGAGAGACACGTTTATTCATGTGGCTATAGGAGAGAATTCTCTGTATAATTAGAGGTCTTTTATGTATTTCACCTCTGTAACCAAAACAATTATCTAAACTTGTAAAACACTCTTTGGTCATGTTTGGCAGGAACTTCCCCTGAAGGACAGAAAAAAAAATTCACTGAATGTTAGAATACTTTTATTTTACTTCATTTTAATGTATTTATACATATTTTTTGCCTCACAAGTTGTTCTTAAGGGGAAACGAAGTCTACATTTAATTAAAAATGGCCTTTAAGGCATTTTTCAGTAATATTTATCAACGTGGGGCACTGTTCAGAAGAGAGTCCTTTGTGATAATTATATTCTCCATGAATGCTGATTGAACTAATTAAAAACTGCAAGTCTTATCAAGATTATTTATTGAAATCTATTTGGCAGCTTTCATTACTTTACATACCTCAGTAGTTTATGCTTTGATACTTATTTAAAAATGGCAGCAGCAATTCAAGGAAAGAATGAAAGTTGAGAAATGTTTGTCTGATAAGCAGATAAAGCCGTATCTGATCCTTTGCACTTCAAAAAATGACTCCAATGGCTAAGTCCGTAGAGTATAAAATAGTTTTTAAATCACCTAGTAATTTAATTTGTATTTTGCTTTTAGTATCTGGAAATGTGCATTAGGTAACAACTATTCAGCTTCCTATTTCAATTTGTTCTCATCAGTTCGTGCTAATAAATAAAAATTGTTATTAGTGGTGGTCAGGAGCTATCCATTAGGGGACTGCATATGGCAATTCTAGAAATAATTGTATTCAAAACCAAGCACTACATCAATACACTATGAATAAATGCTTAGTATTCTCCTCCCAACAAGCGCCTTCTGTATTTCTCTTGTGTCACTGTTAGCTCAAGGCATAGAAATTCACCCAGGGAAATATGATCAGAGAACTAACAAAGTGAAAATATGGAGTGAAGCAGAGTGGGATGGGAATTTTAGCTCTGCTGCTTACTAGTTCTATGAACTTGAGCAAGAGAATCAGTATTTCTGAATCTCAGCATCTCATTTGCAAAATAGAATAAGAAAATACATCTTGCAAAATTGTGGGAATAATGCATATCAAATGCATGGAAGGGTTCCTTAGAGGGAAATATTCAACTCATCACCAAAGTAGAATAGCTTTAATAAGTAAAAATTATGTAAAAGTGCAATGGACTTCTTCATGTGTGTGACCACTTATCGGTATTATTGGAAATAGATTCATGCTTTAACTAGAGGGCTGGTTCAGTTAGCTTCAGGGATCCTCACGCCTGACATTAAGTTTTGGTCAGTGCGAATGATGCAATTGACTAAATTATTTATCGTTGTGATAGAGATGTGGGTACGTGTCATCTATCGTTGCTTTGAATATTTATTTCTCCTATTCTGCTGAAAAAAACTAACCAGAAAATTAGAAACTCTCCCTTTTCATTGATGTAATTGTGACATTTCTATTCTTATGGAAACATGCAAAACTATGAGTCAAGAAGATGTAATTGACAAATCAAGGCACAGATGGTGAATGGCTCAGGCAGTGAGACACAAGGTAACATAGAAAATAGATTGGCTTGAATTCATTCTACAGTATTAGTTGTTTTCAGAAAACATTGCAACTGCAAAAAAAAAAATGAATTGGTTTCTTGACTATTTTATTGACCTTCCCTGCAGTCATCAGTGTCACTCCATCTATTGATTAAACATAACTACATCTTTCCCTGCATGTCTGCCAATTGAAAATAAAATCTGAATTATCAATTGCAGGCTCTCATGAAAATCAAATCAAAATGCCGTGGAAGCAGGTTTGGTGACTTCTAAAATTCTGTTCAAGCTGGTTTTTACGATGTGAAAGATTCATCTAGAACCTTACTAGAGGTTCTAGAGGCTTTTCGAACAACAGACATTTGTAAATTCTCAGTTAATCAAAAAAGAGCAAGACACTCATTTCCAGGGAGAAAACAAACACTTAAGAAATCAGTTTCTGAGTTGAATGAAATAAACCATTGGGAAGTTGTAGAAACTACCATCACTAACATATATTGCAGTAAATGAGAGCAAAGAGCTATCTGGACAAAGTCATCTCCTGGCCGCGAAATTTCTGAAGAAAGTATTACCTTATTAAAATTGGTACAATTAAACATTTAAAAATTAGTCTATTGATATATGTAATCCTATTGAATTTAGCGAGAG
This sequence comes from Suricata suricatta, assembly GCF_006229205.1. Classification (NCBI taxonomy): domain Eukaryota; kingdom Metazoa; phylum Chordata; class Mammalia; order Carnivora; family Herpestidae; genus Suricata; species Suricata suricatta. The sequence continues at coordinate 10,976,235 of NC_043713.1, forward strand.
AAGGTTTTATAAAGTATCACCTGAACGGAATGAGCTCAGCAAGATGGCAGGAAAGGTGAGTTCTGACGTAAGCTCTCCTCACGGAAATACCAAAATAGCCATACACAATATGCTTCTGTGAAATTTTCAGTACCTTAGAGTGAGGCTGGAGTGCTTCTTTGGACCCCAAAATCCAAGGCACACCACATGAGAAGACCAAAAAAAGAGGTTTCACTTTGACTGCCTTGCCCTCCCTGGCCTGTTGAGTGCCTCACTGAGAGGCTGCCCCGGGCGTGCCTTTCCCCAGGGGAAAATACAGAGCTTGAGGTGAACGTCTAGTTCTTGAGCATGATAGGATTCTTCCTGGGAGCCTCACTAAGTTCTCTCCTCAGAAAGACCAGTTGTGGAATCACCAGGTTAGACCCCCAGAGATCAGTTAGAGATGAAGAGGGGAATGGGGCTGAGAGCAAAGAGCCTGTGGATCCTGGTGGACTTTGTGCTTATGGTTGTACCCAAACAGAAATCCTGGCCCAGTGATGGCGTATTTGCAAAGCCACCTGGATGCTCTAGTCCAAGCACTAAGCACTAGGGAGGCTGAGTGGCAGTTTTTCCTGGTTTGGGCTAGGTGGAACTGTGAACACCATCTATAGTTCCACCCAGGTAGGAAAGCAATCAGTAGCACTGCTCATCTGCTGAACATGACCTCAAACCCCAGCAGGCCAGGAAACCTGGCCTGAGACCCTGGGCAGCTGAGGAGAACATCTTGCAAACCCTCTAGGACAGGGAGTCTAGTGAGCGACCCCACCCAACTATAGAATACAACCTTCAGTCCCACTTGACCAAGATGCCATGCAGTGATTCTTGAAGTCTCAGAACCTAGACTATGGTATTACCCAGCTGTGGAGACCGGCTTACAGTCCTGCCTCATTACAGAAAACAGCATGTGACCATGCCCCATTGTAGGCTATAGGCTACAGCCCCACCCAACTTAGGAGTATACCTTGAACCCACTTGATCATGAAGCACAGCCCACGTCCTGTACAAATTGAAAACCCTGTCTGAAGTCCCACTGAAGGAAGAGTCAAGACAGTGGCACCATGCATCCCACCCAACCCGGGCTGATGGCAGGGCCCAGGCTTCAGCCCCACCTAGTTGTGGAATCCAGCCAACAATGCTGCTGTATTAGACCCTACCAGCCTGAAACTCCAGCTAACTCGAGATTTCAGAGCCCAGGAAACTGACCTGATCAGGGAGTCCAGCCAGAGTCTTGGATTTTTGGAACAGAAAGGACATTTGACAAATTTCAACATCCATTCCTGAATAAATCTCCTAACAAATTAGATAAAAAGGGAATGCACCTCAACATATTAAAGGCCATATGTAGCAAGGACACCGCTATGATCATACTCAATGGTAAGGTAATGTGATCAGGAACAAAACAATGGTGCCCATTTCACCACTTCTATTCAATATAATACTAGGTGTCCTACCTAGAGCATCTAGGCAAAAAAGATATATAAAGGTCATTCATTAGAAAGGAAGAAATAATGGGATGCCTGGGTGGCTCAGTCGGTTAAGCATCTGACTTTGGCTCAGGTCATGATCTCATGGTTCATGGGTCTGAGTCCCTCATTGGGCTCTGTGCTGACGGCTTGGAGCCTGCAGCCTGCTTTGGATTCTGTGTCTCCCTCTCTCTCTCTGCCCCTCCCTACCTCAAGCTCTGTCTCTCTGTGTCCCAAAAATAAGTAAACATTAAAAACAAAAGAAAGGAAGAAATAAAATAGTCTATGTTTGCAGATGACATGATCTTGTGTATAGAAAATCCTAAAGACCGCATAAAATAATCAGGGGTGCCTGGGTGGAGCAGTCAGTTAAGTGTCTGACTTTTCATTTCAGCTAAGGTCATGATCTCATGGTTCCTAAGTCCAAGCCCTTCAGGGATTGGGATTCTGTCTCCTTTCTCTGCCCTTCCCTTGCTTGTTCTCTGTATCTTTCTCAAAATAAATAAAAACAAATGTAATCAAACTGTTAGAAATAAGCAAATTCTATAGAGCTGAAGGATACAAAATCAACAGACAAAAACTGGTTGAGTTTCTGTATCAATCAAGTATTTGAAAAAGAAATAAAATAATCTCATTTATAAAAGAAATGAGAATAAAATATTTAAGAATGAATTTAACCAAGTAGATAAAAAACAGACATAAATGGTTAGATATTTATGTTCATGTATAGAAGAATTAATATTGTTAAAATGTGCATTCTACCCAAAATGATCTATAGATTTAACACAACCCCTATGGAAATTCCAATGGTATTTTTCACAGAAATAGAAAAAACCATTCTAAAATTTATATGGAGACACAAAGGCCCTGAACAGCCAAAGCAGTTTTGATACAAAAGAACAAGTTAGAAGCATCATCCTCCACATCCTTGAACATCCTGAGTCCAAACTACACTTGACATTTGAACAACTCAGCTTTGAACTGCATGAGTCCATTTATATGCAGATATATTTGATAAGTATAGTGCAGTACTGTAAATGTATTTTCTTTTCATTATGATTTTCTTACCATTTTCTTTTCCCTAGATGACTTTATTGTAAGAAAAGAGTATATAATGACATAACATACAAAATATGTGTTTATTGACTATGTTATCAGTAAGGCTCCTGGTCTACAGTAAGGTAAATCATAGCAAAGTTTTGAGGGAGCCAAAGTTTCTACATGAATTGGGGCACCTGGGTGGCTCAGTAGGTTAAGCGGCCGACTTCAGCTCAGGTTATGATCTCACGGTTCGTGGGTTCCAGCCCCACATTGGGCTCTGTGCTGACAATACAGAGCCTGGAGCCTGCTTCCCATTCTCTGTCTCCCTCTCTCTCTGCCCCTCCCTCATTCATGCTCTGTTTCTCTCTGTCTCAATAAAAAATAAACAAAAAAATTAAAACAAAAATTTCTACATGAATTTTCATTTGAAGGGGGGTGGTCAGCACCCCTAACCCCCTGCAATATATAAGGGTCACCTCTATATTACAAAGCTCTTGTAAGCAAAACAGCACAATATTGATACAAAAACAGACATGTAGATCAGTGGCCCAGAATCAAAAGCCCAGAAATAAACCCATGCATATTTAGTCAACTAATGTTTGACATGGAAGCCAAGAATACTAAATGGGGATAAATGATTTCTTTAGCAAATTGAGAGCTTTTCCAAGTTAGGGAAACTGAATATTCAAATGCAGAAGAATAAAATGGGAGCCCTATCTTGTAGCCCTCACAAAACTTCACTTTAAATGAATGAAATAATTAAATATAAAATCTGTAACTATAAACCTCCTAGAGGAAAACATAGACAAGAGCCTCGATGATATTTTTCCTGACAATAATCTTTTGGATGTAATCCTAAAAGCAAGCAAAACAAACAAACAATCAAAAAACACCAAAAATCAAGAAGTGGGTCTACCTCGAACTAAAAAGTTTTTTGCCAAAAAGAAACAATCATCAAAATGAAAAAATGAAAAGGCATCCTACAGAATGGGAGTAAGTATTTGTAAATTATATTTCTGATAAAGGCAAAATATCCAAAATAAACAAGGAACTCATACTACTCTATAACAAATAGCAATAATAACAATCCAATTCAAAGGAAGTAAACAGACATTTTTCCAAAGAAGATAATGCAAATAGTAAGCAGGGACATGAAAAAGTGATCAACATCACTAATCATTAGGAAAATGTAAATCAGAACCACAATTAGGTATCTCTTCATAGCTCTGAGAATGGCTATTATCAAAGAGACCAGGGTAACCATTGGCAAGGTTGTGGAAAAAAGGGAATCCTTATAAACTGCTGGCCCATCTGTTATAGAAAATAATATATAATGGAATGATACTCAGTCCTAGGAAAGGAATTCCTACTATTTATGACAAAATGGATGAACATGAAGAACAGTAGTCTAAGTGAAATATGTCAGAGAAAGACAAATATTTTATGATCTCACGCACATGTAGAATCTAATAAAGCTGAACCCATAGCGACAAAAGCGTAGAGCGGTGGATGCCCAGGGATTGTATGTGTGTGGGGGAAAGAAGGGGAAATTGTTGATTAAAGGGTACAGACTTTCAGTTGTAAGAATATATTCTGGGCATCTAATGTGCAGCACAGTGATTATAGTTAGTATATTAAGCTGTGTATCTGAAAGTTGCTCAGAGATTGGATCTTAAATGTTTCTACCACATCAAAGATGAAAACAAAAACAACAAAACAAATAAACAAAAAAAGAATGAGGTGTTAAACCTTCAATTATGTTTATATCAATCATCTTGTAGAGCTTAAGCTTATACAGTGTTATACATCCTAATAAATCTGGAAAAATTACTAGAAATGTTTTGTTTTCACACTACTTCAATGTATACCTCCCCCATCACTATACCCCACTCCTAAATTATAGCTTTTTGCCATTAGTTATGGGCCAAGAGGCTGAAATTTATTGCTTAAATGAAGGAGTGGGTGAATGCCACCTAAAACAAATAATTATCTGACTTTGGTTATCAAACTCGAGATTTTTCTTAAGTCCACAGTAAAAAAAAAATGTTTTTTAAAAGACTTATTTATTTTAGAGAAAGAGAGAGAGCACCAGGGGTGGGGGAGAGAAAGAGAGAGAGAATCTTAAGCAGACTCTGTGCTCAGCACAGATTCTGATGTGGAGCTTGACCTCAAAACCCCGAGATCATGACCTGAGCCAAAAATCAAGCGTCAGACCCTGAACAGACCTAGCCACCTAGGTGCATCCCCCAAATTTGTGTTTTTTTTGTTGTTGTTGTTGAATAGGAAAAAAGTGAAGTTGTGTGCTCTAGCATGCCGGAGCTTTAAAGTTTTATTTCAAAAGGAAACAAAAAAAATGTCTAAACTCATGAAGAGGCAGTCTAGACCAGAACTTAGTTATTTGATAGAATTAACAACTCTCTTTACAAGAAATTTTAACCAATTTCTAAAAGGCTTAGTGAGGTTACGTGCCCCTCTGTAGAGTTGGATTTACCCAGAAAGCGAAATTTTGAAATTTTAATCTTATAAGGAGCTTAATAACCTTTAGCTAGACATTGCTTTTTTTTTTAAAAAAAAATATCTCATCAAAACTGTTATCTATTAACATTTTTTCCTATGGAATATACTCAACTGAAGGAAATGGAAGAAATAATTTTTCTTATTTGAGTATAGCTGACACAGTGTTACATTGCTTTCAGATATCAAAGTGATTCAATATCTCTATATATTATGCTATGTTTATACTTGTAGTTACAAGTGTAGCTACAATTTGTCACCATAAACCCCTATTATGGTATCACTGACAATATTCCCTATGTTTTGTCTTTTATTTCTGAGACTTATTCATTCCCTAACCAGAAGCTCCTATCTCCCTTTCCCCATTTTGCCCATACCCCCAACCTTCTCCCCTCTGGCAACCATCATTTTGTTGTCTGAACTAAATTTATTAGAAGTCTTGTCTCTTGCAGAGAGCTCAAAATAAATCATTTGGCCCATGCACCCAGTCAGCTGGGTGGTAGCAGGATGAAGGGTGAATTGAAGTCACCTTAAACTGTTCTATGAAAAACATTGACATATAACATTCAAGTAGGAGCTGGAGGGATCCGGAAGAGGCAACATCCAGGTTACTGCATCGATTGGATCTTAATATGGAACTCAAGGCAAAGGACTAGTAAGACGCTAGGAACTTGAGACAAGTGGAGGGGGAAGCAGAAAGCAGGAGGGGTTGGATCCTTGTTTTCAATTTGGAACACTGAGGAGAATCCTCGGTGAAGTGCTCTATGCTAACACCAGAGTAGCAACACATAGTCAACAAGCTATTGTGGAAATCTGCTAAGATGACCCAGAAGAAAATAGATCAGAGGAAATTCCCTTACTCTGGCAACGAAGTCAGGCCTCATCACTTGTGGGGGACAAGGGCAGGCAGGGAAGTGTGAAAGGTTTCTAGTGATGAGAGGGAAGGCTCCAGGTACGCTCTGCTTGGATGTTGTTGCCATGGAGAAGGTGGAAGTAATCCAACTCCTTTTGCACGTCTGAATCACAGTTTTGAATGCCTATCTACCTCCCCACACACGTTGTGTGAGATGAAAGTGTATATATATGCTCAAATGAGTAATGAGCCACATAATATCAAAACTTGACAGTTCTAACACAGCAGATTGAGTGACAAATTTCACACACCCCACGACTTCTATTAGAACCACACGGGATAGTCATGGGTTAAAATTTTAACATATGTAGATGACCATCTGCACAGTGAACAAAAGTCCATTCCATTATTTTTACAATGCATACATTTCTAAAGATCAAGAGCAGGCATGGGGCAAAGTAAAGACATTTGACAAAGTCATTCCTTAACATGTCACACAGCTGAGGACTGAATCCTTGTGAGCCAGAGGGTTCCTTTTACATCAAGAAGAATTTACTACTTTCTAATAACCAGCAAATCTAAGAACTGCCTGTCCCAGCTTGGTTCCCAAGAACTTTGGTATGAGTAGGAAATGCATTTGTGTGATATTATTACACTGAGGTGATAGAATATGGAAGAGCAAATGTTTTATATTGGGAGATATTTCAGCCCCATAAAGTCTAGTTAATAATGACATGGTTATTACTTTTTTATTTGAATATTTATGTTTATATGGCTGGCACTTACTTTGGCTATTTGGTGTCTTTTGTGGTTCCATATACATTTTAGGATTATTTTTTCACGTCTGTGAAAAATGTTGTTGGTATTTTGATAGGGATTACACTATATTTATAAATTGTTTCAGGTGGTATGGACATTTTAACAATACTGGGCATTCTAATCCATGAGCATGGAATCTCTTTTCATTTGTTTGTGTCATACTCAGTTTCTTTCATCAATGTTTTAAAGTTTTCAGAGTAGAGGTCTTTTACTTCTTTGGTTATGTTTGTTCTTTGCTATTTACTTTTGTTTCTAGGGCAATTGTAAGTGGGGTTGTTTTTCAATTTCTCTTTCAGCTACTTCATTATTAGTATATAAAAATGCAAGATTTCCATATATTAATTTTATATCCTGTGACCTTATTGAATTCATTTATCAGTACTAGTATTTCTTTGGTGCAATCTTTAGGGTGTCAAAGTACCATGCCATCTGAAAATAGTGCAAGTTTTAATTCTTCCATACCAATTGGATATACACTTATCTTGATAAGCACTGGAAAATGTATAGAATGTTGAATCATGATAATGTATACTTGAAACTAACACTCTCTGTTAATTATGCTTGTATGAAACATTTAAAAATCTCTTTTGCCTTATATTATACTAAGTGCATAGTGGGCACAAAAATAGCATTCGATCCGCCATACCGGTCGTCAACATCTTAAGAATTTCCATTCTCTACAAATAAATTCCAAGTAAAATTTCAAAAATGTATGTTTCAGTTTACCTAATATCTAAGTTACTATTTTCTTGATACAATTTGCCTATTTAGGGGCTTCCACTAAGGGTTGCAACAAAAGAGCTTTATTTATTTTTTCTTGTCAGTCATTATAAACGTCTGATGACAGTTTTTTAAAATAAACCTTCCTTGGTGGATTCTATATTTTTTGAAAATTTTATTTAGATTCAAGTTAATAACATAGAGTGTAATATTGCTGTCAGGGATAGAATTCAGGGAGTCATCACTTCCTGGTAACGCCTAGTGGTCTCACAAATGCCCCCCTTAATACCCATCACTGGAGCCTACCCCTTTCCCACCCCCTTTCATCTACCCTCAGTTTGTTCTTATACTTAAGGGTCTTTTAGGAGGGCATTTGGGTGGCCCACTTGGTAAAGTGTCCCACTACTGATTCTGGTTTGGGTCATGATCTCGCAGTTTGTGGGATTGATTTCCATGTTGGACTCTGCACTGACAGTTTGGAGCCTGCTTGGGATTTTCTCTCTCCCTCTCTCAATGCCCCACCCCGACTCATGTGTGTGCAAATATGTGTGCTCTCTCTCATTAAAAAATAAATAGACAAGTAATTAAAATAAATAAATAAACACTACTCTATAATTATAGGAATAAAAATGTAAACAAACATGCACACAAAAATAGGCTAGTTGTGGGCATATTTAGAGAAATACAATGCTATGGGTGAAAGGGTTGGAAAACATTACTGTACACAGGGGTATCTGGAAAACAGTAAGAGGTGGAGCAACATAGACTATTCAATAAATGGGTTGCAGATAGTTAGAAAACAAAATCTATTAAATAAATAAGCAACACCAATAACATGCATGCATATTCATTCTGGGAGGAAATATGATATCTAATACTATTAGAGAAATATTCACGTTTAAAGGCAACTTTCATAAAAAGGTGAAATCATGACCATCATAAAGATGTAAAAGCAAACTTGTGTTAAAGATTGTTTATCTCATTCAGTGAACAAACCAGGCAGACATTATAAATGGTTAAAGGAAATAAAGCAAAATAAGCATATATATTTATCCCTTTATGTAAAATCACTCAAAAACCATGAAGAGTTTTAGACTTGTATAATCCAAAAGTATATTTTATATAGACAAGAGCTGTAAAATAGCTCAAACATGGATGACCCCATAGGGTCTAGATGTGTAGTGTTTTGTTGAAACACGTGTTTTACCCTCATTCTATGATAAACAGTCTCAAAGAAAGATTATTCTTAATTACACAAGGCTTTTCTCATTATAACTGTACTGAGTCTTTGCATAGCTGTAGCAAGAATGTAAATCAGCCACAGTGTCCTTTGCAAGTTTGTTTTGCTGGAAGTTTGATGAGGAATCTCAGATAAGAATTGTAAAATTGTCCTTTAAGTTATACTAGGGCTAAGAATCCCAGACACTCCGCCAGGTTTTACTTGTAATGCCTATACATTTAGATAAGTTGTCAAAGTCCCACAATATCCTAAGGCCCCTGAGTCTTTCAGGAAGTGACCTTCTCTACTCACCTATAAGGCGGGGAGCCTTGAAAGCCGGGTACCAGTCCAGTTGCCCAAGATGGCTGTGTGAGAGATTGCTCAGTAAAGTCAACCTTGGTTTCTGCAAAATCACTGGTCATGTCTAACCAAATGAACATCACTTCAAATATGACATTCCAGGAAAATCCTTGGCTATTAAACCAATTTTTCCAATTGTATCCCAGTAAAAGAAAAATAGTTTCTTACTGTACCATAAATAACTATATTTCAATGAAAAGGAAGACTTAATAAGAGTTTCTGAATTCTGAGGGGAGAAGATCAGGTAGGAAACATAAGACATCATTTTTAAATGATTTATTTTGATTTATAAAATCAGAAATATTAAATTATTTTAGGTTGTAGATTGCTTAATAAGAGAGTTTCCTGATATACCCAGAAAACAGAATACTAAAACAACATCAACAATACTCAAAACAAAACACAAAAACTATAGTTCATTCAATTGGTTCATTCAGTTCTATGTAATTAGTCCTTATGTCACTGAATCTTGGTTTAGAAGTTTTGGCAAAGTTTTAACACATTTGCTTCTTTTCAGACTCATTGCACAAACAATAATGTAAGCCAAATAAGATTCCTTTGCACAAACTTACACCTTTTATAACCTTTCAGGTTTTGTCCTTCATTCTCTTCTTTCTCATTCTGGAATGACCAAACCTTATGCTATAGAACAAAACTGCTGCTTTCTCCTTAATAAACAAAAACCTATTTCATTATCTTCTCTAAGAACTTGGACCTTTGTGGCATTACTGCTCCTAGTAGTCTCATTTATGTATGCTAATTATAACCTTTAATCAAAGTAACTTCTATTTCACAAAGAAAACTATAGAATGGATCATTGTGAACTCTGACACACACCAGCTTCTTAATAGACTAACAGAGCTCATGAATACACACAAGTTTCTATAGCTACACTATCCTTTAAACAACTTCTAAAAGAAGCAAAAATGAACATGTTCATTAGAAGACTTGTTCTGTAGCATATAAAATAAGTTCTAAAGATAGAACTTTTTTATAATATAGAAAAGTAAAAACCAAGTAGATATAAACTTAAAATAATGGTAAGTGGTCCACATTTCAGTATTTTATAATGTGTATAAATGACTGGGTATCTAATAATTATCAATTAATTAACACAACTTAATATCCATCCAAAGCACTCTTAGCTAAAATCTTGGGAAAGGATACCCAAGCTGACATTCTATAAGTACAGTTAACATTGAAACTGTCAGAATAATACTTCAATGTGGCTAAACACAAATTTACTTTCTTCACAGACTTAAATATTAACCAGAAGTGTGCTAGTTGATTTGGTCAGTGAACCTGTATAAGTTTAGGAAGAGCATATACAAGTAGAATATAAACCTATGATTGTATGATACTTTAATATTGACAAATCAAGGAAGACATTGATGTTTTCTTACAGTGAAAATATAAGTCTTTTTCTTAAGTTCACTTATTTTGAGAGAGAGAGAGAGAGAGAGAGGCAGAGAGAAAAGGAGAGAGAGATAATCTTGAGGAGGCTCCAGACTGTCCACACAGCATCCAATGAAGGTTCAAATTCACTGTGAGTCCATGACCTGAGCCTAACCCCAGAGTCCATAGCTTAACTCATTGAGCCACTCAGGCACCCCCAAAATATTAATCTTAGTTGCCAAAGACTTACCAATATCTTGTGAACTGGAATTCTAAAATCATTTGAGTTAGTTTTTCTAAACATATTTTTTCTATTATAATAAGCACATTAGGAGTAAAAATGTCCTTATTTTGTGGGAATCTTAGGGATTTTCCATTTATAATAGCACTTAGTTTTCTCTATACACCAATCAGACAGAGATCCTTCAATTTTAGAGACTTTACAAACTAATTTATAAGAAGCATTTGGAGTTAGGAAAATATTAAATGGTCACACAGTGAAAGGTAAAGGTCTTTATGAAACATAGCCATTTAGACACAAAACCTAGACAGAAAGAGTTTGTACTTTCAATTCTAAAATTTCAGCCATGGGCAAAGATGAAATATAAAAACACAAAAAAATCACTAGTTTAGCTATGAAAATGGTTGTTTTCCCTTCCTAGTGGGCAGAAGTTCTTAACCGTTTTAAGATAAAAATAGAACAATATACAAACAAACAAAATAGAAAAACATGCTAACAAACCAGATTCATTTTCATTTCTCATCCATCAGACCTCTTTATAAGTTACTGATTCGTTTCCAGGGAGCACTAAATAGTCAAACTACAAAACCATATTTCCTATCAAAGAAGAGACATACTTATGGAAAGTTGGAAAATAGCTCAAAAATGAGGAGACATGGCTAGAATTAGATAACCCGAAAAGGAGTGCTCAAGGAGACAATGAAGTTTTGGAAATTAGTTCAAAGGCAAAGAAAGGCTTGAGTCAGATGGCCTGAAGGGAAACTTACAGTGCTTTGATTTCTATTACAATGCAATTTATCGCTCCTTTCTTAATATGGGCAAGGCTTTCTCTGTGTCATAAAATTCAGAAACTATAGAGAAATGACAAAAAATATTTTCTATGTAAATAAAATGTACCAGAATAACCAAACACAACATAAATTTGCAGGATTAGTTTTTGATTAAATTTTATAAAGTATATATATGCATGCATACATATATATGCACGTATATAATCCATATGTTTATCTATATATTATAAATATAAGTGTAAAATACTATATAAAGTATGCATATGTGGTACATATAGTCATAACACTCATATTATTAAACAGTTATATTATAAAGTCATGCAATTAACAACAATCCAAAGAAATGAGTAATAGCTACACAGGAAATGAACAAAAAAATAAAATGCAAATTTGGAAAGTTCCTTAATTTCACTAATCATCATTAAAAAGAAATAAAAACACAAAAAAGGTTGTATTTTTTCCTTTTCAAAATTAAATATAATGATACATTCTCTAATACACCCTCATGCAATATTGGAGTGATTCTACTTACAGAGAAAGATTTAGCACATCTATTTAACCCTAAAATGTGCGTACTCAGTTGCTAAAGCGAAGTTGCTTGTAGAAAACAAATACTTCCCAGTTTTCTTCTTTTAAAATTTTCTGTGTCATCTTGTTTACAAAAATTAACAATATATATGTTAATATATATATTCATTTTGACATGATAAATACTAATACGAATAAAAGCTAGCAGAATGAGAATGTGAGAATTACTAACATTGAATACAGCAGGCTCCAAGTATGTAGGTTTCCTAATGCAAGTCTTATTTACACACCTTTCAGTTGTCATCATTTGGATCATTACTTGCATCATTGTAACTATAACTTGAATTTATGAAAAGGAGGATTCTAGCTATTATTATATACATATTCTTATACTGTTTAGAAAATGAAGTTCAATTAAAATTTTAAAACTATTTGTAACAGGAATTCATCTGATATAATCCTTTGTTTCCTTCATTCAGGGGACATTTGTGTGTTAACTGAAACATCTTAAAAACCAAAAACATGTCCTCAAACAGCATGTACTAATGCTGAGATTTTTGGCTCTCTGAAGCACATACCCTAAGGCTATTCGCTATTTTCTAAGGGATTCAGAAGAAAATTTGTAGAATTCCTTTCCACAACAACACATTACACTTCTTTCATCAACAATGCCAGAAACAATGTACTGCCTTAATTAGTACAATAATCTTTTTTTGGCCTTTGCTTCCTTTTCAAAACAAAACAAAACAAAACTAAACTAAACAAAAAAAAACCCCAACAAACCATATGTAAGTAGCCAGAATGTCGTATTGTTTGTATGTTGTGTAGGAATGGCTCAAGATGTCCAGCTTTGAAGAGGAGGACTAAGAGAGAAGTGGAAAGTGACCATAGTAGATGTAAGAGGTCAAACTTACTTGGCAGCCATGTTTCTAACAGTCACTGAATTCTATCCTCCTACCCCCCCAAAATCTGATGAAACATCTGATGTGTTCACCTCAGGTCCAATGAATAAAGATCAAAGATCAAGAATAAAACAAACAACAACAACAACAACAACAAAAACAACAAACAAAAAAACCCAGTAAATCAAACCTTAAAGAGAAGTATAGATATGGTAAAATCTGTCTACTATGTGCTGCTTGCATATCAAGGGAGGAATTAAAAATTAATGCCCTGTTTGTTGAAGGGTGTTTGTGTTCTGGTACTACTAGATAAAATTCATTTATTTCTTACTTCTTCTAGAAAACCTGACTTTTCTTTTTCTTTTCCATTTTTTTTTTGAAGATGTGAAATAAAGTCACCTTTATTGAGACTTCCAACCACAACATAAAAGAAGTCATCCCTAAGGAAAACTCTTCATTTCAAAAGAAGCCTATCATTGAAATGTTCTTTTTGCAATAACCCATTGACAGCACCTGAAGTGATTTAAAATGGCATTCAAAGAATAGTTCAAGAAAACAGACTATGTGTGGGTTTAACATATAGATGCATTTCAGTAAGATTATCAGAAATTTCCAAACAGTGATATTATAAAGTAAAGCTTTAATTATTTGGAGATATGAAAGCCCAGGTCATCTGTTCAAGCATTGCTGGAAAATAGTGACAGTTCCCATTTGAAACAATGATGAATACTTTGGGGGAAAAAATGAGGAAAATAGGGCAGATATTTGGTAGGTGGAAAGCAAGTGTTTTTTGGGGGGAGAGCTAAGGACAATATTTGAAAGTCATTGACTACAATCAATTCCTACCCTTCATGAATGGGCTTTTGATGAGAAATCAGCTTAATTTAACATCTCCCAAGTACTATGAAAGGGAAACTTTCATTTATACTAACCAAAAACAAAATTCAAATTGCCAGTTTTGAGTATTAAGCAACTCTCCAACCTAGCTAATAAAGTAAACAAAATAAAATAACTTCTCCAGTTGAAGCTGCATTACACGTCCCCGTCTCTGGCTCGTTCTCTTTCTTGCTTTTACTTGGTTTGGAATCAATTCGCTTTACTTATCTTGGGTATTATACTTCTTGTGTGTCCTGAAATTTCATTTTTTTTCTGTCAGTAAGCAAGTCTGATTCAGAAATCAAAAGGTCAATATCTTGAACAAATCTTTTTTTTCCCCCAATACACTTTGACAATTTTATTATCTTTTTTTCTCATCCAATATAAAAGTATGCGTCTTATAACTGCTGTTGTGAATTGTACAGTTGCTTGGTGAATCTTGCCTGAATGACATCGGTTTCTCAAAGGCCAGTCCAAATAAATTAATACAACATTACTTCCCCAGGAAGTAAAACAAAGGGATGGACGTGGCTGTCAATTACATCATTCTGTGTGAACAGGTAAAGTTGTAACAAAGTATTTTCTTTCTTTAGTATCTGTACTCCGTTAGTAGATGAAACACACATACTTTCAGAAACAAACTAGGAACCAATACATTTGTAGAAGGAAATAAAAAAATAAGATAAAATAAATGAAAAAGGAAAAAATGAGTAAGTAGTAAGATTAATCTACGTATTTTGTCACAGGCGTGTACTGAAATGTTTATGCATGTTGTTATTTTTCCAGATAATGGTAACTACACACAATTTGCATAGATTGGCTCTCCAAGACATTTCAATAGGTAATAGAAATTTATTTTACTGTATTCTCATGTCTGTCCTTTAGTTAATTTCAACTATCCCTTATTGGAAAAGATATTTATTGCCTCCCCATATTTCCCAGTAACCTTTTACTTAATTAGGGACATGTGGTTTGTTCTTGCCAATGGATTTGAAGAAGTGACCTGTGTCACTTTTGGATCCTTTCATTTAGGATTTTTTGAGTACCTTCCATTTCTTTCTCTTTCTGCTTATGTGACAGTGGGAGATTTCTCTCCAGATCATGCAGCTACAAGAGAGTGACACCTCTCTCTGTCTGGGTCGCTGATTGACATATCAGTTAGATAGCCCACTATCCTGATTGTTACATATAACATGAGTACAAAATAAAAGCTCAGTTTGGAGATTGATTTATACTGCCTGCATTTCTACCTATTCTGACTAATATGCCTCTTAAATTTAATAAATTAAGTACATATATATCAAAACTACTACACTACAAAAATACTACTATATACAAAAATACTACACTAACTTACGTCCCATTCCCATGTCCCCTTCTGCCTAAGAAATTATTCTATTTGAAAGATATTATAGCTTCATATAAAAATATTGCTTCTGCTACCCCTCCGTACTATCTTCTATTTTATATTTTATTATGATCTTCTAATTACTAAATGGTTGTTTCTCATTCACAGCACTTTCTTTCATTCTATGATGAACAGCTTCTTTGGAATCTTTTGTTTTTTTAACCTCCTCATTTCTACTGGTTTTTATCTCTTTTCTATTCTAACCTCCTATCATCTCGAATACTAAAAGTGGGCATCACCTGAAACACTTCTACTTCTAAAGTATTATTATGTCCATTCTTGTAATACATCATCCAAATTTTCTACTCCTCTTATCTCTTTATTATCATTACAATGGCTTTTAATTTTTTTTTTTTTTTATGTTTAGTTATTTACTTAGAGACAAAGACAGCACAAGTAGGGGAGGGGCAGAGAGAGAGACAGAGGGAGAATCCCAAGCAGGCTCCTCGCTGTCAGCACAGAGTCCAGCTCGGGGCTCAAACACACGAAACCATGAGATCATGAGCTAAGACACGATCAAAGGTAGGAAGCCTAACCAGCTGAACCACCCAGGTGCCCTTCATTACAGTGGATTTTAAATATATATCTAACCTTCTGTCCTGAAACTTATGTCATTTCCTCCTACTAACAAGTTCCTCTTCTTTTTACCTAATTTTCTGTTCAGCTAAGCTACCATGATCAATCTCTTCAACTAATTGTTTGCCAATATCTTCTACATGCTTACCTAATCAGCCTGTCTATACATCTGCCTGTGCGTGTACACACACACAGTATAGTAAATACATACATATAGTAAATGCCCAATCTGAGTCAATCTATTCCTATTTTAGAGACCAAATTCATTACTACTATTGTCCCTAAAATAAATCCAGCAAAGTATGTGAACAGTGTTGCTAGAAATGTATATTATTCAAATTTACCTTGTAAGCTCTACTTCCTATTTTCTATAATGATTACGATCAACTTCTCCACCTTCCTTACATATAACAGAATACCACTATCTGTATACCTTGTTTTGATAGAATATTAACTTTCTTCTGCAATGAGGAAACAGAGATAATTATAAACTAAGAGGATTAATGAGTTAAATAAATTGAAATTGGGTTTAAAATAAGATATCTCAAATGTGCAGAGTGAAGAAAGAAATGCAGGCGTGCCTGAGTGGCTCAGTTGGTTGAGCATCTGACTTCAGCTTAGGTCATGATCTCACAGCTCATGGGTTCAAGTCTCAGGTGGATGTTACTTTGGATCCTGTGTCTCCCACTCTCTGTCCCTCCCCCATTTATGCTCTGTCTCTCGCTGTCTCTCAAAATAAATAAATGTTTAAAAAAATTAAAAAAGAAAGAAATGCAAACAAAAATGCAAAAAACAGAATAGTAGAATAAAAGGATAGCTTTTGAAATGGATCAAATAAAAGATTCTACCAATGAAATAGAGAAATGAGTAACATTGACTCAAAAAACAAGTTTAATAGTAGACCAGACAAATTCAAAGAAGATAATTAGTGAATCACAAGTTGGTATTTTTATTTGCTTAAAAATATTTTGACCACTGAGGCGCCTGGTTGGCTCAATCGGTTAAGCGTCCTACTGCAGCTTAGATCATGATCTCACAGTTCATGAGTTCAAGCTCTGGGTTAGGCTCTGTGCTGACAGCTTAGAACCTGGAGTCTGTCTCGGATTCTGTGTCTCCCTCTCTCTCTGCCTCTTCCCCACTCATGCTCTGTCTCTCTTGTTATCAAAAACAAATAAGCATTAAAAAAATTTAGAAAAATATTTTAACCACCTACTGGGTGTCAAGGTAGGAAGTGCTCTGCCTTTATGGAGACCACACCTCAGTGGGAGGAAACCGAAAATAATAAGCAAATTAATGTCATGTATCATACAACACATGATATACTGTTATACAGTGACAAGTGAAATGTAGAAACAAAGGTACTATGAAAGAGAATAACATAAGAGAACCATTCTGAGTGGTTTTGGAAATCTCTGGGAGAGGCAATACAGAAGTACGTTTAAATGAGGTGATGGCTACTGTAATAGGTCAACTTATAAATATCAGAAAGCTTACTGTATATAAGTTCATCATAAACTCACATTTCAGAAATAGTTGATAAAAGCTTATGAAGTTCCCTATTGGAGTAATTAGCAATTTACTAACTGCCTCATCTCACTTCGGTAACTTCACCCGCTTGTTAAATAGATAACTTGTTGCAAAACGCTCCCCTACTTCTTTCACTAAGATCCGGCAGAGGCAAGGTCAACATGTAAAAAATCATGTCGTCACTACAGTCACTGCCTCGTGATATTTTAGGTGTTAACTCTGACTGGTCATTTTACAAGACAAAAAACTTTAACATAAGTTTCCCTCAACACTAACGTCTATGTGTCACAATATAATTGGCTACGATAAAATGGTGTAAAATGTATTTGGTTAACTAGATAAGAGATGTGTTCTGCCTGGCTGAAATCCATAAAAGCTCACTGCTACCTTTGTTCGGGGTCATGCTCTGCACTTTTCTCCTTAAGACCAGGAGATCAGGTTTGGCCTGGCTGTGAATAAAATTTTGCCTCGCTTCTATTCGGCATTTGGTGGTCTTTTTTGACACCACCCTGTTTCAGGTACAGGAATGCAAAGTTCTGGGAAAAGAATATTCTAGGTGGAAGAAGCAGTAAAAACAAAGGTTTTGAAGCATCAATAAATATGGCATATGGACACACAATAAGAAAGCCGGGCAGCATGAGTAAAGGGAAAACCACAATTAATTGAAAAATTAAGGAGTTATTTCATTTCTTAATCAAAAAAGTAAAATGTTTAAACATTGCTAAGTTGTATCCCTTTCCCCACAAAAAGTGTTCTTGACTCGATGTCTCTAATTACAAAGACACATGTGTTCTTGTTTGCTTTCACTCCACGCATCCTTTACAGTCTCTGATGCATCCAGTATATTTTGCCCTGTCCTGCACTTCCGACCGTCCTTGAACCGACCCAGAGGAGCCTCTGTGCTGCCACTGTTGCAGGTGCCTTAGATGACAGCCTCGTGTCAATATAAAAGAGCTCGGCCAGCAGACACTGCTCACGTGGTACAAGAGCAGTGACCCAGCTCCCTTGTCATTTTAAGCTGTGCCTCCTTAGGCTCTGAATCAAGCTGCTAAGCTGAAAACCACACGCCACCATCCTGCTTCCTGCCTGACTCCAAACATCGGAACAAAGATAGCAGCAGCACACACACACACACACACACACACACACACACACACACACACCCTATCCTCCAAAGCAAATAGCTGTCTTTCCACAGAGCACAATTTTTACTCATACAAAGTAGAAAAACAGAACAAAACAACACCGTACACCGCACCCTGCAAAATCAAACCAATAGATCCTCCCAGGACAACGTAGACAACCAATTCTGAAACATATAATTGGACTTTAACAAAAGACTGGTAACTTGTGATTTCCTTAAACAAAAGTTTATACTGGTCTTCCCCAAAGGTGAGTCAAAATGGCCACAACGGGTACTAGAAAAATTCCTGCAGCAAACTTCAGATAACAACCTGGCTTCCATCGCTCACAATTTCAGGCATTAAAATTAGAAAAATAAATTAGTTCGCAAGACATAATTTTCATGAACTTACCTTCCTGTGGGTGTGTGTGTGTGTGCGCCCTAACACAGTGCCTGACATGATACAGGAAATAAGTAATTGGGCATTAATTGCTTAAATGGGAAAAAGCAAAACATACTAACTACAATTGATTTACTCTTTAAGTGTAAATAGTATCTTAGAGGTAAACCCACATTTTGATTATTACCAAAGAAGCATCTTAGTTTAAAATCTGCAGATAGTTCTTCAAAGATTTTCACTCTATATCTCACAATGATGCTTTGATAGAGTGTTATTTACCAACATTTGCGGAGTGATTTCAAGTGGGGTAGATGTCAGCTTTTTTCTAGAAATCAGCTATCAGGTTAAAGTCATTTGCTTTGGAATCATTCCAATTGCAAAAGTGCTGTGTGAAAAATGTGTGAGTAAATGACATTGAATTTGTAAAAGGACCAGAGCTTACCTGTTTTTATCTCCCATTCCAGAGCCTTTGTTATTTGCTGCCCTGTGGACAGTAGCTCAGCTAGCTTTAAAAGATCTCTCTTTTTAAATCTCAAGGATTTCCTCATTAGCCTTTCCCACAGGTCCAAAACACTTTGTACTACCCCTCTCCTGCGTAGTTGAATGGGGTCAGGTGTAATGTTCTGTTTCAATCATCCTGGCCCTTCTCTGCTGTATCTCTTTCAGATTTGGGATAATATTTGTTTTAGTTCAACTCTCCAAAACTATCAAAGTCAACATTCAGGTCTTAGTCATCCTTAAACAAACTATAAAAGAGCAAGATTTGCTTTGAAATACTGCATACGGGTTCATTTTTTTTAAATGGTACATTTAAAATGTGATGATTTGTCATTGAAATGCAACATTTATACACAAATGGAGGGATGTGTTTATACAACTTCTTTTTGCTCTTCTAGATGTGCTGTGCTCTGAAAGGAATCTTTTCAGAGAAACTGAATTATTTCTCTAAACGTCATGTGGAGGCACCAGTAAGGGATCCGGATGGGACACAGACGTCTCTTTTATCTCCCAACTCCATTTAGGAGGATAAATTAGGGGACGGTTTTGAAAATTTTCCATTTGAAAAATTGGTCTGCTCTGGGGATTTCTTGGGATATTTTATTTGATGTTTAATCTATTCTCTTTCCTCTCAGTTCACCAGTACCTTCCATCTTACCTAAGTGATAAGGACCTGCATTTTTCCCTAACTTTCGGAAGCGTGTTGTGTCAGGGGCAAAATCCTAGAGTGAGCACAACCCACTTCCCCTCATCAGGACTCCCCAGGTATATTTCCACAATCTTCTTCATATTAGAGATATTTCATGAGCTACAAACATTTCCCATCAATCTACGAACTCTGGATTGGAAACTGCAATTTATTTATCTTTGCTTTTCCCACAGGCTCAGTCATGTAAATAATTAGCACCCATTAAACATTATAGAACTGAATTGAATCTTTGATCTCACGTTTTATGATTCCAAGTGACTTTTGAGCACTAGGAGGCGTTTTTGGGGGTTCAGAGAAAAAGGGGGAGAGTTAATGGATGTTTCTGCTGTTTTGAATGTCCAAATCTAGAAATCATAGTTAAAGGAATCTCAGAATAAGTTTATCTCAGTTAAAGGAATCTAGAAAATAAGAGTTGAATGTGAACTCAGAGGACATGAATAATAATAATAGTATTTAAAATGTTTATTTATTTATTCTGAGAGAGGCGGGGGGGGGGGGGCAGAGGTGGAGAGAGAGAGTCCCAAGCGGGCTCCACCTCTCAGCACAGAAACATACATGGGACTGGAACGCAAAAACCGTGAGACATGACCTGAACCAAGATCAAGAGTCCAGCACTTAACTGACTGAGCCACCCAGTCATAACGATAATTTTTAACAGCAGCCGAAAATATACTGAACACTTTGTACCAGACTGTGGCCTAAACCCTTTGTTTGTGAGCTCATTTAATCTCAAACACAGAAGCAGTGATATTATTACCTCCAATCACAGAAAGAACTGTCGCTAAGTAACTTACCCCCGCTGGTGTCGCCCAGAATCTGTCCACGTGGTAAAATCCAGGTACTTGGACTCAGGAGTCCTTACTCTTCGCATGTCCTCCCCGCCTCTATCCTGTCTCTCAGGGAAATCCAATCCAGAGAGATTAAATGTATAATTGCACTAGTCTAAATTGAAGATTCTAATAATTTGTAAAAGTATAAATGATCTTTGCTTATATATTTTAATATGATATCATTTAAAAATGTGTATTAAGATTGTTAGTTTGTGAGCAGCCTGAAGATTATGGTTTTCATAGTGGAAATTGCAAGAAAATTGGCAAAGTCTGCTGAGGATGCCACCTGGAGGAACCCAGCTTCTAAACAGAGTATTCAAAATGCCTTCACGTGGAGATTATTGAGAGCTTGGGCCTGACGATGACATCACAGGATTCTGACATCACATGATTCTGCCACGTGCCACGGGTCTGTTATTCTTTCCTTGCTAAACATACTGTTCTGATCCTTGTCTGTATTTTATTTCTTTCAAGTTTTCTTATTTATTTTGAGGCGGGGAAGGGCAGAGAGAGAAAGGAAGCAAGAGAGAATCCCAGGCAGGCTCTGGGCTAAGAGCGCAGAGCCCAATGCAGGGCTCAAGCTCACAAACCATGAGATCAGGACCTGAACCGAAGTCAGGAATTGGGTGCTTAACTGACTGAGCCAGCCAGGTGCCCCTAATCCTTGTCTTTGAATGAGACGCTGAAAACCTTAAGACGCTTCTCTCCCCAAATGCAATGATTTTCTAAGAACAGTTGGCCCCTTACTCAATGGGATGTGAAACACAATGTCAAATGTTAACCTCTGTCTTCTATAAGAATAAATGTGTATATGTGCATTTATAAATATCTCAACTTTTGTAAAATCTGAAGTTTTGCTTATTTACCTTGCTTACTGAAATTATCCAAACATTCAACCTTACCTTTTCACCAATGTGCCACCACCAGAAGCAGCGTCTGAAAACGTTCTTACCTGTTCTCCCCTGCGCCAGGCTCACCAGGTGCCCCTGTTCAACTGCAGGTTCCTGGCTTTCCCCTAAAAGTTTCATCAGGACGTTCCAAGTCAGAGGCTAGGAGGCTGCCAGGTAGAATGTACAAATGAGTGAATGAATTAACCAATTAATTAATTACCTAATTAATTAGAGATAGTTCATGGATACATACTTATCCCCAAACCTATTGGTTTATATAAATATATACACCATTTTACATACAAATAAAATGTTTTTGAAAGAAAAGGAAAAATCTGAATACGATTAAAATGAAAAGTCAATGAATACTGAACAAATAAATAAAGCAAAGTCATTCTCATGCAAAAATCTTTGCCATCAGTGCAGTCTTTTTCCTGTTATTCAAACCTTCGGGTCAGAAAAGCATTATTTTCTCCCCAGATCACTACAACTTTCTATTCTGGTGAGGCATCTCTGACCTCATTTCTACTTTCTCTCTAGTACTGAGGACCTTATTTGGAAACTGTCATCATAAATTTTTAGTTGTTTCTTCTTCCTTTATTTGTTGTGCCTAACTCTTTATCTTCAGTAAAATTTTTAAACCTCTCTCGTAAGTTTTCTAAACATGGACATTTTAATATTTTTCTTGTTGAAGTAACTGTTGACTCTCTCTTCTAACCTCCAAATATATTAAGCAGGTAACAGCGTAAGTGACTGAGCAGAACGTGACACCACCATATCTACCATGTCTCACGCAACTTTGTATGGGGAGGGAACATGTATATGAGCAAGAATTCACTGTCCCACGAGGCTGTTCAGTTTAATTTGCGCTACATGATCTCACTCAAGTCATTCAAAGTGTTGTACTTCCGTAGTTTCATAATCTCATAAATTGGAATTGTAGTACACCTAAAGGCCATAACATACTTGAGTTAAATGAGTTCATGCTAGTGCAAGTATTTGTCACAAGTGTCAAGTTTTATATAAGACTTTCACATGGGGCGCCTGGGTAGCACAGTCGGTTGGTGTCCGACTTCAGCTCAGGTCATGATCTCACTCCTCACGGGTTCCAGCCCGCATCAGGCTCTGTGCTGAACAGCTCAGAGCCTGGAGCCTGCTTAGGATTCTCCCTCTCTCCCCCTCCCCTGTTATCCCAATCTCTGTTTCTCTCTCTCAAAGATCAATAAACATTAAGAAAATTAAAAAAAAAAAGTCTTTCACTCATTTAGGGGCACCTAGGTGGATTTCAGTTGAGTGTCTGACTTTTTTTTATCTTAAATTTAATGCTTATTTATTTTTGAGAGAGAGAGAGAGAGAGTGAGTGAGCATGATTGGGGGATGGCCATAGAGAGAGGGAGACAGAATCAGAAGCAGGCTCCAGGCTCTGAGCTGTCAGCACAGAGCCTAACATGGGGCTTGAACCCATGAACCATGAGATCATGATCTGAGCTCAAGTCAGATGCTGAACTGACTGAGCCACTGAGGCACGCTGAGTGTCCCACTCTTAGTCTCAGCTCAGGTCAGGATCAAAGGGTTCACGAGTTAAAGCCCAGTGTTGGGCTCTGCATTGGCAGAGTGGATTCTGCCTCTCCTCTCTGCCCCACCTCCACTTCTCTCTCTCTCTCTCTCTCTCTCTCTCTCTCAGAATAAATGAATAAACATAAAAACCTTTCACTCATTTAAACTTATGCTTGTTTGCTTTACCTTATAATCTTATAATCATGTTAGTAAAAATAGACAAAGACAAATTCAGATATTTCATAACTAATATAGCTCCAAAATTATAAGACAGTATTTTCACGATTGTGGGATACATATGGATAAACAGCTGCTTATCTAGATACTACCTCAAACACACAGGCTCAGAGGGAACACCATATCTGACATGTCAGTATTTTATCAGGCATGTAACATGTATGAATCTCAACAGCATTACTACTTGGATGTTAAAATGGTGAACGTTAAGAAACAGTAACTTCCATACTGAAGAGGATGGGTAATTATGGGATTATGACTCAAGGATTTGAATAAAGAGGCTCAATTTAACAAGGGCCACATTTTGCATCCACAGTCATCTGCTGTGAAAGCCCCTGGAGTCTACACCACATCACTGTCATGAGCGCGAGCTTTGGCTCTCTTGTGTAGTGTGGATTGCTTTTTGTGTTTTCTTTGTTGTTTTTGTTTAAATCAATATCATTTTAGACTACAAGAGAATTTAGAGTTTAAGGATTTTTTTCATAATATTTTATTGTCAAATTGTTTTCCATACAACACCCAGTGCTCCTCCCCTCAAGTGCCCTCCACCATCACCACCACCTGTCTTCCCCCC
>NC_043713.1:11000403-11016264 GCF_006229205.1 Suricata suricatta
CCTACAAAGAGCCATATGTCATTCCCTCTCATTGCCATGTAGTACTCCATCGTGAATATATACCACATCTTCTTGATCCATTCGTCAGGTGATGGACATTTAGGCTCCTTCCATGTTTTGGCTATTGTTGACATTGCTGCTATGAACATTGGGGTACATGTGCTCCTATGCATTATCTCTTTCCATTTCTTTGCTTTTTCTAGTGCTTCAAATAGGAAGTTTTATATTCAATCATATCTCTGACTAAACAGACTAAGCTGATCCCTGGGGACAAATAGGGTCACGTATCTTGTACAAAAATGTATTCTCTGGCTTTTGTCTTTCTTCTTGCAAACTAATAGCAAATAATACAAAGCATATTCGGTTGCTATTTTTTTGAAGATTTGCTCATATGTTAAAAAATATTCTCTAATAATGAATTTTAATAATTAGACTGCATAGTGATATATTTTTATATAATAATATTGGTGAGTATTTACTTTTCAATAATGTAAATCAACTGCATATATTAATAAAGAGCATGAATATACAAATATTTATTTAGAGTCTTAGAAAAAACTCTCTGAATTACACACCATAATTTAAGAACCTATTTTAAGTGTATTTAATTTTTACAACTTATTACTCTAGGCAGGCACCTCTCCACTCCATGAATAAAACTTCGAGTACTACTATTGTAGAGTTAAAACAAGTTTTAGTTTTATCTTCTGACACCACAGATATTAAACAGTTTTAGAAAATTACAAGGCGTTTAGGAGAAATAAATCATGTATGTCCTACGGTGTGTTCCTAAGAGATAATCCGCCTCAAGGAGTATTTGTACCACATCTTGCAGCTCCTGGGTGTAACATGATCTACGCTCATTAACTAAGAGAAGCTGGTATTCTGTATGTATCTTTTTGAGAATAAGACATGATATACTCTGGGATAGCATGGTACTTCAAAAATGACTTTCCTCTCTAATGATTGAAGGGACATTTGAGCAAAACGTTTAATTTTGTATTTCTGCCCACATTACACAGGCAGCATTGTAATTAGCCACATGACTGGATTTTTGCCAAAGACCATCGGGCTTAAAGCCTCTAGGTACAATGATTTATGATAAATTATTTTCCATTTTAAGAAAGATACCAAGTGAGTAATTTTATGGTTTTCTGACTTTAAACTTGGCATGATTGAATGAGTTGTACCCATTGACCAAAGAACCATAATTCTACTCTATAGCTAGGGTGCCATATTAGTGAATCACTCTGAAAGCCAAAATATAATAATAATAATAATAATAAAATAAAAATTAAAAATAAAGGACTACATGTGCTCTCTGACATGCATCACATGTCCTGGATTGCCCTTCTTTCTTCACAGTGATTCATTTTCATCTGCAAAGTAAAGATTGTCCTGAAATTTAATCTCAAAAACTACTTTCTTCAAGGATGTGGTATATAGGAAAGAGCACTGTTTTGGGGGTCAGGATAAAGACCCAGACTTACTACTCAATAGTGATAATGCTTTGTGTAATTCATTTAATTTTGTATTGAATGAAGTGGAAAAATAATTCACAAGGTGTTTTAGTAAAAATACTTTAAAGCACACTTAATGCACCTACTGCAATGCTTTTCACAGTCTAGTGTTGCATTTATGCTACTTGTTGGATCCTTTCTCTTGCTGTTTCCATCTTACTCAAATACTATATCATGTGTATTAATTTTCATTTATTTTATTGTCAGTTTAATGTAGTATTTTTAGTTAAAATTAAATTTAGCTGCCTCTATTTTTTTACTCTAAATTTTATTGTAAAACTATGGTCTCATAACCTGGTTATTCTAGACGTACATCTATTGATCTTCTCACCATATGCATTTGTCAGTAATCTCTATTTCCTAATTATAGTGATACTATACTTCTTTTAGCAACACGGATATCACTATAAAACCTTCAAGAATAAACTCACACCTTGTAAAGAGATCTTCTTGAAGGTAGACTCAACAATAATGTCTCTGAACTCAACATTCATAATCTCTGCTTATGGCCTCAATAAAATTTGAGTTTTATGAAATGTGAGGATGGGGGAGAAATGGTACCTTTCATTTATGCACAGTGTTTTCCATTTGGTCATTTTGGTTTAGGGATATAATTTATAGTTTTCCCTTTGACTAGCGTAGCTAGTTCTGCTGGCTTGCTATTTCTAAGGATTCTCTAGAGTCAAAAAGAAGTTTTATTTTTTATTATGTTTTAATGGTATTTTTAGATTGTATAAAAATTCACTATAAATGCTGAGGTTCTGAGATGAAAAGTCTTTTATAGTCTATATTCTTTATGCATTTTAAAATACAGATTTTAGGGACACCTGGGTGGCTCAGTCAGTTAAGCATCTGACTTTGGCTCAGGTCATGATCTCATAGATGGGGGGGTTTGATCCCCATGTCAGGCTCTGTTGACAGCTCAGAGCCTGGAGCCTGCTTGGGATTCTGTGTCTCCCCCTCTCTCTTTCTGTCCCTCTTTTATATTCATGCTCTCTCTGTCTCAATAATAAATAAACATAAAAAAATTAAAATACATATTTGAATTTCTGTGCTTGAGTTTTAGAATTTTAGAATCCAAATTCTTTATATAGTGCTAGCCAGATCACATTTTCCAAAGAAAATGTTTAAATTATAGGGTATTTTAAAGTTTGTTTATTTATTTTGAGAAATAGAGAGAGCACAAGCAGGGGAGGAGCAGAGAGAAAGAGGGAGAGAGAAAATATCTCAAGCAGGCTCTTTTGCGGTCAATGTGGAGCCTGATGTAGGGCTCAAACTCATGAACTATGAGATCACAACCTGAGCTGAAATCAAGAGTTGGATGCTTAACCAACTGAGCCACCCAGTTGCTCCTAAACTATAGTTTTTAAATGGTTTTAACCCCAAATGATACAAAAACATAACTTATATTTTCAAAGATTTCTTTCTATTGAGCAAAGCTCATTTACTATAAAACTTGGTGCAATAATAGAAAAGATCATCTATAAATAGCCTCTTATGGAAAATAATAAATCTTAAATATCTTAAAAATTTTAGTGAGCCATACTGTAACCAAAAGAGACATAACTGACACTTTTTCTCAAAGGTTCATCTTGTGTAGGAAATGTAAATTTTGAATATTTATTTTCTTAAGATATAAACATAGAAGAAAATATAGCCCTGAGAATTTGCTCATGGATTCACTTTTCCTTGAACACAGAAATAAAATGTGATGTTAGCAATGACATTAAAATGTCAATATTGCTCTGCTTACAACATGAATGTGTGAGAAAAATCTTTATACAAATACTAGAGTATTGAAATGTTGAATGATTGCAGCTCATGCCCTTGCCTATGCTGACCTACAGAAGATATTTTCTCAAAGATATCAGGTCAAATTTTGGTCACCCTACCAGCCAAACAGAATGAAAAGAAGAGGCATCTGAGGCATCCCATTAATATAGCGAGCACTTAGGACAACAATGTCCATTGATGGTGCTGCCAAAAATAAACAACTTGTGGCCTTGACTGCTTCCACACAGCCCACTCACACTCCAAAATGATTGACGCTATTCATACACACATACACAGACATTATACTACTGATAAGGGCATATTCATACAACATATGTTATTTTTTGTCCTAGCAATGCAGGGTAACTACAAGAATTTTTTTCAAACTGACTAAAGAATGGAAATGTTATATTATGATATACGATTAGATAAGAAAGACTCCTGTAAATGAATTTGACAAGCACCTACATGGTTAGTTAACATTTTGGGTAAAGTTGAGAATCACCAATGTTATTGAACCAGGTACTGTGCTAGTTTCTGAGAATCTTAAAAAAAAATAAATGCTACCTACGTGTTCTGAAAAATCTAAAACAAATGAACAAACTGAATAATAACTGGTTTCACTTCTCACACTAGGGCTGAGGATGAATAAGCAAAACAAAATGTCTGCTGTGGTTGAAGTTTTTTCAGTTCAAATATAATTTATCTGAATCTCAAGAAAAGAGTCATTCCAAACCAACATTTAATTCCATTTGATACACATCATTATTATATAATATTTCCCAACTGTGAAACAAAACCAACAGGTTTCTTATTGAGGTGGTGATGGTATTTGTGTTGGATACTACACTTAGTAATACTATTTTCAAGAAAGGAGAATGTCTATTGTCACTAAGTTTCTATTCAGGAAATAGCATGAAGAGTCAAACTTCAAATCATCTTTGCGGGAGATATAGAAGATTGGATAAATTTCTGAATCCTAAAATTAATTCAACAAAATAAGCAGTTAAATTATAGTAAGCTGTTCATAAATGCCCACTTGGACCACCATGTGGAGGCAAAATTAGGTAAGCAACCAATGTGAAACTGGAAACAGTTCATTTTATATTCTTTCCAATAAACGTTGCAGAACTTCAGAGTTAGTAAAGTAGACAATTTCATCCAAAATGATGGTCAGATCAATATACTTGAGCAAAACGCAGGTCACAGATTTTTAGTTTGGGGAGAAAACTATCACTTCCATACGTTTTTGTTTTATAAATGATATTTGCTTTGTTTATGTTGAAATAAATACATGGACAATAGTATTTGGGATTTAGTTAACTGAAGTTTACATCCAAATTAGCACTTACGTTAGGGCTCCTGGGTGGTTCAGTTGGTTGAGCATCCAACTTCAGCTCAGGTCATGATCTCACAGTTCATGGGTTCAAGTCCTGGATCAGGCTCTGTGCTGACAGCTCAGAGCCTGGAGCCTGTTTCAGATTCTGTGTCACCTTCTCTCTCTGTCCCACCCCTGCTCACATGTTCTCTCCTCTCTCTCAAAAATAAATAAACAGTTACAAAATTAGCACTTAAGTTAACATTTAAGTTATACATTTAATATAAAAAGAAAATTAGTTCATTGTCCTTAAACTAAAATTTGAGCCATAAACTGAAATAATTCTTTATTGAACCCTTAATTTTAATAAGTTACTAATTTTAAGTCAGTTTCCCCTTCTGGAAGCACTAAAGATAAAATTGTACAGGAGGTGATGCTACTTTGGACATCTTAATGTAATCAAAATCATAGAAACAGGATCTCATTTCTGGTAATACATATTAGGTTATTCAGATTAAGCATCCCTCTGAAAATAACTCAAAATTTTTGAGAACATCAAAAAATTTGAAAAAAATATAATGAACTATACCAAATTTAAAAAGGATTAAGGAGAAAATGTATCTTGATGGAGTTAGATTTATTCCAGAAATGAAAATGACCAGTTGCTATATTCTGCCACATTAATAGACAAAATAAAAAATGTCCAGTAATTCTCTCAACCAATTAAAAAAAAAGCAGTTTGAAAGAAAGCCATATTTAAAAGAAAATATTTTATCAGACTAAGAATATAAGTAGGTGTTCTTAAATAAACAAATCTTCAAAGCAAATAAAAAGTTATCCATGTGATAGACTTCAAATTTTTTTTTCTTTGCATTGTACAAGAGATTCTAGCCACTTAGTAAAGTGAGAGAGAAAGAATTGGAATAAAGCAAGCAAATCCATTATTCCTTACAGATAAGATAATTATTTACAATTAATGGAACTGGAAGAATTACTGCATGCAAAACAAAAACCAGAAAACAGAAACATTTTCAATAAATCTGCCAATGTTTAACAAATACTTCAGTCAATGTCCAGAGAGTAAATATTTTAAGTTTTGCAATCCATAAAGTTTCTTTCAAAACTATTCAACTCAGTCATTGTAGTACAGGGGTAGTATTAACATTATGTTACCAATTGTGTGTGACTATATTCTAATAAAATTTTATTTACAAATTAGACAAAGGACTAGAAATAGTCTGCCAACGCTGATACATCCATACTCCCAACAAACTGATGAAATTCACCTTAAGAAAGATTCCAGGGGCCTGAGCAGATCATTTGGTTAAACATCCAACTTCCACTCAGGTCATGATCTCAGGATTTGTGGGTTTGAGCCCTGACTCAGGCTCTGTGTTGACAGTTTTGAGTCTGAAGCCTGTGTCAGATTCTGTCCCCCTCACTCTCTGCCCCTCCTCCACATCGCTTGCTCTCTCTCTCTCTCAAAAATAATTTTTTTAAATTTTTTGTGTTTTTTGATTTTTGTTTTTTGAGAAAGAGATAGAGTGTGAGCGGGGAAGGGACAGAGAGCAAGGGAGACACAGAATATGAAGCAGGCTCCAGGCTCTGAGCTGTCAGCACAGAGCCCAATGCGGGACCATGACTTGAGCTGAAGATGGAGGCTTAACTGACTAAGCCACCAGGTGCGCCCCCCGCAATAAACATTAAAAAAAAAGGAAGAAAGATTCCTGTTAAAATTAATAGAACTTGCGACACCTGGGTGGCTCAGTTGGTTAATAGTTCTATGCTTGAGTTTGCTCAATTCATGATCTCTCCTTGGTAATATTCAGCTCTGCATCAGGCTTTGTGCTCACATCATGGAACCTGCCTGGGATTCCCTCTGTCCCTCTCTCTGAGCCTTCCCTGCTCCTGCTCTCTCTCTCTGTCTCTCAAAATAAATAAATAAACATTACAAAATGAATAAATAAAATAAATAGAAGTTTTACTAAATACAGATATTTTTAATGCCAAAAACTCTATAGGGAAAATATAAAATTCTAAGGAAATATAGCAAAGCAGGTAAGTAAATGGAGGAGCATACCATGATACCGGGGGAAAAATAAAGGATGGTGTACATTCAACTGAAAATTATTTATAAATTTGGCATACCCTGTCGAAGTCTTTTTAAGTTTTCTTATATAAACTTTATTGTAATTGACAAGCTAATTCTAAAATTTACATGTGATAACAGAAGCTAAGTATAAATAGGTCTCATATTGAAGTAGAAGGGAGAGGAGGAAGTATTTGACTCTACCAAGAAGTGATTTTTTTTTTTAATGTTTTTTTTTTTTTTTTTTGATAGACAGAGAGAGACAGTGCGAGCAAGGGAGGGTCAGAGAGAGGAGGAGATACCGAATCCGAAGCAGGCTCCAGGCTCTGAGCTAGCTGTCAGTACAGAGCCTGACGCGGGGCTCGAACCCACGAACTGTGAGATCATGCCCTGAGCCGAAGTCGGACACTTAACCAACTGAGCCACCCAGGCGCTCCAAGAAGTGATTATTTTTAAAGACATTCTGATAAATCGGCTATGGACAAGAAGAAACAAATGTACCGATTGTAAAAAAGAGAGAAGCCTAAAGATGTATTCACAAATGGGCCCCTCAATATATGACAGGAGACATTGTAGAGCAGTGCTAAAATAATATGTACCTAAAACCTCTACCAGTCAAAACATACACTACACACACACACACACACACACACACACACACACACGTGCGCGTGCGCGCGCGCGCGCACGCGCCCGCACTCCAGGTGAATTAAAGAACTAAATGAAAAGTCCCAACTACAAAGCTTTGAAAAATGTATATAGGCAAATATTCTCATGATCTTACTGTATGAAACACATACTTAAATGAGCCAGAAAGGAAAGAAAACTATTGATAAATTTAACCATATTAAATCAAAGACATGATAAATAAGGGAAATAAAGATTCTATGTATAGTGGGAGAAGACATTTGTAGTAAACATAACTGACAAAAATTCCTATATAAAATACATAAAAAGCTCCTAAAAATAGCAGGAAAAGAACCTTATGAAAATGGACAATATGCTTCAACAGGCCATTTACAAAGGTGAAAATCCAAGGAAACAATAAGCATTATTCATTGCATAAAATATTTTAATGTACCATTAGGATACTTTGATAAATTAATGGGTTTTAATATTATGTTATTGTATATTATATTTCACCTTTAAGGAGGAAACTATAATAAAGACAAATAAAAGCAGCAAACACAGCCCTGAATTTTCTCAAGTTCAAAATGAATAGCATCTAAATCCATGTCATCTTTTTTACTGAAGATAAAGATAAATGTACTAAATATGAACAATATACACCAGCCTATGTTCAAAACATTTGGTGTGAGTTATCTTACTGAAGTCCATCAATATACATGCTTATTGCCTTTTTCAATTTTTAAATCGGGGAACTGAGAAACAAGAAGATTGGGAAGTTTATCCACTGTCACACCAGTCAGTGTCAGCCCCAGAGGCAAATTGTCAAAATTACCCAGTGTGCATCTGCTGTGAGTGGAGACGTAAAGACTGAGTGCCTGCTGAAAGCTAGTGGATCCTACCTCGACATCTATTAGGAAGAAAGGGCAAATGTGAGAAGTACTTGCTTTAATGCCTGTGTTATGTCGAAGGAGGAGATGCCCCAGCAAGGACAGTGAGACAAAATAAATAGATGAGGAAGTCAGCTATGGAATCTGGGCCTTGTGTGACTTTTTTTTTAACGTAAGTATTCTTATTTATTTATTTATGTATTTTGAAAGAGAAAAAGACAGGCAGAGTGTGCACCCAGTGAAGAGGACGGAGACAGAGAGAGAGAGAGAATTCCAAGCAGGCTCTGCCCTGTTTGTGGTTAGCACAGAGGCCCACCCAGGGCTCCATCTCAC
This sequence comes from Suricata suricatta, assembly GCF_006229205.1. Lineage (NCBI taxonomy): Eukaryota > Metazoa > Chordata > Mammalia > Carnivora > Herpestidae > Suricata > Suricata suricatta. The sequence continues at coordinate 11,008,954 of NC_043713.1, forward strand.
AAACCGCAAGATCATGACCCAATCCAAAACCAAAAGTCAGATGCTCCACCAGTTGAGCTACACTGGCACCCCACCTGCCTGACGTTTTTGAACTGGATCCAGTTCCCTGTGAAAGGAGGAAATAAAGACGTGCTGAAGGAGTTACTTTCTTAGAGGAAATTGTTTAGAATGTGTGCTCGGCATACTTAGCACACCTGATGATCTTGCAAATCATTGGAAATGGATCCCTTGCTCTTCTCTAAGGAACTCAAGAATGGATGGCAGGAGGAGGGTAGAAGACTTTGAAGGCCTTGCCTGGCATCACCCCCAGCATGAATACCATCTATTTGTTGTGAGTCACAAAAGCAACCAGAGCAGGGAAGCAGCCTTAGGTGGTTCTCAAGGCACATTGAAATAGAGCAAAGAACTGGGCAGAAAGAATGGGGACCCTTGTGGGTAGATCTGTCTGTGAGTTTTCCATATGCTTCCTCAGAAACTATTAGTGCAAATTTCCAGTGTCCTGAAGGGCCCTCTCTTTCCTGGTGAAATGGAAATAGAAAGTGTGGGATATTGATTCTAATGTAACTTCACTTGCATCAATGGATGTGAAGGCCCTAGAAAGGTCCCCAGTGCCGGTGTGGCGTACCTAAGTGAGACGTGGATTCAAAGATGCGGGTAAACTCTGCTTGAACTGGCTTGCTTTAAGGAACCGTTGAATAAAGCAAAATGATATGTTAATAAGTAAATTAGATTTTCAAGTGTAAAACATATCTGTAACTACTTATAAATATTTATTTTAATAAGTATCCTAAGCAAAGGTTAATTTAAATATTCAGATATTCAAAGGCAATCTACCTCTTAATTGATTATGAATAATGAACAGGCACTACACAAAAGTGGAAATCCCAGAGACAAATCAGCACACATAAAGACTGGTTCAACCCTGTTATTAATTACTACACAAATTTTAATGTTATGCCAGTAGATTCTTTACTTTTTACTGATTAGGTGGGTTTTAAATTATAAATTTGTTACATGATCTATGTAACGTTTTAAGTAGGAAACTACCATGGAAATAAATAAACAAATATCACAAAAACTTGTCTTAATTTTCCCAATTGTGAAAATAGGAATCATGTAAGTAAATAATTAATGCTTGAAGACACTGTAATTTTTTAATTATGAATTTTTATAATATTCTATAATCAAATGAAAGAAGGCAGCATTGTTTTTGCCCAATCAGATCTTATACTCTATTAAAAATTATACACCAAACAATCACACAGTTTTCTGGCTGTAATCTAAACTTTTTTTTCCCTGGAGCCTGTATGAATGTATTATATAATTTATTTATAATAGTCGTTCTTTATTGTCTAGCTCTGTTTGGTGGAATGCAAGCTCTGTATAATGGGGAATCTTTGCTGTAATTCACTGAGGGATTCTAAGAACAGAGAATAAGTGCTTAATAAATATGTTTTGACTAAAAGGTTGGAAAGTAAATTCATTAAGGTATAATACTAAATGCAACTAAGTGTTCATGAAACTGATAGCAAAAGAAGTCATTATTGAGGGAGGCTTTCTACATTTTATGGTTTTACTTAATTATGGTGAAAGAACAAATGAGATGTTATTTATTTTCATAAAAGGTAGTTTATAGTTTGTATAGTTTCTATCTGGTATTGGCATGTGACAGTGACATGAATACAGACTCTGAAATATTTCTTCTAGAGGTTGAGAGGCATGAGTCCAGTGATCCTAAAGCTTTGCTATGACTATTCTCATACTGCAACTCTGAGGAAAATGACTGCATTTTTTTTAAGTTGAAGTGAAAGTCACACAACATAGATTCAATCCTTTAAAGCATAAATTCAGTGGCATTCAGTGCATCATGATGTTGTGCAACCAACACCTCTGTCAGTTTCCAAACATGTTCATCTTTCTAAAAGAATACTTCATGCCATCAAGTCTCTCCATGTCGACAATTCCTCCTAGCCACTGGCAACCAACAATCATTCTTTTTGTCTCTGGGTGTACTTACTATGGATATCTCATATACATGAATCATAAATAGGTGACATTTTGAGTCGGGATTCTTTAAGGTTATCCATATTGTTCATCCACACTGTAGTTTGTATACAACAAAATGTCATTCCTCTTTTGGGCTGAATAATAATTATTTGCATGTACACACCATGTCTTATTTTTCCATTCATCTGGTTGATAGATGGGGGTGAAGTGTGAACAGTGCTACATTGAACACTGTATTCAAGTATCCGTCCCAGTCCCTGGGGTCCATTCTTTGGGGTGCATACCTAGGAGTGGAATTGTTGAATCAAATAGTAATTCTACATTTACTCTTTGAGCTACCATTAAACTGCATCCTTTTACATTCCTACCAGCACTTAATGAAGGTTCTCACTTCTTTGTTCTCTCACCAACACCTGCTATTTTCCATTTTTTAAAATATCATCACCATCCTAGTGGATATGAAGTGGTATTTATTTCTACATATCTACGAATTTTCCAATTTTCCTTATTTTTATTTCTAATTTTATTCCTTTGGGTTGTAACCATACTTTCTGTGATTTTATTTTTTTTGTCTTTATGGAAGCTTGTTTTGTGATTTAACATGTGATTAGTCATTGAGAATGTTTATGTATACTTGGGGAAAATCTACATTTTTATGTTTTTGGGTCGTGTGCCCTGTATTTTCCTGCTAGTGCTAATTGGTTTATAGTTTTCTTCAAGTTTTTTATTTCCATGTTGATCGTTTTCCTAGTTTTTCTATTCATTATTAAAAATGAGATATTAGGGTTTTCAGCTATTATCATGGATGTTATATTCTTCTCCCTTCAATTCTATCAAATTTTGATTAATACTTTTGGTGCAATATTGTTAGTTGTTTTTATGTTTATGATTCATATCTTCCAGCAGACTGACCTATTATCAGTACACAATTCTGTGTTCTTTTTTTGTCTCTTATTATCATTTTTGACGTAAAATCTATTAGAAATAATTTTTAGTAGAGTGACTGTAATTCTGTTTGAGTTACAGTTTGTGTTGAATAACTTTTTCTATCCTTTCATTTTCATCTTTCTGTGTTTATGGATATCCATTGAGTCTTTTATAGACAGCATAGTATTTGTTTTTTGTCCGTTTGACCATTCCTTTTAATGGAGAGTTTAATCCATTTACATTTAAGGTAAATACAGATATGAAGTTACTTCTGCCACTTTGCTATTCTGTGTATCTCATGTATGTGTTGTTCCTCACTTCCTCCATTACTGCCTTCTTTGATATCTATGTTTCTGTAGCATACCATTTTGTTTCCGTTCTCATTTTCTTTTCCGTATATTTTTTAGTTATATTATTCATATTACCCAGGTATTCTTCTCTTATAACTTCATGATATCATCCCCTACTTGGGGTCTTCTGTTAACTAATTTATCTACTTTAGATCAGATGTATATTTGTCTATTGTGGAGAATACCAAGTATACAGTGAGAACCTGTTCTTTGAGAAGATTAAGAGTATGGCTAAAAAGAAGACAATGGTAAGCCAGAATGAAAGTTCAGTGGTCTTTATCTGAATCAATAAATTTCCTTCCTATGGGATGGTATAAGCCTGAAAGAAAAAAGTTTATTGAGAGAGAAAGGGATTGAATTTGAGCTCCAAGTTAACCCCTCTCAAACTGGACTCTGTGTCCAGAAACCAGACCAAATCTCTGTCAGTAGACTTGAGAGTTGACTTAAGCCAATTTTGTAACACAAACATATTGGGTATTTCTTGGTATATATCAGTGTGAAGATATAGTTGTAAATGTAAATAAACTATTCTTTTACAACCTCCCTTCAAGGTTATAAAAGAAAAAAATCTCAAGTCAGATTGTATCTCCATACAACATGTTAGCCAGAGTCTTTGGTCAACATAAAAAGTCTATAAGCAGGACGCCTGGGTGGCTCAGTCAGTTAAGCATTCCTCTTCAGCTTAGGTCATGATCTCACAGTTCATGAGTTTGAGCCCCACATCAGGCTCTGTGCTGACAGCTTAGAACCCGGAACCTGCTTCAGATTCTGTGTCTCCCTCTCACTGTCTCGCCCTCCCCCACTTGTGCTCTCTTTTTCTCTCAAAAATAAATAAAAACATTTTTTAAAATGTCTATAAGCACCCTAAGGTTTCTGTGCTCTGCCTGTTTTGTCACTCTGAAAGCACCTAGAAGGAAGGGTCCCCTTAAACCAAAATTGTCAATATTCAACTAACCATCTTATTAGGTTCACATGATCAAGAGTCAAAGGACTATTTAGAGTTCAAAGCTGGGCTGCTTTCCCTAAGGGTGAAGGTGAAAAGCTAGATTTGTATATCCAATTCACGACACTAATTTTACCAGAGAAACCCATTTTTAATACCCATTGGGGGGTGATGAATAAAACATTGATTTCACGATCCAAAATTCATGTTTAATATTTATGCTACCAATTAGAAAGGCCCATTTTGTTGATCATAGAGAAAGGACAATGAAAACATCTAACAGTTTGCACTTCAGAGGGGTCCCCTTATTGAACACTAGCTAATCATTCCTGAACTGTGTGTTTATGATTTGGAGAGTGGATCTCCCTTGGGTAAACATAAAACAAAACAAACAATATTGCCATGCATTCTAAATTAAGGCATTCTCAAGTTAACTACAGATATCCCAACAAACAGAATCATACAATTAAACCACATTGCAGATATAATAAATAAAAATAATTTACAACTGGCATTAGAGATATTTAAAAATCTATTAAAATCAAAGTTTGGCTAAATCAATACTAATTACATATAATGTCTCAAAAAATATCTCAAGTGAACATGCAACTGATTCCATAAAGTGCACACTGCAATTTCAGAAAGTAGATATACATTTAAGTAATACTTCCTACTCAGTATTAAATTGGTAGTTTTAATTAATAAAGTATAAGAACATATCAATTATAATCACTTTAGATATTCAGCATAAAATAATTTATGCAGCTATCATTTGTTGTGGAAATAATGTTTTATGAAGCTGTATTTTACGCAGTGATAATGAGTATCACCTACCTAAAAATAATGAACCTGTCCCAACACCACTTAATAGGCTATTTTGTCTATTCCTGATAAGAAATTTGTATAATTCCTGTTAACCTGAGGATTTTAATTTTCTTTTTATGCCATTTCTCTTTGCAGTCAACAGATGTTCCCCTCAAGGAGAATAATGTGCCTGAAGAATCCAGCTTTTAGTTTTTAAGTGAAATAGTTGCCATAAAATGCTGTATCTTGAGTTTTGATCATAAAATTTCCTAATGTAGGTACCTCGATCAAGTACTAAAACAAGACAACTCTTTCCTTTATCATACTAAAATAGCTGGTTACTGCTTCCCTGGGGGATCAATACATAACCTTCAAAGACAGAAATTCAGAATCATGTGTTCCCACAATAAATGTTCAATATTTTCCCTAGCATTGAGTGAAATGTTGAGTGAACTTAAGTTTCCTTTCCCAATTCTGTAGTTGAAAATTATTCCTTTGCTTTTCCCATACAACAGTTGTGGTAAATACTTTTGAAAAGAAACCAGTTTCAAAGTATTGAATATTGAAATTAATTAGCATTTCCATTGCACTGTGCACTGCTGTCTCTAAAGAATGAGCTTGGAGATTACCTACAAATATTAGGACACCTTGGACTATAATGCCTTGATGTTGTATAAACATGCATAGTCCTTGAGCAGTTCAAACATTCTTTTTTTTAATGTTTTTTTAAATTTATTTTTAAGAGAGAGAGAGAGAGAGAGAGAGAGAGAGAGACAGTGTGAGCAGGGGAGGGGCAGAGAGAAAGGGAGACACAGAATCCAAAGCAGGCTGCAGGCTCCAAGCCGTCAGCACAGAGCCCAATGAGGGACTCAGACCCATGAACCGTAAGATCATGACCTGAGCCAAAGCCGGATGCTTAATGGACTGAGCCACCCAGGTGCCCCAGAGCAGTTTAAATATTCTAAGAAGTCAGTTACGCTAATAGACCTAGGAGGCCCCAGAGTAGAGGACATGGTCCCGTAACTCTTCAAACTGTACCACTCTATTCTGGTTAGTCTTAATACTGTCTCAACTAACATTTCCAATAATCTGTTCTGGAAGCTGGCATAACATAACAACACATTGTTATCAAATAATCATATCTAAAAGAACACAGCATTTGGTTTAATGACCTCCTCTTAATTAATAGCAAGTGTTGTGTTTATAAAACTGTTGATTTATCAAAACAAAGCCAAGTGATGGATAATGGCAAACATAATTTCAGTCAGTTTGTCTGCTTTACTTCTTTCCTATAATCTCACCAGGTGTTGGCTAAGTTTCAAATTTAGTCAAAACATTTGCTCCAAGTAGGATTTTAAAAATTAACCTACTTTAGTTTATTCACAGCCTGATTAAACAGATAATTAAAACTTACAGATGCAGATCCCTGTTAAATTACTGTAGCTTGAATGAATTAGTGGAGTCGGTTATTAGTTGTACATACACAGGCACAAAACAAAGCAGTGACTGTGAGGAAGACGTATCCATATTCGGTGTTTTCTACCTTCTATGTATTTTTTTCTAAAAATAGTTCCTTTTAATAATTTTGAAAAGAGTAGGGAACTTGGAAAAATTTTGAAGTTTATGCGATAGAGAATTCTTTGGCCTCAACTTTCTCTAGCTTGCACTATTGTTCATTGTACCATTTCAGAATGAAATTTATCATCAAAGAAACTTTGTTTGCATTAAAATCCTTTTGTGACAACTAAAGAATGAGGTCATAAATATTATCTTGAAAATGGTCATGTAGAATAAGTTGTCATCATGTAAATTAAATGTGTGGTCAAATCTCTATCATGTATCTTTCTTGTTTGTAGGATTATCTGATTTTCAGCTTATCTTCAACTTTTTTATTTTTAAAGATGGAGTTAATGTTAAGCATTGTCGTAAAAGGTAAATGAGATGATGCAGGTGAACTTTTCACATCTCCAAGAGAAAAATTCTTGCATGTTTTTTTTCTTTTATGCATTTGCACATGAAATAAGTAAAAAAGAAGTCAAAATGAAAAAAAAAATCTTTGAACTTGAACTCTCCCATATGCTACTTTAAACTTTTTTTTTTTTTTAAAGTCAGTCAGAGAAAGACAGATATTGTAAGTTTTCGCTCATATGTAGAATTTGAGAGAATTAACAAAACGCCATGAGGGAAGGCAATGGGGAAAAAAACAGTTTCAAACAGTGAGCAAGACAAACCATAAGAGATTCTTAAATACAGAGAACAAACTGAGGATTGATGGAGGAT
>NC_043713.1:11016364-11122075 GCF_006229205.1 Suricata suricatta
ATCCTCCATCAATCCTCAGTTTGTTCTCTGTATTTAAGAATCTCTTATGGTTTGTCTTGCTCACTGTTTGAAACTGTTTTTTTCCCCATTGCCTTCCCTCATGGCGTTTTGTTAATTCTCTCAAATTCTACATATGAGCGAAAACTTACAATATCTGTCTTTCTCTGACTGACTTATTTCACTTAGCCTAATACCCTCCACTTCCATCCACATTGTTGCAAATGGCAAGTTTCACTGTAACTGCCAAGTAGTATTTCATTGTATGTATAAACTATATCATCTTTATCTATTCATCAATTGATAAAATTTCAGCTATTGTTGATAGCACTGCTATAAACATTGGGGTTACATGTGCCCCTATTAATCAGCACTCCTATTTCTTTTGGATCAATTCCTAGTAGTGCTGTTGCTGGGTTGTAGGGTGATTCTATTTTTTATTTTTTGAATAACCTCCACACTGTTTTCCAGAACAATTGCACCAATATGCCTTCCCAACAACAGTGCAAAAGGATTTGGATTTCTCCACGTTCTCTCCAACATCTGTTTCCTGAGTTTTGGTTTTAGCCACTCTGACCAGTGTGAGGTGATCTCAACGTGGTTTTGATTTGTATTTCCCTGATGGTGTGATGTTCAGCATCTTTTCATGTATCCGTTGGCCACCTGGCTGTCTTCTGAGGAAAAGTGTCTATTCATGTCTTCTGCTCATTTCTTCACTGGATTACTTGTTTTTCAGTGTTGAGTTTTGTAAGTTCTTATAGATTTTAGAAACTAACCCTTTATCTGATATGCCATTTGCAAATATCTTTTTCCATTCCATAGATTGCCTTTTAGTTTTGTTGATTGTTTCCTTTGCTGTGTAGAAGCCTTTTATCTTGATGAGGTCCCAATAGTTGATTTTAGCTTTTATTTCCCTTGACTTTGGAGATGTGTCAAGTAAGAATTTGCTGCAGCTGAGGCCAAAGAGGTTGTCTGTTTTTTCCTCTAGGGTTTTGATGGTTCCCTGTCTCACATTTAGGTCTTTCATACATTTTGAGTTTATTTTTGTGTCTGGTGTAAGACCGAAGTCCAGTTTGATTCTTCTGCATGTACCTATTCAGTTCTCCCAGCACCATTTGCTAAACAGGCTGTCTTTTTTTCTGTTGGATACTCTTTCCTGCTTTTGTCAAAGATTAGTTGGCCATACATTTTTGGGTTCAATTTGGGGTTCCTTATTCTATTCCATTGGTCTATGTATCTGTTTTTGTGCCACCACTGTATTATCTTGATGACTACAGCTTTGTAGTAGAGGCTAAAATCTGGAATTGTGGTGCCTCCTGCTTCAGTTTTCTTTTTCAATATTACTTTGGCTAATTCAAGGTCTTTTGTAGTTCCATACCAATTTTAGGATTGTTTGTTCCTACCTCTGAGAAGAATGCCAGTGCAATTTTGATTGGGATTGCATTGAATGTGTGGGTTGCTTTAGGTGTTATTGACATTTTAAGAATATTTGTTTTTCCAATCCACAAGTATGGGATGTTTTTCCATTTCTTTGGGTCTTCTTCAATTTCATTCATAAGTTTTCTATAGTTTTCAGCCTACAAATCTTTTACCTCTTTGGTTAAGTTTATTCCTAGGTATTTTATGTTGTTGGTGCAATTGTAAATGGGATGGATTTCTTGATTTCTTTTTCTGCTGCTTCATTATTGGCATATAGAAATGCAACTGATTTCTGTACATTGATTTTTATAACCTGTGACTTTCCTGAATTCAGGTATCAGTTCTAGCAGTGTTTTGGTGGAGTCTCTCAAGTTTTTCATGTAGCGTATCATGTCATCTGCAAAAAATGAAAGTGACTTCTTTCTTGCCAATTTTGATGCTTTTTATTTCATTTTGTTATCTGATTGCTGAGGCTAGGACTTCCAATAAATACAGTGTGTGCCAAGAGTTTATTAATATTGTACTGTAGTCAACATCCGCGCATGAATATACAATGGTCTCCACGCAGAAACGTTTTTTCTTTCTTATATTTTCCCTTCTCTATTCTGGTTTCTGGTTTGTTTAAGCAGACCTTTTTAGTCTATTCTTTTTACACTTCTTTAGTTTCCCCCTACCCTCTCTCTTTTGCTGGATTAAGCTGTATAGTTTCTCTGATTCTTTGCCTGGTCAATTTTTTCCCTTTTATGTTTCTTTTCTCTTTCCCCACCCGTGTCATTTCTCTCTCTGTATGATGTAAGACTTCATTCACCATAACCCTCAGGATACTTCAATTTACTAACAGAGATTTTGATAGATTTTCTAGTCACCTGGAACCAATTTTCTTTCCATATAAATGATGAAATAATATCTGTTTCTCTGTGTGATTCTGAAAATTTAATAAGACAGTATCAGTCAATTAGTGAAATACCTGAATCCTATTGTGTGGTCATTATTGTGCTGATTTACCTGATTCACAAGGGTTAGGTTTGTGAAGACATATGGTTTATGTCTAGAGGTGCAGCAGTGGAGGCTGAAATTAGTAAAAATAGATACAGACATAGACATAGATTCTATAAGTGAATGTTGTTAAAGGCACATGCCCCGTGCGAAAATTTTTCTCATTACTTTTCCCAAAATCATTATTAAAAATTAATGCTAAATATATTGTACCCTAACTATGTTTAATAAAAACATGGTAACCTAAAATAATGAATTGTCATCCATTTGTCCTTTATGAGCCTTATTTAAAAAGGGCATTTCTTTGAAAACAGGTCAACAAAGATGGCATATTAAATATGCATTATATTAATCTACAGCATCACTGAATTTTAAGAAAGAATTAATTATTATTTGAGGGCCTTTACACAGTATGTACATATCAATCATTGTAAGTCAAATCCACAGAGAATAACTGTTCCTTCATTAAAGGCTGCATTATCATTTGAATTCCGAATAAAGAAAGACATATGTTTTCTTAACTACCTATGGATAGAACTTTGATTGTCTTTCATTATAAATTTTTAAATCTTCATAAAATAATTTCATAATTGAAGCTAAAACAAATTCAATGAGAGTAGACAGAAATCAAAGGTGATACCACCTGAAGTTTAAGGCTATTTATTTGTTTTGATTACATCTTTTCTTCTAATCAAATTCATTCAACATAAAAAGTGAATACAAGAAACTAAAAGTGTAATGGAGAACCAGAGAAGAAGAAATGAGATATTTTTCATCCTTTGGCCTTTTTTTCATACTGTCCAGCATCATTGGATGTTAATTACTTATTATAAGTGGCCTGAACCTCTAGAATAGTGCCACAAGTCCCCATGTCATTATATTCAAGGTCCTTCATGTATCTGTCCTTCACACTTCCACTAAAGTTATTATTTTAAGAAACAGTATATTTTAGGGCTGCCTTGGTGACTCAATGGATCAAACATCCAACTCTCGATTTTGGCTCAAGTCATGATCTCATTGTTTGTGAGTCCTGAGCCTTTTTGGAATTCCGTCTCTTGTCTCCCTCTCTCTCTGGCCCTGCTCTGCTTGCACTCTCTCCTTCTTGCTTTCTCTCTCAAAAATGAATAAAGAAACATTAAAAAAGGGAGAGAGTATATTTTGTGTCTCTTCTGCCAAAAAGTCAGATTTGCCCTTAAGAAATAAAGAAGACTCAATGTATTCTATAATCAAGACCCTTCCTACTCTGGATTTAAAATACCTTACTGTCCATTTCTCCCTAGAATTTATTCCTTCTGACCTGAGCATGCACTGCCAATGCCTCTGTTGTCTTGTTCATGGTATTTCATTCTATTCCATCTAACTGACGTCTCATCCAACTCATATTAGGCCCTTGAAATCTTATCAAAAGCCCGTCCAGATTTCATATATTTGGGAGTCCTTTTATGACTTTCCCGTGCTGAATTATTACTTGTTCATTTGTGATTCTATAATACTTTATCTGTGCATCACAAAATTTGTTGTAACTATGTTTCCTAGTTACCTGTGAACTTGTCCCCTTTCTACTAGATCAAGAGCTCTTTGTTTTTTCATGTTTTTTGTTGTTGTTGTTACATTGTTTTTAATTACCCAGTGCCAAATTTGAGGAGGTGTACATAGTAGCCTCTCATAAATGCTTATTTAATTAAACTAATATCCATGAACATGTGCCAGACAGCTAACGTTTTATGCCATAGAATTTGTTTTCTTTTAATATCTACTATTCTGGGATGAGTGCCCATTTGCTTATGTAATGCATTGAAAGAATATCGATAAAACATTTCCCTCCAAGTTGGCCTTGCTAATATTCTAAGCTATTGCTCCATGCCTTCTGCTTGTATCATCTCTTTTCTCAAAGAATTTCATCATTTTCAATTACAAAATCCTAGGTCGTAAGAACTACAACGTGCAGAATTTCAGCTTCCTTCCAGAAATCTCTTTAGTAAAAGCCAATATGTCTTCTTTCAATTAATTATTTTTATATCCATTTAGTAAAGAATTCTCTTATTAACCTCTCATTTAAAGTCCATCTTGTCCTTGTTGAGTCTCCATGAATCAGAGTAGAGGTGAATCTACTGGTCTCATCAGTTTTTTTTTTTTTTTTCGAGTGCGTTTTCAACTGTAAAGATTACAAGGAGAATGAAAAAGTCTGCTGTCAAAATTAGGCATCATTCATCATGACATTTTTCTCTGTGGTTATAATTTGGCCAAGAAGCCAAAAATATTCAAAACTCTATGTGAATAGCAGCATTACAACTCTAGATTAGAGTTGAAATTTTATTGCAGAAATTGGTAATGTCATGATGTGCTTTTCTTCTTAGAATTTCAATTTTGAAAAATTCCATGTTAACTGATTCAAGGTTGATACTAAAACCATGGACATTCACAGTTTGGAGGTTATATAACAAATAATCCTCAAAGTCATTGAGCTATACAAGATAAGAGCTGAAAGGAACCTTGACCACTTAGTAGTCTTTCTACTCACAGCAAAGACTTAACCTCACTATCCATATATTCTGCAATAACAAGTTTTTTTTACACTGGAATTTCAATATTGGGCAAATTAACATCAAAAATTTCTTAGAGCATATATTTACACTTTTGTCTCCTGCCCACCCTTAGTTAAAAATGTCTAGAGACCTCAAAGAATGTGCCCTTAGAACTGTGGGACTCTGTCCATGGACACAACTCCGAGCAGATAAGGATTCAAAACTGCGCCATTTTAATCAACCATGATACCTGTGGAAGGCAGAATTCTAAAAAGCATGCTTCTACCCTGAGATTCCATCCCTAACTCCCAATCCTGTGAATGTGATGAGTTATCACTCTGGTGATTCAGTTGTAATATTTGGTATAGGTGATTTTCAGTGAGGGAAATCTTCCAACCTTTAAACGTAGAAAGCTTTCTCTGGCTTAGAATAGAAAAAGAAGTGAGAGGGACTTAAAGTATGACAAAGACTTGGCAACCCTCTGTAGGATTTTGAAGGAAATTTGAGATCTTCAGAATAAGGTCAGAATGGAATATTCAATGCCTTCTTCACTTATACCCCAATATCTACTACCCTTAGGACCTCCATAGAATCATAGGATTCCACAGAACAAGTATTAAAAATCATTTTATGGAAGAGGCTCAGAGAGTTGAGTGCAAGACTTTCAATTTTGGCTCAGGTCATGATCTCACAGTTTGTGAGTTCAGGCCCCACATGGAGCTCTGTGCTGGTGGTGTGAAGCCTGCTTGGGATTCTCTCTCTCTCCCATTCTTGCTTTCACTCTCTGCTTCTCTCCAGCTTGTGCGCTCTCTCTCTTTCTCAAATAAATAAAAACTTTAAAAAAGGCAAAAAAAAATTGTTGTATTGGTCTATGCTCATATCTCTCCATCTCTTTATCTCTCTTTGATGTTTAAAAAATAATATATATCTTCCCTCTTGCTTATTATCTCTATATCTTCTTTTTAATTATATCTTATTCAGTAGTAAACAGCTCTTGGGTTCATATGTGTACTAGTCTAAAAATCCAGGTAGAAATAATACATTTTCTTTGTTGTCATTTATATGTATATTAATGCCACATTTTTTGCCAAATTGATGAAAAATTCCATTCTAGTCTTTACTGGGACTCTTATCCACTATCAGGATTTCACCATTATCTAAGATGTTTATAATACACAGAGAACATGGGAAAAACTTTTGAGCACAAGTGTTTCATATCTTTATTTTAAAACTTACAATAGTCCCTTTAAATCCTACAGGAGTCTTTTTCCTGGTATATCAGTCAGGATCAGGAACTAGAGGTTTTTATTTTTGTTATGTGGTTTTTTTTTTTTTTTTTTTTTTTTTTTTTTTTTTGCCAAAGTTAAGAGCTTAATGCATAAAGACCAGCTCACCTGGAATCTGGCTCCCTAACCGAGCACTGCTCCGTAACACCCCCGAGTTTTCAGTCTTCTTGAAAGCTGCAACCATTTCCCCTCTTTTCACCGCATATGGCAACGTTTTGCTTTTTTTTTTAAATGTTTATTTATTTAATTTGAGAGAGAGAGAGAAAGAGAGAGAGAGGAGCGTGAGCAGGGGAGGGGCAGAGAGAGAAGAATGGAGAGAGAATCCCCAGCAGGCTCTGTGTTGTCAGTGCATAACCCGTCGTGGGGCTCGATCTAATGAATTCCTGAGATCATGACCTGAGCAGAAATCAAGAGCCACATGCGCAACCTACTGAGCCACCCATCCACCCCTGCCATTTTGCTTCTTAAAGACAGTTCATTTTCCTCCAGGATAAATACAACAATTTCTCAAGAAATAAAAGTTTATTTAGTATGTTTCTGCTTTCCACATTCTTAAAAAATGTATTTCAAGGAATTTCATAAGATATTTGGACAGCAATTGATATGTGGGGTGGTACTAAGGGAGAAGAGGTAAAAATACATGGAGAGAAATACCATATATGCATGCTTCAGTACATTATTCTGCTGGATGATCTGTATCTCATACTCTCAAGAATGTGAGGTAACACAAAAGATTAAATTGTCAAGCTAGCTTTAAGCATAATCAAAGATATTTTCCAGTCTCAGGCATTACTAGTGGAAGCCACCAGTTCCTTCCTTTGCATATCTGATGTGTCTTGGCCCAAGACAACAGATGCAGTTTCCAGTTGGTACTGTGATCACCTCACATACACACAAAATGATATCATTTAGTTCATTCAGCACCTTCATTTTGTATTCATATGGATACATGGCTGGTAGAATAATTTCCTGGGAGTCAGGTTCTAGAAATCATAAATTAATAATTGCTTACCATAAGCAATCCTAAACAGGAAGCATATCCAAAGTAAATGAAAGATGATAGCAAAGAGATATTTGCACCCCACATGAATTTAATTATCATTTATAATAATCAAGATGCAGAAACAACCTAAGGGACAAATGGATAAAGAGGATGTGATCCATATACAATGGGATATTATGCAGTCATGAGATAAAAACAAATTCTTCCATTTTTAACCACATGGATAGGTCTTGAAGACATTGTGCTATGGCAAATAATTTTGCCAGAAAAAGACAAATATTTCATGGTATTATTTACATGTAAAAAATATTTTTTATAAAAAGTTTCAACTCAGAAACAGTAGAAAAGTGGTTTCCAGGGGCTTGGAGGTTGGGAAATTAGTGTACAAACTTTCACCTATAAGATGCATAAAGTCTAAGAATCTAATGCAAAACATGGTGACTACAGTTGATAATACTGTATTGTGTAATTGAAGTTTACTAGGAGTACAACTTAGAAGTTCTCACCAAGAATAAAAAAAAGTGAGATGATGGATGTATTAACTAAATGGAGAGAAACCTTTCACACTGTATACATAAATCAGATCACCAGCAATATACACTTCAAATATCTTATAATTTTATATGTTAATTACACTTCAATAAAGCTGAAACGTAAAATAAAGAATGAAGCATATTCTGCGAAAAGCATTCCATAGATCATGACCCTCCTGTGAGCAAAATTTATTGCATTTGTTTTTCAGGAATCCTGTCATTCTTATTTTCCCCATGAAATTGTACCAGTTCTCTTATCTTCTTTCTTTTCTTGGAGAAGCTCAGACACGCAATTTAAATCCTTCCTTGAAATGGTAGCATCTCAGAAGTGGTAACTATATTCAAAAGGATGGTGTCAGTGGTGAAAATTTTCTTAAGGACATTATTTGAACATAATTTAGACTTTGCCAGTCCTTGGCTCACTGCACATACACAGATGTGCAATCTATGAGATATGTTTCAACAATCACTTATTTTGCTCAAAGTTTGAGCTATATTAATATGTAGATCATGGCACATTCATTTTTATAATCTTAACACCACAGAAACTGTCTCCAATTTTGTGCTCAAAGATATGCTAAAAAATTTTGTTGTTGTTGAGTTTTTCTACTTAATTGAGAGAAAAATTTAAGAAATGGTAGGTCCATCATCTTCTCAAAAAATAAAAAGGACTTTGTTTTTATCTTTTGGGTTATCTCATTGGATCTTGAACACAGTGCCTCATTCTCCATGTCTAATGAAGAGGTCAGTTCTACATAAAAAAGCTGGTTCAAAGGAAAAAAAGAGTAGCACCCGGTTGACGTTTTCTTTCCCTCGCAAGAATGATAGAACCTTATAAGTAAGACACTTTAAACTCTATCTTACTTGCTTTGAAAACTTGTGTACTTCTTCATTAAAATATGTTTTAATTTGGAAAGGTCAATTCTTTGAAAGCAAAATTACAAGGCGTCATTCTAAAGGAGTAAATAAATCTATTATATGTGCTAGTATTGCCACCCAATAAGTAATAGAGAGGACAGAAAGACTTGGCAATGTCTAGCCATGTTGCACGTCAATGCTTTGGAAAGGCATTCGGTTTTTATTTGTAATGTTGCCTACCTCAAATCAGTTTCACATTTTGCCAAATCACTCATAATAATGTCTGGGATTCTAATATGAATTATATCTCCATATTCCAAAAGGCCAACATGTAGTTTCTTTAAGTAAGTCCAATTAGAACTTATTTAACATGACAATGAAACTATTATTTCAGTATTTGCTATTTGAATGAGAAAAAAATATATATGGTACCCTTAGTGTATCAAAGGGTACAGAACATTTGTAGTTCATTTCAAAATTTCAGAATAAGTTGCTTTCTCACTTGTAAAGGTGGCTGGGTACAATTCACCTTTATTCTAATGTGCATTGGTCTGGGTTTAAGCAACACAGATTTTCCAAGTAATTAATCATAATTAAGGTTTGGAAGAAGTAGAGAGAAAATTTAACAAGATTTCGAAGAGGTTTACCTCTGGCTCTATACCCATTGGATTAGATTAGCAGTTACTAACTCTGTGACCTTGGGATATTTACTTTTCTTACCCTCAGTTTCCTTTCCTATAAAATTAGTATAATATCAGCATTAAATATGGTTATTTCAAGATATTAAATGAGAAAAATAGAAGTTAAGGATCTGGTATATATAGCAAGCACTCAATAACGTGAACCCATAAACTCAGTATACATATACAGGAAGAAATGTATTAATTAGGTCCCTAACTTCTCTGGGCTCACACTAATTTTGACAAATAATGGAATTTTGTTCTCTGGAGTTACATTAATATCTAGGCCTCCTAATGCAGTTTTTAATTTTATTTTTACAACCTGACATTATTTAGTTCCCTTTGATTCTCTACACCAGAGACCTAGGAAGTTCCTAAAAAGCTACACCATCTCAAAAATTGCCGCTGGCTTGTAAAAATAGAAATGTTAGAAAAATGCACATTTTTGTAGACAGTCAATTCAAATCACATAGCACAGTGCTTTTAAGAGGATGAAACATACAAAATATTTCCCCTGGCTTTGGATTAAAAGGAATCCTTGACCTAATGTATCATACATTTAAAAAAAAAAAAGATTTTTTTGAATTAACAAAACGATTGGAAATTATTTTTAAGATAAATCTGTTAATGCTTTGTTAAACAGCAATTTTCAATTCTTATTTTTAAACTCCATAAATCATAAATGTGAAGATGATAAACACACAGTGAAGTTACTTGAGGCTATTGAAATGGTAACATTTTGGATATATTTGCTTTATTAAAACATCTAAAGGATTTAATTTAGTAATTAGGAAAATCCTTATGCCTTCTGTAGATGGATAACTTGGTGATTTGATACTGGTGGAGCAGGGACATTATTATTTTGACTGTTTTCTGAAATAAATAAGGGAGAAGGAGAGCAATAATCTGCTAGTTCAGTTCACCAATCAAAATTTCTTTGCTGTAATCAATACTGTTTCCTGAATACCCCTAAATTATCAGACTTTTGAAACTGTAGAGAATAGAGTATTTTTCTCCAATTTACTGTGATTATGAGGTCTAAATTTTCCCCATACTTTTCTTCTTTTCCCCACTGTTTAGCTTTCTCCTTCTCCTCCTTATCTTTTTTTAATTATTTATGTTTGGGGGGCAGGAGTAGGGGAAGAGAGAGAGGGAAACAGAAAATCCAAAGCAGGCTCTGTGCCCACATGGAGCTCGAACTCGCAAACTGAGATCATCACCTGAGCTAAAGTCAGATACTCAACTGGCTCAAGCCACCAGGAACCCCATCCTCCTTAACTTTACATGTATGAACTCTTAAAAATGCTCTTTCTAAGAAAAATGGCTATACAGATACATATTAATATCTATTTATTAAAAGGAAACTAGAGGGCACCTGGGTGGCTCAGCTGGTTGAGTGTCCAGTGCCCAATTTTTGCTCAGGTCATGATTTTACAGTTTGTGAGAACAAGCCCCGCATCACGCTGACAGCATGGAGCCAGCTGAGATTCTCGCTCTTCCTCTCTCTCTGCTCCTCCCCTTCTCTCTCTCTCTCTTAAAATAAATAAACTTAAAAAAGAAAAGGAAAATTGATCCCATTCAATTGCACTGAAGTCTCTTCAGATTTCATGAGGCAAAGGTAGAAGCCCTTTTCCACACTTGTTAGATGGTGGGTCTAAGTGCGTGTGGACTGCTGATGAGCTTGTCCTCATGCCCAGGCCACCAAACCTGAGGATGGCAACACTGGCAGATAATCGAATTTCCAGGGATCAAACACTGTCCCAGCACCCGGGAGGCATAAGCACTGATACACTACAGCTGACTTGTTTGACTTTAAACAAATACTTTAATATGTTTCCTTCGGTTTCTTCAGCTGTATTTTAACTATAAAAACTGTGTGCAGAGTACTAGGGTCTATTTGAAGTTACTTTTTCAGTCATTTATAATTGCTTTACAACTCACACATTTAGGCATTATAATCTTCACCATTTGTAAATTAGAACCAATTTAGCTCTGAGTCAGATATTCTGAATACCTGTGAATGAGTTTGAGTTCTAGATCAGTACATGGAAACCATAGTGTGAAACAAAATTCAGATGTTGACCAGTGTTATCTTGATCGTTTTTATGAATCACAGAATGTAAATTGCTAGTAGATCTGGGAACTCAGGAGGAAAAAAAAGAATCTGTGCTTGGAAAGTTAAATCACAAACCAGTCACCTAATTTCCCCCAAAAGATCTATTCTTCCTTAATTAAAATATTTCTCCATTAAGATAATTTCTACTTTAAAATCGTTAAAGAAGATAAGTAGACCAACGAGGATAGTGCTATTTCCTAGGTAAAACAATTTCCATTTAATTTCTCATTAACACTTTTTGGGAGAGCATATGTTTCTACTTAACTCTGTCTTTTAGAGTCTGCAGTTATAGATATGTATAAAAATACTTAAAAAAAATCCCACAACTCAAAGAAAATTTTCTTCTCCTAAAAAAGCCAAGGGAAAACCATGCGAAGGGCCATGATGACCCCAAACTCACATGTCAGGGGAGTAATTACAAAGATATAGAACCAAAGCAACAGTGCTGTGGACTAGATGCACATGCCTCTCCCCCAACATGCCTCCCACCTCCAGATTCATATGGTAAAGCCCTAACCCCCAGTGTGATGGTATTTAGAGATGAGTCCTCTGGGAGGTGATCAAGGTTAGTGCCTCTCTGCCTTGTGAAGACATAACCACCAGATGGCCATCTACAAGCCAGGAAGGGAACCCTCATCAAAACTTGATCATCATGACACTGATGGTGAACTCCCAGTCTCCAAAACTGGGAGAAGTAAACGTCTGTTGTTTAAGCCACCCAGTCTGTGGGGTTTTGTTACCGCAGCCCAAGATAAGACAGCAGGCTTTTCTTCCCTGCGCTATCTCTGTCCTGCTATCTACTCTATTTTTCAAAGAGGTGGTAAGTCCATGTAGATTTCATTTTTTAGAGCTGCATTATTCAACTATGTAGTCACCAAACACATGTACTTATTGAGCACTTGAAATGTGGCTGAATTTGGATGTGCTCTAAATGTAACATATAATAGATTTTGAAAACTTTGTACAAAATGTTAAATATTTTATTGGTAATTTTTTTGAGAGACAGAGAAAGAAAGAGAGCAGTGGAGGAGCAGAGGGAGAAGAAGAGAGAAAATATTAAACAAACCCTATACCCAGCATGAAGCCCGATGTGGGACTCAATCTCAGAACAGTGAGATCATGACCTGAGCTAAAGTTAACTGATTAAACCACCAAGGTGCCCCATGATTATGTCTGTGGCTTGCTTATGTCAATCATGTAATGTTTCTTTGGACAACACTGATTTAGAATCTTTTCTTGGTCTTATTAAAAGACAAGCCTTGATTGGGTAATGTTAGTAAAGTCAGTTATATCCTGGCACTCATTAACTGTCAAACTAAAATGGTCTTTTCTAAAGAGAAGGGTTTAAAAAGAAAGAACCATAATGTTGGAAATGACTGGGAACAATATCAAGAGCAAGAAAAGACATGTACACACAAAAGAGTTCACAGAAACTTGAGGGACTCACTTTGTTTCAGTTCATAGTGGATCACGTGTTATCCAGTAGGGATAGCAATCACTGGCTCATACACATTAGAACTGGAGATGCCTACATAGAATATTTTCAGATAAGAAGAAGAAGGCTTTGTATATAATTTATTGCTCTCTATTTATCTTTCTTTATCTTTTGTCAGTTCCTTCAATGTTTATTATACTTTATTTCCCGACATTGAAGTTTAACTCCCATTTTAGTGAAAATTCAGCACTATACTCTGTTCTGACTCATTTATCCTTGATGCTGAGAATGTTCAAAATTATATTTAAACTCATGAATTGCTACCAAAAGAAAACCAATTACAATGACAAGATTTTGTTACTTATCTCTCTTGTTTTAGAAATGCTAGAAAAAATTATGTCATCCATGGCAAGGGATGTTGAATGCTCAGAATTATATAATGATTGAATAGATCATATCTTAACATTATAAAATAATAAATAAATAAATAAGTCTGCTACATACTAGGGTAAGTAAAAATCAAGTATATAATTTTATATCCTAATATGGTATTTTATAATTTAAGGTAGGTGAGTATAAATGAGATTTCATATTTTATATATACGACATAAGGAGAATATGGAATCCTATATAATATATACTAACACAGATATGTCAAAGCTTTAGGAAAAAGAGCAATGAAGCTAGCACCTTTCATCCTCCATCTTCCACTGCACCAAATTTCTAACATTTCTCCTTCCTTTCTTTTTCCTTCCTCCTTCTTTCCTTCCTTCCTTTCTTCCTCCCTCCCTTTCTTTCTTTTTCTTTCTTTCTTTCTTTCTTTCTTTCTTTTTCTTTCTTTCTTTCTTTCTTTCTTTCTTTCTTTCTTTCTTTCTTTCTTTCTTCTTTCTGTTTATTTATTTATTTGGAGAGGGAGAGAGGAAGAGAGAGAGAGAGAGAGAAAGCAAGGGAAAGGAAGAGAGAGGGAGACACAGAACCCCAAGCAGGCTCCACACTGTCAGGGCAGAGCCCAGTGAAGGCCTCCAACTCACGAATCATGAGACTATGACTTCAAGAGTCTGTTGCTTAACTGACTGGACCACCCCGTCGCTCCTCATGTTTTTTTTCTTAACTAGTTATGGATGATAATCCAAATTCTGTATAGTGTTCTATTCTCTCAATATGTGCTAGGTAACGTATGAGATGTAACTTTGTTAAACTTTGACCTACATATAAAACAGACTAATTCCTTTTTTTTCTTTCTTTCCTTCTTCCTTTCTCTCTCTCTCTCTCTCTCTCTCTCTCTCTTTCTTAGCAAGATTCTTTTAGGGTGTAGACTGTTCCTTTATCTCTTACTACCTTGTCTGTGAGATAAAACAAGAAAGAGAGGCTTTTATTTCAGGGTCTAGAATAAAGACAGCATATTTATGTGTCTGCTGTTACAACACCTGGGCCTTTCTAGACCTTTCAGCAACAGGACTTTCCAAATAGAAATCACTGAACTGATTACACCGCCAGATGGAAGAAAAGATTGACCAGACCAAAGAGAGTATAAGAGTGAAGGGAGTTTTGTTTCCTCTGTCCCCCAGCTTCCAACGCCGAATGAGAACTCTGTATCCTAATGATCGAATATTGTTCACTCACATCAGAAATCCTCATGTTTTAAGGCAAGGGGGAGGGCACATGGATGAGGGACAGTGTGTTCGATGAGATGACCCCATATCCCTTCAGAGTGAGCGTTAGTTAGTTAAGGTCAGTTATGGAAATGTCCTGAACTTCCTACTGGTTTGTTTAGAAATCAGGCTTAAACCAATCAAGTGTGAGGTACTAAAGCATCACTCTAAAAGCATCACTTTGAAATTAGCATTTGACTTAGTTTGGGCCTTTGAGAAATGAGAAGTTTTCTGCCCAGCATCTGTAATATATCTCCACTTGGAATTGAGACTAACAGAAGGAGACAGTCTCTGTCATTCAGATATACCACCTGGAATTTCTCCAGCCGTTTTTGATGATTTGTGATTAAGGCCAGGCACACCAAGGTTAAGACCAGGAACAGTGAGGGCTGAGATGAGAGAAATGTGATTAAATGGAGCTTGAAATCTTCAATAATTAAGTCAACTGTAAAGGTAACTGTCTCTAGACTTCCATTTATAAGAAACACGATTATATTTTCTTTTATAAAAAAGCAATTTGAGTTGGACTTTTCATGTTATTACAGCCAAAAGCAACCTAATTTCTCCATGGTATGAAGAAACTATTCGAGTTTGCTGCCACGCCGACTAACCTATGTAGCTGACCTTAAATATCAAGTAATTTCTTTTATTGCCAAAAGCGACATTGGAAGCCATATTACCTGGGCTAGCACAAATACAATGTATGAAGTTCAGGGCCATTGGCAATCATCAAAGCAAAGAGAAAAACAGTAAGACCATGGTACCATCTTCATATTTATAGTGTTCTTTTATTGCTGTTGATATAGCCATTTTACCAGAGTTCCTTTTATTTGAAAGCAAGATAGGTAACGTGTTTTAGTAAATGAGACAGAGCTATGCTTGAGTCCATTATTCTGTCTCTCGGGGCCCAAGAACTTACTCAAACTGTGCATGTGTGGTTTATCCCACCATCTGCTATTCAAATGTTTCCTATTAGCCATGACCACCAGTGACTTAACCTTTTGGTATTTTTCAAATGTTTCATTGACAGAAAAAAAAAAGTGTAACTAGGATGGATGCACAAAATCCATTTTGAGGCCTGTATTGTACAGGTAATAGATCTGTCATCAATTAAACGAGGGCATATGTTGGATGAGTTACATGACCAGATACATTTCTCTGTTCTGAATCCATCTATCTACATTGCTAAAAGGCCATGAAATAGCTTCCTTGGTATTTTATTACCACTGAGCTGTAAAACTTAACAGCAGAGCCAACATTGTCTGAAATCTACCTCTAAGGGAAGAGAGGGACAACGTGGAAGATTTAAAGCTTAACCAACAAAACATCCAGAAGTAGAAATGAATGCTTGGAGTGAGCCTTTGTTAGTGAGAACTAAAATCACAGTTGAATGAAATGGCTTCCCCTTCATAAAAATAGCGTGGGACATATTTCAAATCCAAATGCTGATTTCTTCCTTCATAAGAGCACACACTTCATGTAAATTTGGTCCACGCGCTCTCCTTTAGCCGAGGAAATGCAGCTTTGTGTCACAAATCAAATCCCTCCACACAATATCTTTCTTTCACTCATTTGTAGAAAATGCAAGGGAAATCAGAGTTGTCAGAATAAAAAATTTTTTCCTTAACAACAGCAGGCAAGAGTAGACTTTCAGGATGTAAAAGGAACTTCGGAGACTGGGAGAGAAAGCCCTAAGCTGTTTATCATGGCTGTGTGGGCCAGATAAGGCAAGCCAATCCCGGACTAGGGTTACATTATTTACGGAACACATTCTATTTGTAAAGCATTGGTAACTATTACATATATTTAAAGCTAAATGCAATTCTCCAGTCCCCTTTGATATTCATTCTGTAGAAAATAGCATATGTTAAAGAATAGTCTACTAGAGAGTATGTCTTTTGATTCTCAACCAAAAGTTTTATCCAGGCTTAATTCTTACAGAGTGGAGCATTTAGAAAGAAGCTCAGATAACTGACACTTTGTTCGCTGTGTTACTGTGGTTACCAAATCCTCTGAGAGAGAAGCTTAATTTAACAAATTTGGACCCGATGGCCAAGGATTTGGGGGAATAAGCATGGCTCTCCGCGGGAAGGGCTACAAGGACGGGCATGTCTGATCTCAGCTGAGGGAGAAGACATAACTGAGGTTGTGAGAGGAAAAAATCCTGTTCTCCGACTCTACCTGGGATCCTTCTCTTGTTCATCTGCCTTCAGAAGCCACAATGTTTGGCGATCACATCATTATCATTCCCCAATTTTAAATCACTCAAAGGCTTGTGATTGTCTTCAAAATAAAATCTAGGGGCACCTGGGTGACCTAATTGGTTGAGCATCTGACTCTTGACTTCAGCTCAGGTTATGATCCCAGAGTAGTGGGATCGAGCCCCACGTCGTGCTCCATGTTGAGCATGGAGCCGGCTTAAGGTTCTCTCTCTCCCTTTCCCACTCCCCCACTCATGCTCTCTCTGTCTCGTCTCTCTCTCAAAAAATGAAATAAAATACAAAATAAAATAACATAAATCTAAATTCCTTACATTAGTCTACAGGACAGGCTATGATCTAGTTCCTACCCACCCTCAAAATCATCCCCTGCAATTCATTCCCATTTTTCCTCTCTCCTTTCTTCCCTTCCTCCCTCGAATCCAGATATTAAAATACAAAATCTTTTTAAAATGCTGAA
Organism: Suricata suricatta; assembly: GCF_006229205.1. Classification (NCBI taxonomy): domain Eukaryota; kingdom Metazoa; phylum Chordata; class Mammalia; order Carnivora; family Herpestidae; genus Suricata; species Suricata suricatta. The sequence continues at coordinate 11,033,544 of NC_043713.1, forward strand.
CCACAGTGGTTTTCATGCTTTGTCTTCTTTAACTTTTTCTCAGGTCGTCACTCACTGATCCTTCTCAGCATGGCTGGATTTTTATCACAAATTATCTCTTATTCAAGTGACAGCTCAATGAGCCTTCTCTGCGCCTCCGGCCAAAAGTATCCCTTCTTTTGTTCTGCCTCCTATTGTCTTTTGTGCAAGTTATCAAAATTTGTAAGTGTTTCATTTTTATGTGTGCAATCAGTTTTCACTTAGTATTTGACAACTGCAAGGGAATGTTTTAGAAAACATAAGAACTTCAATAAAAATTAATTTTCCAACTTAGAATACAAAGGTTATTACTTTTGATTTGTTTTCATAAACTACAAAGCCATAAATTTATTTTATGAACTTTACTATCATTGGCTGAACTTCTATAGGATTAAAGCTAGAGAGTTGGCATTTCATAGCTCACATATTTTGTTATATTCTCACATTTAAAAAATCTGGAAACTCTGATGAAATTGAATTATTACCTTGAACATACTGCTAAAAATTTTAAAACAAGGTTAGGATCATTGGATATAAAACAGCTTCTTGCGGGGAGGGGTAGAGAGATCACTATAGGTATTTAAATACTTTGGATTTTAATTAGTTTTGAAAGCTTGGAAGAATATTTAATAGATGTTTCACTTCAAATCTCTTGTGCAATTTGCCTGTGGAGGCAGAGGGTTGAAGAGATATTGAATACAGTTAGTTAATTAGTTAATTAAAACATTAATGGAGAGGATATCCTGGTTTTATAAATAACTAGGAAAATGACAGATATGTAAATGTAAGGAAAAGTGTTAGAGAGGAGATTTGTTACAAATATAACATCTTATAAGAGTTGGTAAAACCAGAATGAACGCTGTAAACCACAGAGGACCTCGGGAAAGAGCTGAGTCACCCGAAGGAGGAAACATGCAACTCATGAGAAACATAGTCAGATGGTTACTACGAGTTACGTGAACTGGATGGAAGGAAAGCAGAGGAGGGCTAAGCCTCACTAGGAAGTGTTATTAACATCTGCCCTATGGCGTTAACAAAGCTTTCACAGTATCCAACTCAAATCTGCTAGGAGAAAAAGTTTTGGTCTGGGCCAAACAAAACCGAAGTGGTATTACACTTCTAATAATAGAGGGAGTAGTTTTACTAAACCAATCCTCTGAGAGATAACAAGTCTAAACTGAGAAAAAAGTTTTAAAAAATCATCTACTAAAAGCATAGGACAGTGGGAAAAAACAAACACAGCAAACAAACATAGGTAGAAACATGAGGAGACTTGACACTAACAGAAAAAACAGATCATTCTCCCATTTTCATGGCTTCCTGTTGAAGGCAGACCTAAATAGGATAGAACCTATCACTCTCTTAAGAAATCATAATGGATATTATACGTTGAACTCAGTAGCTGGAATGTGACAATAAAAATCTGAAAAAGGAAAAAGCTAGAGAGGGATATCTTCAAATTCTGAAAATAAACTCTACTCAAATCTCTGGATGATCTCCAAATATTGCATTCATGAAGCAGAGTCCGAGTGCTGGACTAAGCCAAAAAGAGGTAAATAGCAATTTTAGCTGCTTCACTACAGAAGAGATAGAGCCTGAATTTTTTCAGCCAACTAAATAGGCCTCTGGAATTATTTGTTTAGTTTTATCTCAGAGGTGTTTGGAAAGTATACTATGAAGTATGTTTATATTTATGTATCTCTTAAAGAGAGAACTTGGGTTTATCAAAGATAGGTTTCAAATGTTAGAAAGACAGTCATTTGACACTGAAAAAAAATAATAGGAAGGTGAAAACAGCCAAAAGGGTATTCAATGAATTAAAAAGATGTTATTTCTCAGAGAAACTTGTGTAAATAGTTCACCGCTTTAGATTTGGTTTATAGGGATGCCTACTTAACACAGATTTTTTCATCTGTTTTCAAACATTACACAATGACTTTTGAAAGAAGGCCACTTAAATAAAGAGAGCATAATTTTATATTATGCTCCATAGAGTAACGCATTAAGATAATAAATGATTTTTCTTTTGGAAACTAAACAGCTTTTCTATACTTTATATTGATATGTCCCTGTATAAAAGCAGAATACCTACAGTTAAAACAGATTCAGTAAAATGGACAAAACCCTTCTAGGAAAGGAAATTGTTCAATTACTAATTAGTATTTGCCCCTGAGTACCATGTAAATTACGATTTTCTGGTTCTCAGTTTCTTCACATAGATTATAAATTAGATTTAATAGTTGTTAGTGTGTTTCCAGCTATAGATTCCTCTGGCATTTCTATAAGATTGAAAGGAATATCTCTAGATTTAATTTAAAGTAATATTTCCATAAAACAATAGCCTGTTATGCAAATATAAGTTATCATTTAAAAATATGTTGATAATTTAGTAAAACTAATTTTTTACCTTAAATTTCCTTAAAACAGATCCTGAGACAGGATGTGGATGCAGGTAGTTTATCTGGGATATGACTTCAGGAAGCATAAGGGAGGAGGTTGGGAGAGGAGAAAAGCCAAGAACAGGTATGTTAACAATCCGGTCGCCATTGTGAGCAACGAGGCTCAGTCTCAGTGGGATGTTCTGAGAAACCAACCCCAAGACCTTAAAATTTCCCAGAAAGTCCTGTCCTTAATTGGTCCAAGACTGCTCCTAGGCAATATTAAATCCCAGGTGTTTCTTGCCTGACCTGAGGGAAGATTGAGAAAACTCACAGGGGACTGGAGAAAGCCTTCAGGCAAAGACACAGAGAAATGGTCTTTGTGGTGGCTTTTTCCAGAGTGGGTCAGGGACAGTGGTTGCTACTTCAGATTGTGGCTGCTGGGATTTAAACGTACAAAGTGTGTGTGTGTGTGTGTGTGTGTGTGTGTGTGTGTGTGCGCGCGTGCGCACATGTTTACGCATTTACAATGTTAAACATTTATATTATATTTATATGAACATAAGAATTTATACACTTTTACCCCCCCAATTTTTTATAGTTTTCTTCTAATTATGCAAAATTAGAAATTACTGGGGTTATATGGACAAAAACTGAAAAAGGAACTTTTAGAGTTTCCAGGAATTCTCATTAATTGACTCAGTTTTTTGGAACCTTAAATTTTACTTTTTATTTCTAAAACATTAAACTACTCACAATAATTTTAATGAATATTGACTTGCCTCTATAGTTTGATTTCTTTTTTTATTTTTACTTTTTACTTTGGGGAGGGGAGATAGCTCAGTAAGTTTCCATATTTGACCATGTGCTAAACTCTTCAAAATAGTTGTAGAAATAACCTATACTCTGAAAATGATGTATATTATATGTAAATACTATAGAAAAAGATTTCAATGACCTCATCAAGTAAGAAACGTGAGTATTATATAACTTATTTATTCTAGGAACTCTGGTATTCTTCTTTAGAGACAAAAATTCTGTCAGATTTGTAACTTTATATTTAGTTAGTTGTAAAAGGAGTTTAAATTGTCCTCATGTTTTAGATTGCTTTCCCAATGGGATATTTTAAGTACAAAAATTCCTCACTCTAAAACAAGGCTAATCTGGAGGAATTTTGAAGACTAACAGAAAGTGGTGAATTGAAGTGGCACATGTTAAAACAGGTTTTCTTCAAGGGTAATTATAGGACATATGGAGAAAGATACTCTTTTATTTAAAGTTTAATTTTCAAACATGGACATTGTCAAATATATTCAACTCCCAGGTGAATATCCATGATGTAATAAGTCACAGGAGATCTTCTTTGGAACAGCTGGGGAGTTTTTGGTAAAAAATAAAATTTAAAATAAAAAAAATTGAACATCATGCCTTAAGCAGATACAGTAAATCAAATTCAGGTTGAGGCTTCTTAATTTAATGAAACACCTATAGTGAGAATGAAAACACATTTTCTAGATATCATTTAATCCATTTATTTCCACCAGCTTGTACTCTTTTCAAACTTCAAAAATCTTTTGGCAAACTTCAATACGAAAATCATATAAAAGCTCAGTTTCTTCTCCAGAGACCACATGGGGGGTAGGGAAGATTGTGACTCTGAATTCTTTAGAATTCTGCAGAGCATGGAGAAAAACCACTGATGTAATCTTGCTCTCATTTTCCAGATGGCAAAACTCAAGAAGATTAACATATTTACCAAACTGGTGGATTGATATGTGACGGAGCAGGTCTACAGGCTGAGTATCTCCACACGGGCTCTTGTCTACACTGAACACGGGTTCACTTACTCCAAAAGAGGACGTGCTGCGGGTTGGAGCCAAAGACAATCCCCGTTAAGTAGACGTGAGAATACTATGCAAACAAAGTCAACGTGTCCTGTCTATTTTCCTTTATTACAACGGCGTCTAATCACAGAATGGAAGGAATGCTGTCTGCATGGTACCAAATACCTCAGGGAGACATGCCCTGTCTCTGTCATAGCAAGAGAAGAGACCATGCTATTTCAAGAAGTCAAAATGGCTTCCTAAATGCTTTCAACTGATGTTAACAGTCAGTAAAAACTTTCTAGAAAGTTTTAGAATTACTTTCCACAAAGCCTAATCTTTTATTTTGGTTTTCTCTTACACGTTCTAAACACAATTTGGAATGATTAGCCTATGATACCATTACCGTCATTTGGTGGAGGATTCTTAAATATTACAATTAAATGACAACATAAAGGTCATATCAAGAGCAAAAGATTTCCCTTCAACACTTTTAAAATCATGTGGCATCCTTTAAGAGAAGAGGTATATTCATATTTTTATCACTACCATTTTGTTACTTATAAGCCTTTTAAAAGGTGAAGGGCCATATCGACTATCATTTTAGAAAACAGTCCCAAGTGAATATGAGATTAAAAAAAAGAGACAGTTAAATCCAACAGACTTTGAATTTTCAGTGCTATATGATGTCATCATTTCCAGGTTATACCCTGAATGCTCTTCATTCTTAATTGAAAAACAACTCAGAATTTAACTCTCAAAAATTTTTTTAAAACTCCATCTTTTTCAGAATAGCTATAATTCAGTTAAGAAGACTATTCTTTTGGTACCATAATTGCCATCTCTGATGAAAATTTATTAGACATCATCACAATATTGTAAGATTGATTATTGCTTGCCACTTCAAACTATTGATATTATATAATCTTTTATAAGATTAAAGAAAACAGGACACTGAGGATACAGATATACTGATATTATGAACTTGTTCCTTGGGTTGTTATTCTAGAAATAGCATATTCTATTAAATTCTTTAATCCAAGATAATTTTTATGCCATCGATTCATTTCACAAAATTATTTAACTAGTAATCCTTTAAAATTATAAATGCAAGTAGCATAAATAATACAAAAAACATTTAAATTTCCAGTTGTGTAAGCATTATTTTGTAAGATTTTTCTTAATGTCAATTTAAGTAATTTAATTTTTAAAATTTTAATATTACTAAAATTATAAATTTACTTTAGATACATTTGAAAATAGTGTAAACTTTCGGATGTTTCAGTGATTACAAAGCAAAACCAAACTGGTTACAAAAGTATAAGATTAATTTAATATTTGCTTTTCTATACCTGCATTTTTTCAAATCCCTACTGTTACTACCACTGCTTACTTCCACTATTATTGTTAATATTTTCACTCTTATTACTTTATAGCTTCTTCAATTAACTCCTCAGTTATTTTTGATACTTCCCTATGGTTAGGGACATATTTATTCAAGTACCTTTCAGAGTTACAGTCTTCTTGCTGAAGCAAATGTAAGACAAGGGTACTTACTGTCTCAGCCTCAGTTAGCTAATGTGACCTCTTGGACCATCCCTATCGACCTTGCTGCCATCTTCTATAACTCCCGAGAGATGAGGACTATGATTTTTGTGGTTATATTTGTGAATATTCACATGAGCTGATCAATTATTGAAAAACTCTCTACACTATTATTATTTGGGACTCTTGGCATTGTTCTGTCCTCTACATCAGAACAATTGGATTAATTAATTGCTATTGATAGATTCTCTTTTTCTATTTTCTAAGAGAGGGAATAAACAATCACATATACTTACAGGCAAACTTTGATTTTGTTTGTTTCACTTCAACTGGTTTTTTTTTTTTTTTGCCATTATGAAATTGTAATTTCAAAATTGCAATGTTTCTCTTCACTCTAGTTAGAACAGGGTTGGGCTCAGGGATCATGACCTTAACTACTATCCTCCAGTTATTTCGACTATGAAAATAGAAGTTTAATTAAACATATGCTAGATATTTAGTTGGTTACTACATCAAACTCATGGGTAAAAGAGTAAAATAAAACTATCAATCATAGGTTTGCTATTTTTTTAGCTATTTGATAATTTGACACTTGTTTGGATTTTGAATTGATAAGACATTTCTAACATGTAGACATGTAAATATACAATCCTCATAGATTTAAATATTTTGCTGTTTAAAAAACTTTCTCACAATTTTCCCGTATATGATAGTCTTCTTAATATCTCAAATGTGGTGAAAGCAACTATGAATGTTTTCTATGTTTATATATTTAATTTCTTTCTCACACATATTTCTGTTTAATTTCTACCTCAAAAATGGTCCCCATTTTTTAGCTGGTGTTGTCAATATTCCATATGCAATAAATCAAAGGCAAAGTGGAAATCTAATGAGAACTTGGGTGGAAAAAGGCCTTTGCCTTTTGTAAATATCAGCAGATAATTTGGGTCTTGGTAAAATTGTCACCTCTGTTTCTAGATCATTATATTTCTGTCTATGATTTTCAATAAATTGCACAGCTCTTTGAGAGATACAAAGAGCTTTCACAAAAAATACCTGAAGTGAATATACTTTCAGAAGTATAACGTGTCACGGTGAAGTGTATCAAAACTACATTTTAAATTCTGACTTGTGGACATGCGCTTGCATTCCAGATCTGAACTAAAAACTTAAGTAGTAGCACAAGAATTGTGTCTTTTAGATTACTGCAGTGCATGGGTCTGAACGGACTGCCCTAAATTTCACCTACTGCAGTTTGAGTAATTCTATTTACATTTTTTAACTGCCACTTTATCTTTATTTCTGTTAACTCCTCAACATTTACTTAAATCTTCAAAAAAGAAATATAGAAAATTTTTGTTTTAGAGAGGCAGACCAGAGAGTTGGGGGAAGCAAGAGAGAGAGAGAGAGTGAGAGAGAGATTTTTGAGCAGACCCTCCACACTTAGCGCAGAGCCTGATGCAAAGCTCCATCCCACCACCCTAAGATTATGACCTGAGCCAAAATCAACCAGACACTCAACCAACTGAGGCACCTAGCTACCCCCAAATTTATAAACTTTTAAGTATCTTAGCCTCTTTAAAATTGTTTGAGTCTAAGATATAAATGAAAAATCTTGAATTAAATTTTAAAAAATTATCTAAAGAATTTTTACATTTTCCTACATCAATAATGTTATCAAAAAGCAAAATGTCTGCCTAACTCAGCAGTTTTAATTCAAAATTGTTATACTGTAAATGCGTAAAATCTTTCCTTGCGACATAATATCCGCTTGTGAAAGTTAGTAAGGTAAAATTTAACCACAATAAATAGGTTTAAAAAGAATCCTTTCAATGGGAAAAGAAAACCATTTAATACTTATAAATCAAGCATTAATCAAATACATCTTTTTCCCCCCTAAAATATTTTGGACTCATTTAAGACATAATGACTCAAAGTCATTTACCTAAATTATTTACCTGAACCGTAAGTGATGAAATGAGTCAGGAAATCACTTTGCACGAGTATTTTGGTTTTGGCATTAATAGAGACTCCACAAAAGTCTAAGCTGCATATGTTTAAAGACCCCGGACTTATCATTGAACCTTTGTAGCTAGTGCATCACAGCTAATGGCTAATGAGGAACCACATTGCAGGGTTACCTAGTGCTGCAAATGGTTAATTATAGGTACTTTGCACAGCACCTTGCTGCCTTGCATATATGCCCCCCGGACACTTTTCGCCAATGTATTTTCAATCTAAGTCATAACCAGCTAGTGACTTGTGAAATCAACTTATAAAACCAACATAGGGCAGAATATAATGGTGAAATCTTGGAATTCATCACATAAAGTAAGGATATGTATCATTTATGAATGTTTTTTCACTTGTGTTTGTGTATGTGAATACAGTCTTTGTGTATACTGTATCTCTTATTATACATAACAAAAAATACACCCCAAAACACTTCTCTAAATGAACTTTAAAAATGTCTGATGAGTTTATTTTACTAACACTACAGCAAAAATTAAGTGGACATTTGCTCAAAATTAATATGAGTTTTTGACTCCATATTCCTCTATTAGTTTTCTCTTAGTGGGGTATTCTCTATTACTTCCTGTATTTTGTCTTTCAGAACATTCTGCTTTCATTTCCTAAATTTTATCTGTATGGCATCTTTCTTCTTTTCTTCCTTTATTCCTTCTTTTCTTTCTTTCTTTCTTTCATTCATTCTTTCTGTCTTTCAAGTAGGTCTATATCAGTCTTCTATGATATGTCAGAAATTGTGTTAAGCACTGAAAATTACAAATATGTATGTTATATATGTAATATATCATATATATGTGTGTATATATATATATACATATGTGTATATATATATATATAGAGAGAGAGAGAGAGAGAGAGAGAGGAACAATACTATATTCACTTTTAAGTACCTGACTATTGGAGAAAACAAAAAAGTAAATTATTTCTCAACTAGAAGCATCATTAGAACTTATTGGAACTGAGGACAAATTAAAAAGGATTGTCAGAAACCCACTTTTTAAAGGAATTTAGGAGTAAAGAAATTTTATCTAGAGACTAGGGAAATGATTCCCTGACAGAAAGAAATAAAAAACATTATGAAGTTACTTGAAAATTGATAAATAGGAAAAGGAACAATAATGTTACCTGGCCCATCAGTATTTAAGGCTTAAAGGACATCTGAATGGCCTGTCTACTTCTGTATTACCTGCCTCTGAGGAAATTCTTTCAGTTCTATTGATAATATAGAAAACAGAACATCTTATTCTTGCCCCATGATTTACACTGTGTGAGAAATAGTCTTTTGTGCTATTTTGCCATTTCTCTCTGTTGGTGACTGAACTATAAAATCTCCTGACTATTTTGTGATGTGAATTCAGAGCGTCCTAAATTTAGTGCTTCCTTTGGGAAAAAAGCCTGTACAGTCTCTAAAGAATCCTGAAACTACCCCAGTATCTGTAAGATGTAATTCTTTCCACAAATATATATATTTTTGTCCTTAACAATTCTTACTGTACTCTGATTCTTTTCTATAAATGTTCAAACTTAAGAAAATAGATTTCTTACGTGTTTCTGGCCTTATGCGCTTCAGAGCTCCACTCGCTTATATGAATTTAACAAAACTGTTTCCAAAATAAAGACAGAGTCAGGGACAATGATTTCAGTCCACAAAATGTACTGAGCACCAGCACTCTGCAAGGCACGGGGCAATGATAAACCAGAAATGACAAAATATTTGCCATGGTGGGATTTACAGTTTAGGAGACAAATAAATATAGTAGGCAAGCTGAGGGAGCTAAGATTGTCAAAGATAAATCCTAATCTGGGTTTCCTCAGGTCCAAGATTTCTATAAGAATACTGGAGACAGACCAGGTTAGGTTTGGGGGCAAATGTTATGAATTGGTTTGGGAACATGTGAAGTGTGTTTAAGGCTTCTATGTGGAAATGTTAGGAAGGCAATTGAATATATTATCTGGAGTTAAGATGAGAAATCAGGACAGGAAACAAAAATCTAAAAGTCATTGGTGTGCTGAACAAAGCAGCATCATGAATAAGATTTTCGAATGGAATAAAAAAAAAGCGAGAAGGGTAAAGGTCTTCAATGTGTGTTTTGAGGAACTCCAACATGCTCATGAAAAGTATAAAAAGAAATTCTAGGGGTGCCTGGGTGACTCAGTTGGTTGAGCATCAGACTTCGGCTCAGGTCATGATCTCATGGTTTGGGTTCGAGCCCTGCGTCGGGCTCTGTGCTGACAGCTCAGAGCCTGGAGCCTGCTTCTGATTCTGTGTGTCCCTCTCTCTCTGACCCTCCTCTGTTCACACTGTCTTTGTTTCTCAAAAATAAATTTAAAAAACATAAAAAAATAAAAAAGAAATACAAAGAAATTCTAGCATGTGCTCCATTTGAAAACACAAATGTATAACATCCCTAAGTGTATAACAGAGCTGAATTTAGTCCTTATTTCTTTCAGGCTCATATTAGGATTCTTTTCACAAGTCATTATTTTGTATTGTCGCTTTCTTGAGGTCAGATGTTTTCTGGCTGCACATGTCATAAAATCTATGGTAGGGTTTCAATATATATTGAACTGGTTTAAGCAAAACATGCCTTTAAATTACTTCTGAAATATTCTAGATCATAGTCTGTTCATTATTTTTGAGCCACGGATTTACTGAAAGAACCAGATAAAGTCAATTAATCAGTTATGTTTCATCATTTATAAAGAAAAGCATACACAAAACACTACATTTATTATTGGCCAATTTGTATTACAGATACACAAAATATTAATGGATGATATTGTCAGGTAGCTGATAAAGAACACTTCTGCTCTTCTTTCCTGAGTTGAGAACTGTGACCGAAGAAAGAAGGCTGCAGATGTGCCCCCTTACTTCTTACGGGGATCCCTGCCTCCTCCTGGGCTATCTTGATTGGCTTATGGACTACTTGATCAGCAGAATATGATGGTAGCTGTGTTTTGCTATTTTCTGGGTCCAGGACTTATGAAACAGGTGCCTTCCTGTGATGGTTAATTATATTTGTCAATTTGACTGGATCATGGAGTGCCCAGAGTCTTGGTTAGACATTACTTCTGGGTGTATCTGTGAGAGTGTTTCTGGATGAAATTAGCATTCAAATCGGGGAAACTCACTAACGTGGCTTTCCCTCTCCAGTGTGGGAGGGCATCATTCACTCCATTGTGGGGCTATACAGGACAAAAGCGACCGAAGAAGAAAGAATTTGGCCTTTCCTGCCTAATGGCTTGAGCTGAGAGACATCAATCTTCTCCTGCCCTTGGCCCCCTGAGTTCACAGGTCCTTGGATTTTGGACTGAATGACACTACTGACTTTCCCAGGGCCCTGATTTGCAAAAGGCAAGTGTTGGGATTTCTCAACCTCTGTAAGTGTGTGAGCCAATTCCTTGTAATAAGTCTCTTCCAAGACATATCTATCCTATTAGTTCTTTTTGTCTGGAAAATGCTAATTAATACACTTTCCCTCCCAGTCTTGTGGACTGCTTTATCTTGGAACTCGGCCACCGTGCTGGGAGGAATTGCCAGCGCCGCACCTGTGGAGGCCTACAAAGAAGCCACGTCCAGAGGACAAGCCAACAATCCCAGCTGAGTTCTCACTTGACAGCCAGCAAATTACCAAATTACTAAAGATGTAAGGCAGCCATTCTGGGAGTGGATTCTCCATGTTCAGGTCAGCTGCTTTCCCTGATGTTTGTGTGGCTGAGTTGAGCCATTTCCACTCAGTTTTGCGCAAATTACCAATTCAGGGGTAGTATAAGCTATTGTTGTTTTAGCGTCAGGACACAAGATCTTAAAGTGATTTGTTACACATCTACAGGCCATTAGAAAAGGAATAAATTGAGATAAAAATAAAATTTTATTTTGGTCAAAGCTGCATTATTGTAAAAGGTTTAGCTCTATGGATATCGAATTCTTTTTTAATTTTTTTAACATTTATTTATTTTTGAGAGACAGAGAGAGACTGTGTGATCAGGGGAGGGGCAGAGACAGGGAGACACAGAATCCAAAGCAGGCTCCAGGTGCTGAGCTGTCAGCACAGAGCCCAACATGGGGCTCAAACCCATCAACCTTGAAATCACGACCTGAGCTGAAATCAGACGCTTAGCCAACTGACGCACCCAGGTACCCCTGGATATAGATTTCTTAATCACGTCCCCCCTACAAGATACAGAGGTCAGAACAGCCCATGAGAAAATCTGGGTTAGCAAAAAGATATACATATCTAGAATCACCAACTTCTTTGTTTTCAATGTTTATTTATTATTATTGAGAAGGGGAAAGGGCAGAAAGAGAGAAGGAGACAGAGGATTTGAAGTAGGCTTTGTCCTGACATCAGAGAGCCTGATGTGGGGCTGAAAGTCACAAATCACCATGAGATCATGACCTGAGCCAAAGACCAATGCTTAACTGAGCCACCCAGGGGCCCCTGGAATCACTGACTTCTGGGACTCCAGCCCAGTGGGAGAAAGAGGAGAATAACTCTTCTAAGAGTCACTTTCAAGCAACATGAGGAGAGAGGAAACAGTTCCCCCCTGAAAGCTCATGATTGATAGATGTTCTGTTAATTAAACTAGAAAACAAAACCGTAAATAATGGAATCAGAGAGGAATATGTTTATTGTAGTATAAGTAAACATTCAACGTTTAATTTTCACAGCCTTAAATGTATGCCACTAAAAAATAGACATGATTTTCATATTACTTTATTTCTTTTTAGTTTTTTACTTCGTTTAACCGAAAAATTACAAAATAACCAATGAAGATTGCAAATAGAGAATCAGTGCAAAGTAAAAAGTGTGTGTGTGTGTGTGTGTGCATGTGTGTGTGTGTGTGGCAAAATGTTTGAAGATGAATTCTTTAAGAAGAGTACACATTTGAAAGTCAACTTTAGTTATGCTTTTTCTTGAAGTTTCTTCATTGAGTATTTTCCACATTCCTTTAAGGACTTAAACTAAAATTTATTTCTACCTAATGCCTCTGCAGTTAGCTGCATCTGCTAACCTGTATAAATAAGTATGCAGAGATTTTTTTTTCACTTCTATCTCCTATTTCCAGTGAGACTAATCTGTAGCTATGCCTACTCCATTTGATTGTATATAAAGCAAGGTAAAAATGTTTTTATTTATTATTTGCATTTTATTGTATAACAATATGCATTTTTGATGTGTTTTACCTGCAAAAAGAGATTCCTAAAAAATATTATATCTTTCACCACAATTATGGTAAGATATATTTTTCAAGAGGCACATTAAAGTCGTCATATTTTAGCTGAGGCTAACATATCCTTCATAATTACCTTTGTTCTATTACAGCACCTTACAAATTGAATTAATTCACACTACTGTAAAACCAAAATATGGGATATAAACTCACTGAACACCAAAGAATTTAAGCTGATGTCAGTTCTGTTACCCAATTCAGTCAAATAACATTCCTTTTTTCAAGCAAATGAACATCATCTCTCATAGAAAACATAAGTAAAAAAGAATGTGAGAAGACATCAGCTCACACTAATGACCTCTTTTGACCCATTCACCTCTTTGAACCGTAAATATGACTTAGTAAATCATATCTATCAAAAGCAACAATTTAAATTTATCTTTGATTAGAAGGTGAATGATTTAAAACAAAATAAATAAATTTAGACCAGTGATTGACAGAGTTTTATTTTTAGCTATTAGGTTTTCTTTTATTGTAGAATTTGGAAACAAATGAATTGAAAAGAATCTCTTGTGTTTTTCATAGAAATTATCTGTGTCCAACTATTTAAAGCTTGTATTTTCTCTCAACTAGGAAAAAGTGGCTGTAATGCATAATTAAATTGTATTTCTTTAAATATTTGACTATTTAATTTATTTTCTATTTTGAAATTAACATATGAGCATGTAGGCTTGATAATAGCTCCTTTATGGTTGGAGTCACTTAATCCTACCTATACTTTTGTAAGTAGCTTCGGAGTGGCCCCAACACGATCACTACTTTCTGACGCCTGCACTGATACAATGAATAATACCAGTTTCCTACACCAAGAAACAAGCTCTTAAATACATTTATGATATATTTGCTCACATATTCAATGTCTTCCTTGCTGGGAGAAAAAAAAAAGAATACAGATAAAAGTACAAGAGATAAAGTGGGTGTGATATAGTTGCTTAGGAGGTCATAGTAAATGTAAGGATTGTAGGGCAAGTGGTTTCTTCTGATGGTCTAAAAATAAGATGTAGGAAAAATACCAAAATGATGACCTTGGGAGTCTAAATCAAACTACGAATGCCAAGTCAGAGAATCTCTGTGGGGAAGGTAAGTCTGAGGATCAGGCTCACAGTCTGATTTCATGGGCTATGGAACCATAGTATGAGTTAAATGCTTATCCCTGCCAGGTAAGTTAATGCTAGGCTAAGGGAAGGGATGGAGAATGACTGAAGCCTGGATATTGGGTATGAGGCCCCGGACACTGAAAAACTGAACTCTCAAATTCTGTGGAATTATCCTTCCTGGTGGAAGCAGTCTGTCTCCCCTATGTCTGAGGGAGCTACGTATTATTTTGCTTTTTTCATTTAAAAACCTTTAAATTATTCTTTCTTGGGCAGTGCCGTTTAAGGGGATTGTCCCCAGAAGCCACCTTGACAATCCCTCATTTTCCTCCAGGCTCACAACAAGAGTTAGTTCTGAGCCCATTGACCATGTAAGAGTACAAGACCTGGCAGAAAATAGCCTATAAACTGAAAGACTTGTATGACATTGTCAAATTTGATCAACATGAACTTGACACTTGTAATGAGATTGTATGCTGAACATGTTACAGAAGGCATATCAAACATGATCTACCTTATCAACCCGGAGTTATTGACATGGAGGCACTTACTCAAGCCTCTGGATTTAAAGTGTTAGCTTGAGCCCTGGGGAGTGTATTTGTATTATGGGGGAGGGGCTAATTGCTTCACCTAATGTCAATGAAAATGAAATATCAGCTATATTCTAGCATATTAAGGAATGGTGTACACAGGCTCAAATGTGAGAATACTGATGTGGATCTATTATGTGCAAACTGCTAACCTGATCTAAAGCCATATCCACTGGAATGGTCGAATCCACCAGGGACATTAGCTCCACAATAAAAGAAAAAATACCTTTGAGACAGGAGCAAAACGGTGGCTCCTCCCTGGCTGGGATATGAAAATGGGGAATACCACACCAGTTTGGGTTCTTGATTTAAATTAGGAGAATGGGATTGTAGTAGAGAAAGACCATTTTATGGCACTAAACAATCAGAGACAAAGTGGTGACATGGATAAAGTGGTAGCATTTAGCAACAAGCAAAGCCTGGCTAGGTATTCAAAGTGTTTTGATGGCTGAGGTCTTTGTAATTGCTAATTGATCCTGAAGTTCCTACACATGAGGTTGATAAGCAGATTACTAAATTGTTTGACATATGTGAAGGGATATTTCTTTCTGAATGTTGAAATGATACCTATCATTTTAGAGGGGACAAAAGTAAAAAATGCCTTCCACACTCACACCAATATGCAATATAGTCAATATTGCTGCTCTGGAGAACTGGAAAAATTAGAACCCACCTCGAGGTGATGAAAAATATAGAGATGTTAATTGCGCTAAGATCTTCACTAAACTGACTGATTGGCTAGCCTAAGACCAAAATGGGTCATGAGGGAAAAAAAAAAAAAGACTAATTTGAACTGTACCTCCAAACTTCAACCGGCATAAAAATCTCTGGGAAATCTTGCTAAAAATGCATATTCTAATTGAAAAGGTCTAGGAAGAAGTGTCAGAGTTTGCATTTGTAACACATTCCCAATAGATAAATACAAATGCTGCTGGTTACCTGTTGCATTTTGAGCATCAAGAGATTATAGCAAACCATCTAGTGGTGATGTCATGGATAGCTGTGGTTCTGGAAAAATTGTAGCTACTAGCGAAAATCAGCATAAAACTAGTGCCTCCGTTTGTATCAGTAAAAAAAAAAAAAAGGATTAGTTGACTACCCATGCTTGTTATACTGGTAAATGTGAGGTAATTTGAGTTTAGATGAATGGAATTATGGAATTATTGACATTAAAAGAAAAGGAAGAGAGGCCAGAGTGCTCTGTCTCTCTCTCTCTACCACGTGAGGATACAGCAAGACAATGGCCTCTGCAAACCAGAAAGAAGCCTCCCACCAGACACTGAGGCAATTGGCAACTAGATTTTGAACTTTCAGTCTCTACGACACTGTGAGAAAAAAAAATATGTGTAAACCACCTACTCACTCTATGGTTTTCTCATAAGAGCCCAAATGAATTATTATATTTATACCTATTATCCTTAGTAATCTTACCTTAATTATGCAATTATGCTTGGTGAACAAGAGGTAGGAAATATCACAAATAACTTAGCAAGAAATGGATTAGGTCCATACGTGGACCTAACAACTATCTTACTATTGCCAGAGTATAACACACAACATTGTTTCTACACAAGTACGTCACTCTTACTGAGTTCATCCCTTTGTATGGCTTTTTCTCATGTTGCCACACAGAAGCAACTGTCTTCTCCTAATGGTAAATTTGCTTTAAAAGTCTCAGTTGGAGGATCATGTTTAGGAGGCAACATTTTATAAAGTTATCTTCTTCCCCATAACCAAATGGGGTAAAAGTGGGAATGACCTCTCTCAATATTACTCCACATAAAATGCTATAAGAATGTTCACTTTTTATCTAGAAAGATAGAAATCACTAGGACTTCAGGTGATTTAAATGTTCTAGTACCCAAGGAGAAAAAGTTTTTTGACAATAATGTAGTTCTGGTCAATGGGAAGCTGGGACCAGAACTTGGTACTTGGTAATAATGTTTATCTCCTTAAGGTCCTCAAAAAAAAAAAAAAAAAAAAAAAAAAAAGGCAGAATCTCCACTGGCTGAAGTGTTCTCTCTAATCACTAAAAGTAAACTGGGCTGTTGTAAAACAAGGGACAAGGGTGTGGCAAGGAGATCTCTATGAAACAAAGGATATTCATTAAGGCAGTTTCTGGTCCTTTTCAGTCTAGCAGTCTTAATCATGGAATAATATGGTAGAGCAATAAAGACAGGGCCCATAGATACTGAAGATATGATGATTGGGTTAGCCAATCTTGTAAATAATTTGGTCCAGCCAACCTAGTAGCAGAAAGAGGGGAAAAATAGATCAAGGAAAGGAACCAATAGCAGCTATGATTTATGCTAGTTCATTGTTCATTTTCTCTGTTACCTGATATGATAAAGGTGACACTGACTGCAGTGGGTTGTCAGATCCGAGCATGACCAAATGGACATTGCAAAGACACAATAGGTGATGGGATTTGCTGTACTGTCTGTTTGGGGAGCATAGTTTTTCTTCAGGACAAATGACCAAAATGGCTTCTAATGGATAAAGTTTTGAACTATGCAGAACTATGCATGGCCTTTGATTGTTTGTTTGTGTTTGTTTTTGTCCCTACGTTCTACTCTGTGTTCTGGGAGGCTGAACTTTAGAACAGTGCCCATGGGCTTACTGGTACTTGCAATGAAGATGTGGATGGTGTCCCCCACTAGGAGATACTGATGAGAGGATGGAAGGAAAATGAAGTTGGGTATTTATTTCTCTGGTTCTGTCCATTTTAGGAATGCTGTGTGTTTTTGCTTCATTTTGCCAAATATCACAAGTGTTGTTGAGTAGCTTTCTCCTACAGATTCTGGTAAACACTCTTCTTCACCTTCAAGCGAGTCTCCAGAGTCTCTGTGCCATGGCCTCCAAAGACGCACCATGTTTGGCCAAACCTTTCTGGTTTCCTTTAACCTTACCCTGCTGTTGTAAAGTGTGTCTTTATTAGTCACTTCCTAGATGTCTTACTGTTGTCGGAGCCATTATAAATGGGATTATTTGCCTAATTTCTCTTTCTGTTGCATCATTATTGGTGCACAGAAACGCAACATATTTCAGTGCATTGATTTTATATCCTACAATGCTCCTGAATTCATTTATCAGTTCTAGCAGGTTTTTTTATATGGAGTCTTTTGGGTTTTCTGTAGAGTTTCATGTCATCTGCCAATAGTAAAAGTTTTAATTCTTCCTTGCTGATTTGGATGCCTTTTATTTCTTTTTGTTGTCTGATTGCTGTGGCTAGGACTTCCAATACTCTGTTGAATAAAAATGGTGAGAGTGGAGATGGAGACATCCTTGTCCTGTTCCTGACCTTTGGGGGAAATCACTTCAAATATGCCAAAGGGTATGTCCACTGTCTCCTGCTGGGACTCTGATTGAGAGTGAGAGTCAGCTTTGAATATATAGACAGCACAACAGCTGAGGTGTCAGCAAGGCAGCAAGATGAAAGGAACGCGTGCCTGCTCTTGAATTTCCAACTGAGCAGAGCTACCTACCCTCCCAGGACCCTTGCTCACCAAACTGTTATATGAAATAGAAATATGTTGTCATCAATTTGAGGCACTAATTTTTTTTATATCTGTCCTAACACCTTAGCCTGTGCTCTAACTAATAGACCTACTGTGTGTTCAGCACTGAACTAAGGGACTTATACAGAATTTCCCAGGTAATCGCATAAAAAATCCCAAGAAGTTGCTATCCTTTTTTTTTTAAGTTTATTCATTTATTTTGAGAGAGATAGTGCAAGCAGGGGATGGACAGAGAGGGGGCGGGGCGGGGGATCTGAAGCAGGCCAGGGGCTGACCACAGAGAGCCCAATGCAGGGCTCAAATTCATGAAGCAGAGATGATGACCTAAGTTGAAGTCGAACCTTTAACAAACTGAACCCCCCAGGGGCCCCCAGAGAGGTTGCTATTCTTAATTACATTTTATAAATGAGAAAATTAAGCTTGTCATACACGAAGAAATTTGTCCAAGTTTACCAAGGTAATAAATGATAGATTTGGAATTGACTTGAAATCTATCTTACTCCAAACTGTGTAATCTTTCTACAGCAGGGCACTCTTTCCTTAAATGAGTTGGTGTGTCTTCTCTCCAGTTCTGGTCTGGTCTCAATAGCTTCAGAACTTCCTTAATTATCCCTTTTCTCCTGCCCTCATGCAGTCTGTGCAGTGCTATGCTCATACAGAATGTTCTGCAAGCAGGGGATCTAAGAAATAATCATTAAGCCCAGGCTCCACAATTAGTCTATCAATATTTTGTGTAATGGTGATCAAAAGTTTAAAAAAACAATAACATACTTTTTTGGGGGTATATTTAAGGTCTTCATGAAATTTATTTGCTCCTCCATAAACTAAAATAGAGTCAATAATGATAAGACAAGCTGCAATTAGATAAAGACACTTATCAAGGATCTACATCTTTTGCCAGAGCAAATGTGAAAGACGAAGATGAGATTTTGTTAACTTTGGCAGAGGCTTTTAAGCTGCCAACAGGACCCTAATCCCTGAAATGTTTGACAAGAGAAAAAAAATGTGTGCTGGCCAAAATTATTTG
This sequence comes from Suricata suricatta, assembly GCF_006229205.1. NCBI lineage: Eukaryota > Metazoa > Chordata > Mammalia > Carnivora > Herpestidae > Suricata > Suricata suricatta. The sequence continues at coordinate 11,052,800 of NC_043713.1, forward strand.
CTTTACATTTCAAGGACGATACTACAGTGTGCTTTTTGGTTAGTACAGGTTTGGATAAGACAATCCTCATAAACACACCATTATAAAACTTTGGTTCAACTTTTCATGCTCCCTTTCCTCCTATTCTGAGTTGTCTCCTTTGCCATATTCTGTGTGCAAGTGTACTTACTTGAAGAATATCTGCAAATACTGTGTGTTCCCAAAACCATGCAGAATACTGATATGGTGACACCTTGAGGATTTATGGAGTTGTGATGTCAAATCTGGTGAGTAGATATGGAAGCATGCATGCAGTCATGTTCTTAGCAATTATGTGACATATAGTAATGCTAGAATTAGAAATAATTAAGCAGATTCTACCCTTTCTCCATTGAATGGCATGACACTCAAAATTTTTAGAGATGTTTGGCAATCAGGATATGGCTTGCAGAATGGATGGCTCAGGACTCAAAATTCAGGAAATGATAGGTCTGCTGAACATAAGATATTATTCTAATATCTAAATGTATACTTTATGTTGTGGCATAAAGTTGGAGTTGAAACAGTTTTAGAAATTCCAACTGTTGGGATGCCTGGGTGGCTCAGTCCATTAAGCATCTGACTTCAGCTCAGGTCATGATCTCATGGTTTGTGAGTTTGAGCCTTGCATCTTGCTCTGTGCTGACAGATCTGATCCTGGAGCCTGTTTCTGATTCTGTGTCTCCCCTCCCCCACTCATGCTCTGTCTCTCAAAATATTAATAAACATTAAAAAAATAAAATAAAATTATCATTATGTCCTAAACATTTTTGAAGTAAAATTTAACAATGAAAGTGATGTCCAAAGTCGTGCTCTTTGCTAGTTTTTGACAAAGAATGTGTGGGTTTACCCACAACTTCTATCTTCTTGGTATCTGTCTCAGAAATATAATGCTTCCCTCTAATACTGATAAGGTATTTACAATGTCATGTTTAACTATCATTTTTTCTGTTTTTGAAATGCTTATTTATTTACTTTGAGAGAGAAAGAGTGAGCACACGAACAGGGGAAGGGCAGAGAGACAGGGAGAGGGAGAATTCCAAGCAAGTTCCACACTGTCAGCACAGGGCCTGATGAGGGTCCTAATCCCAAGAACCTTGGGATCATGACCCGAGCAGAGCTCAAGAGTTGGATGCTCAACCAGCTGAGCCACCCAGGCACTCCAGAAAATTCTTCTTTTTATTAAAAAAAAAATTAAAATATTTATTTATTTCTGAGAGACACAGAGCATGAGTGGAGGAGGAGCAGAGAGCAACGGAGACACAGAATCTGAAGCAGGCTCCAGGTCTGAGCTGTCAGCACAGAGCCCAATGTGGAGCTTGAACCCACAAGCTGTGAGATCATGATCAGAGTCGGAGTTGGCTGCTTAACCAAATGAGCCACCCAGGTGCCTCAGAAAATTATTATTAACTTTTTCTACAGATATGCTAACAGACTTAGATACGGAAACTAAATCTCCATTGCTGGTGAGTGGCAGAGTTGGATTTTATACCCAGTCCCACTGTCACATTCATCATTCTGTCCTCCCTATCATGCTTGACTGTCTTCAGTTTCTCCCATTTATTGCTCCAGGATGCACATCAGCACACCACAGCTCCAATTTCTTAGTCTGCTATTGTGAATCTTCCTTATATGTGTTCATTCATTGGCTGCATATAGATTGTTGGGTTTGTTTGTCAGAGTTGCGTGTTTTGCATTGAACTTAGATTCCCAGAGAGAACAGTTGGAATGGGATATTCTCTGGAACTACATAAATGCTTCTATTAGCCTTGGTGATACCATTATATATTCATGATGAGAGAAAGAATAGGTGTACAATGCATCTCTAAATATAGAGGAGTTATTTACTGAGCATTTAGTCAGTGCTGAGCATTTTATACATGTCTCAATTGAGACACTTTTGTGTGTGCATTATTACTTTCATTATATAAATGTCTGTAAGACAAAAAAAAGGGATCACACAGATTAGGAACTTCCGCTAAGCCACATGGTAAGTAGAGCCAGGACTCATTTTTGTAAGTTTTCAGAACTTTTGTACTTCGTATTTCATTTTAAATTATGTAGCAACAATTATTGTATGCCAAATATGTTTAATATGTGAGAATATGATGCTTAATAATAAAATAAATACTTTGAATACATCACCCAAAAATAAGAATATTACTAATAACTTTGTTCTTAACTGTCAACACTTTATTTATCCAACCCATTTTCTCCACCTCAGCCAAGAAGTTAACTACCATTTTAGATTAATATTTCTCATTCCATTACTTTTCCAAAAAAATAAAAGAACTTTAAAAGTTTTAACCATATGTGTAGATATCATTAAGCGATTTAATGCTTAGTTATGCTTTCTTGTAAATTTATAAAAATGTCAACATGCGTATTGCCTTTTGCTATCAACAGGATTATTGGTAAGCACAGATTTATTCTTCAGACGTCTGTGGTAGTGAAGAGATTCATAACAAGCCTCCCCAAAATGTGCCACTTTGGCATTTGGCTGGTTTTGAGCTGAAGACAGTCAAGACCCAAAAAAAACTCAGGAAGAACTTTTTATCTCACCCTTAACTAACTGCCTCTAAAAATGTAGAGAGAGGGTCTGGTTTAGGAAGATAATTATCACCAGAGATAACTACAGAGTGTGTGGGTTAACCATGGTAAACAGAAAGAAGAGGTGGGGGAAAGTGGGGGGAGGGGAGGCTTGGCAGGTCCTCTTTGTTCAAATTCCTCACTGGGTCCAAATGTCTCTGCATAACATGGCAAATTTGCTTATTCCATCTTCCTGTCTTCATTCCTTTTGAAGCCAGCTTCTTAGCTCAGGATGGCCTATCAACTTCAATTGTCTGACTGTCTGTGAGCCTCTCATGTCTTTGCAGAGCTCCCATACATACAAAACAGAATTTTGTTTTCCCCTGTTAAGTCTATCTTACATCACTTTAATTAACAGGCCAAAAGCACCTAGATGAATAGAGGAAAAAATGTCCTCTCCTGCAGTGGAATTTACTTCTCCAGTCCACTCATTTTGGGCTTGGTCATGTGACAACTTTGAACAATGGAATGTTAATGAACGTCAAGTCCTAGGGTCTAGTCTCCGGGCACTAGGATCCACCAGGAGGAAGACATACCCAGGTAGTTGTTATTCCGTTAGCCTAGATCTAAGAACCAGAGATGTGCAGTAGACCTAGACCACCCAAATTTTGGGCCATGCCCAGACATGAGCACAGACGCTTAGACACCCCAGACTATACTGGCCATGCAAGTCAATCTGAATATGTATAATATTGTGATGTATAAGAAATATATATTTGGTCATTCAGATGACCAAAAAATATTTCTCATATACATTTGTCTTCTCTGTGCATGATTCCTAGCTCACAGCCCCCAGAACTCTTGGAATTTCCTTCCTGAGTATTAAGAGCAATGGGAACATTATTTTTCAGAATATTGGTCTCTTGTCCTCAGATCCTTAAATACTTCTGTCATTCAGGTGAAACTAGTGTCTTGTTATTCTTAATGAGTCCTTCTCTACCACACCTGGGTTAATGTTAATGAGGTAACTCTGGAAAGCCCCTAAGGGAACCACTCAAGATTAGAGGGTTGGAACTTTCAGTGCCACAACCTGATTCCACTCACGTCCCCTCGCCTTCCCACCACTTCAGTTCCACCCCTTAGATACAGTCCAAAAGTCCTCCAGTAACAGGATAGAAGTGCCTTTGCTGTTCTCATCACTTACTAAGGGTGTGAGGAGCTCTGTGCCAGAACTTAGGTGAAGATCAAATATGTATTTGCTGTTATAAATCACAATTTCACCCTACTGAGTGAATTTCTTTAATAATTCTAGAATTCTTTACTCTAAAAAATTCTTCTAGACATTGGTTTTGGAAGTTAAAAATTTTTGAAATTTTCAGATTTATTGGACTGCATTTTTATGTTATTCTCATTAAATTTTAATGTTTGTTAGATAGGTACATGTGCCTTATTTTTATTCCAAATATAATTTTTTCTAATTTATTTCCCCTTCTCTCTTTAATCAGTGCTATTAATTATTTGAAACTGCCTATATTTTTGATGATTTCAAAGGACCAACCTTTGACCTTACTTTTGTTGTTTTTAATTTGTATTCACTGTGTCTCCAATTTCTTAATTTCAGACTTTTAGTTCACCATCATATTAATATTTAAGATTACACATTTTCTTCTAGGTGCTTCTTATCTGCTTTCCTCCCATTTTAATGTGCAATATTTTCAAAATCATTTCATTTTCAATAGTTAAATTTGAAATTTTTTCATTATTTCTTCAACATGTGTTATCTAGAATTACTTCTTGATATCTAATTGTTATCTATTTTTAGTTACTGACATCTGATTTGATTTGACTCAGAAAATATTGCATTTTCTCAAGCAACACATATTCATTGAGTGTCTATTACATGGTAAGTACTTACCTTCATACATGCATATGCTAGTGAATAAACAAAACTTTGCCTTCATGGAACTTACATTCTCTTGATATTAATAGTTTTTTACACTTGATTTTATAGCCTAAAATATGGCTAGTTATTATAAATGTTCCATATGTACCTGAAGGGAGCTCATATCATTAATTGTTGGCTTAAGTTTATATAAATGTCTCATAAACCAAGCTTGCTATTGTGTTTTTCAAATCTTCCATACGTGTACCATTTTTTTTATGTTTGAAAGGGTGAACTTTGCATCTTTCATTATATTAATAATGTATTTAATAATTTCACTCTGAAGCATTATCAGTTTTCAGGCTATTTTATTAGCTTCATGTGTTTATTATTATATAACTTTGTGGCTAATTGAAAATTTTACATAAATAATTCAAATTTTTTCTAGTATTCCCTTATGTATCTTTTTCCTTTTCATTACATCTTTTTTTTATGTACATCTTTTGGAATTAGCTTCCTATAAAGGACCTATAACTCTTCTTTTAAAAATCCATTCTGACAACCTCTTTTTCTCAACTTAGATCAATAGCATTTGTTGTGTTTAGTAATAAATATGAACTTGTGCTTTACCATACATATTTTAAATTTAGAATAGACTTTTATTGCTTTTTTGTGGGTTATTTCATTTATTTTCTTCTTTACAGTTTGGGAGTTACATAAACTCTTTTAATTTCCTAATAATGCTTCCGTTTTTTTTTTCTCATGAACTTAAGGGAATATGAAACTTGCATATTAATCAGATTCCTGAGTGATAAGTCTTTTAGAATACTAGATCAAGTCAGACTCTCACTACTTTACATCTTTAATATAATTTATTGTCAACTTGGCTTCCATACAACACCCAGTGCTCATCCCAACAAGTGCCTTCCTCAATGCCCAGCACCCATTTTCCCCTCTACCCCTCCCCTCATCAACCTGCAGTTTGTTCTCTGTATTTAAGAGTTTCTTGTTGTTTGCCTCCCTACCTCTGTAACTATTTTTCCCCTCTCCTTCCCCCATGGTCTTCTCTTAAGTTTCTCAAGATCCGCATATGAGTGAAAACATATGATATCTGTCCTTCTCTGACTGACTTAGTTCACTTAGCATAGTACCCTCCAGTTCCATCCATGTTGTTCCAAATGACAGGATTTCATTCTTTCTCATTGCCAAGTAGTATTCCATTGTATATATAAGCTGCATCTTCTTATCCATTCATCACACTGCTTTACATTCTATTGTTATTCAGCACTTGCGTTTTACCCTTTTGGGGGCCCTATTAATTACACATAATCTTTATTATTTTTTGATAATGATGTTTTCTTATATTTACATGTTTGTTTTTTGTGTTTCTTTTCCTTAATTTTTCTTATCCTTTTCTCCCTTTCCTTTTCTTGGCCCTTTTGAGATTTCTTTTCCTTTCTGAAAGCCTAGTAATGAAATAAAAATATCATTTATTCAGGGTCCATTTTGTATCAAGTCCTCCATACTCCTGTAAGTAGAAGAAACTCAATGGTTTCTGTTCTGAGATTCCTTTTTTTTTTTTTTTAGTGTTTTATCTATTTTTGAGAGACAGAGAGAGACAGCATGAACAGGAGAGGGTCAGAGAGAGAGAGGGAGACACAGAATCCAAAGACAGGCTCCAGGCTCTGAGCTAGCTGTCAGCACACAGCCCAAGGCGGGGTTCAAACTTACAAACCATGAGATCATGACCTGAGCAAAAGTCAGACGCCCAACCAACTGAGCCACCCAGGCACACCTGTTCTGAGATTTCAAAAGAAGTACCAGTTTGCCTGATTTATATACTGGGCACCAAGGTTTTATTAATAGAAAAGGGTCTGTAGCTAAAAATAGGAAATAATTGTTGTTTAAAAATCACTGCAACAGACAATTCTGCATATTGTCAGGTGATTTGCAACAGAAAGATGAAATAAAAGTGCATAGCTTGAAGTGTAGGCTGCTAAGTTTCTTATAAAAATTATTTGTGGTTATTTTCCACATTTGTGCTTTAGTTTTAAGTGTCCTGAATTAGCTTTGATTTTTCTCTAATCAGCATTATCTTTGTTTTCAGCTTTGTGCAGGTATGGTTGACAAACATTGTATGTATTTATGTTGTGCAATGTGATTTTTTTTGTGGTAACATTATTTTTTATTTTTTTTAGAATGTAACACTATTTTTTAACATATGCAATTATTTTCCATCATTTACAATACAGTAGTTACAATGACACTCCAAATGGATAGGCAAAGTAAAAAATCAGAACCCCAACTTCTATTTCATACAATTAGACTTATACAGAAATTAGAAGATTAAGGCAATGTGATTTTTTAAAAGTGGACAATGTGATGATTTAATATACATACACATTGTGTACCACAACCAAGTTGATTAACACACTCTTCACCTCACAGGGCTACCATTTGTACACGTGTGTGTTGAGAACTCATTTTTAAATATCACAACTCTTCTCCACACTTCCCTCCCATTATTCTGTTGTTCCATCCCTCACTTGGCAAGAAATGCGTCTGACAGTGGGGCTTACGAAACTTTTTTTTTTTTTTTTTTGGTTAAATAACTAATGACTTACTTGTACCACAATTGAAGAAGAAAATTCTACCTTAGGATTTTCTGTTTTTCAGGAAGTTTTATTCTTCCTGCAGAGTGGATGCAGCCACCTTTAAAACTTCAGAAGTCCTGACTTCAGTGCATAGATTAAAAGGAAGGATGAAATGACCGAGACCTTCTCAAAATAAACAGCATTCTTCCAACTGTGAAGACAGTCTTAATCCAGGATAAAACAGCCACTGATGGAATTAATAACTTTATATTTCTTGAAATTGTAGAGATTTTTACTTTTGACTGTGGGCAATAATAGAGCCCATTTTAAAAGTGAAGCCACGTGCTTAGACATTTTTTATTTAGCATTTTGGCAGCATTGTGTAATATCTACAAAAGCTATACCCAGAGAGGAGTCTTTTCCTCCTGTTTGAAAATAAATCTGAAAATTTTTCAGCACATTAGTATTTATGTTTTTAACCCTTAATTGCATGCTTCAAAAAGACCAGTCAGAGAAAAAGAGCAATCAATAATCCAAGTTAATTCTCTTACACAGGAAATTTTTAAGAAATATGATTTCAGTTTCCCAAGTTGATTGAAATTACATATCACCACAGACTCGATGCTATCCCTAAAGGGATTTTTAAGTTACAACTTTTTTTGCTGCCTTTGGTTTTGAGATGACCTATATTTGAAGAGCACTGACCTGAGAATCAGTAGATGAGTTATAGATGTTTTATAAACTGTTGTGAGAGTATCAGTAGCAACTCAGAAGATAAGCAAGCAACTTGTTGGTTTTTTGTATTGTTTTATTTGTTTGTTTCTGTTTTAATTTTCCTATCACAGGTAAGATTCTAAATCATTGTTTCTAATGAGAAAATATAATCTTTTTAAAAAATATTTTTATTTCTATTTTTGAGAGACATACAGAGACAGTGGGAGCAGGGGAGGGTCAGAGAGAGAAGGAGGCACAGAATTGGAAGCAGGCTCCAGGCTCTGAGCTAGTTGTAAGCACAGAGCCTGATGCGGGGCTCGAACCCACAAACCCTGAGATCATGACCTGAGCCGAAGCCGGACGCTTAACCAACTTGGTCCTCTGAGTCTCTCTCATAAGTGCAGTCAAAATGTTGGCTGGTGGTGTAGTCAAGTCTTGACTGGGGAAAGATCTACTTCCAAGTTCACTCATGTGAGTATTGACAGGATTCATTTCTTCCTATGCCATTGGGACCTCAATTCCTTGCCGGCTGTGGCTGGAGGTCGTCCTCAGTCCATTACCATGCTAGCCTGCTTTCCACAGGGCCAGCTTGCAACACGGCACTTGGTTTCACGAAATCAAGAAAAGAAAAAGCAACAGAGAGAGTGTGCAAGTGAGACGGCAGTCAAAACCTTTTGTAACCTAAGCTTGGATGTAGCACCCCATCACTTTTGCCGTACTCTACTGAAACATGGCACAAGGCCCAGCTCACATTCAGGAGGAGGAGATGACACAAAGATGTGGGTACCAGGAGGCTGGCATCCCTGGCAGCCAATTCAGCGGCTGTCGACCAGACAGGAGTTATGATGCTTCAGCAGGCATTCCATAGGGTTGTAAATGTAAAATCACAACGCAGCTTGGTCTACATAATAGCAATCATTTTGATAAGCATAAAAATTAGTTCAGAAATCTAGATGTTACCAAATGAACTGAATTTTAATCCTGTGAATTTATTAACAGTTTGACTGTCTCTCCTTTTCCTATGGAGATAGCTGGCAATTTACCTTCACATATAGTGATGGGTTAACATTCAGGTATGGTGGGGTTATCAAATTCCTGTTGGAAGTAAAAGCTACTGTGGTATTGTAAATGTCTCCAACTGGAGGGGCTTGATTGACAAAAACATTTACCCAGCACATGCCAATACTCTAAAAATGCCCACTTGATATATCTAGGACAAGTCTGTTATTGTTTTCTTTTTCTTCAGGTTGTATATTGAGAGAACAATTATCTCATTTGCCTCATTTATGTCAAAATACAGGAAATTCACTCCTTAATTAACTTCATTCCTAGATGAGAATTATCAGCTAAGATTTCCTGGTTTTTTTATAATGGTTATGTATCACATAGGAAAGTATTCATTTTTACATATCATTTTATATTATCTATTATTATATATAACAATCTATAAATTTGTAGTCCATTTCTATCAGTAACATTTTTGTGGTAGTTAATTATCTTCCTTTTATGAAATTCACTTTTGGCCTGTAAATAGAATTAGTAACATATTAAATAACAAATTCCCTTATTTATCCATCTTGATCTTATATCTTTTGCTACTAATTTCTTTTAAATAAATCCAAAATCCAGTTCATCCACATCTGCTCACTGATTGATACGTTGATGCTAAGTAAGTTTCCTTTTGTTTTCTCTTCATCTCAGTTATTACTTTAATTAGTTTAAAAAAGTTAGTTATGGAGAAGTCAGTGAGGTCAACATTAAATTTTTAGTTAATAAACTGACTGCAAAAGAAAAAGCTTAGCTGATGAATCATGATTTGAATTTCTTGCTTCTTATTCTCCCCATTAAAATAGATGTGACATCAGAAGATGACCATAAGCCTCTAGTGCATCACAGAGTGACCCTAGTTAATAATAGTATATTGTGTATTTGTGTTCTCTCCCAACACAAATTATTTATTATTATTATTATTATCATTATTATTATTATTATTATTATGTGAGGTAATGGAGGTGTTAATTAGCTTGATTATGTTGTACACCTTAAATATATATAATTTTCATTTGTCAGTTATACCTCAATAAAGCTGGTGGGGAAAAAGAAACACACAATCAAACTCTTCAAGAAGTGGTTAGATACAAATGAATCACTATCCTTCTTATTATATTATTGGCTGATTTTGCTAATGTTCTGCAAAATAAAAGGAACTGCATTTGTATCTTATTTTCCATTTTCCTTAGACATTATACCTATTTAAAGTGAAATGAGTTTTTACAAGTATCTGTAATAAGAGTATAATTTAATTAAAATATTTTCAGTCAAAAATAAAATCAAGACATGGTCATGATAAAACATTTCAGTAGAATTATAATTTCTCACTGAAAAAATATTTCCCTAACCCTGACACATTTTTCAGGCTCTTAGATTCTGATTGTGCATTACTGTTCTAATACCCTCTTCCTTTGTTTGTACATAGTTAATGTAGAGCAGCCTTGCTTTGGTTCTCAATAATCCAAGAATACTCCAATTGCAGTCAAAATGCATTAAGTTCTCACTGGGTGAAGAATATCATGTTGGGTAGTTTTGGGTTTTTTTTAATATTTTGTTTTATTTTTTGAGAAAAAGAGTCCAAGCATGAATGGGAGATGGGCAGAGAGAGAGGGAGGCTGTAGGCTCTGAGCTGTCAGCACAGAGCCTGTTGGGTAGTTTATAATCTTAGTCACAAAGTTAGAAAAAGTCTGGAATTCTGAGGCTGAATGACTGTATAATAAAAGAAAATTAAGATATTACATTTTATTACATAAATATGTAATTTATATATATTGATAATCTCACTTGTTTAAATATTCATAAGATCAAAAGTCACAAGAGCTTTGAGCAATAGCATAATAACTTACTGTGAAGCGTATACCTAACGATCTATAGAAAACGACAGTGAAGTTTGAATAAACTCAGTAATATTGACAGAGAGAAATGTTCACTTGAACCCTCTGCAGATAAGCATTATGAAAAATAGCCTAATATTCTTTAAAATCAAAAGCAGAAATAAAAATATAAATTTTATTTAAGAAATACTGCCTTTGGGGGGCACCTGGATGGCTCACACTGGCTGAGCGTCCAACTTCAGTGCAGGTCATGATCTCCTGGTTTGTGAGTTCAAGCCCTCTGTGACCCTCTCTCTCTGTCCTTCCCCCGCTTATTCTCTCTCTCTCAAAAAGAAGTGAAAAACATTTTTTTTAAAAGTAAGAAATACTACCTTTGGATGGTATAAGGATCTGGATTTGAAGTTTTCTGACCTAAGTACCATTGCTTACCCCCAGGGCTTTGGAGGTAAAACAACTGAGGCAGTCTTGTTTAATTTGAAAAAACCAAAAAACCCCAAAAACTTGAGCTAAAAACTGATGGATCAGCCAAAATAGAAAGGGAAAACTCCTGGCAGCTAGAAGACTACAGAAGGAGTCAGACTCAGAGTATAAATATGAAATTCTGCCCACATCATTGCTGAAGGTAATCTAAGTATGTGCAAGAAAAACAATAGGGAATCTGGTGAAAAGTAGGCAGCAACAAAAATATAATCTATTCTTGAAAGAGCTGCATCAGGCAAGATTTGTAAGTCTTCTGCTTCACAGAGTGAAGCTTGGTAGACATCTAAAGTCGTACGTGCTTGAATTGTCAGAGGATATCGGCCCAGGCTGGCAAAGCAGCTGGGGATTAATTGAACATTCCTAGAAGCAAAGAAACAGAGGGCGAGCCCGTGTTCTGAGTGTAATCCCTGCTCCAAACCTTGGCTGACCACCAAATTACACAAGGACCATGCTATAAAGACAATGGTAAGAAGACAGAAGACAGAATAGATATCTCATTTCCTGAGAGAGACAGTGTTCAGATAGCACCTAGGTGAGTTAACTGTGACTAGAATAAGGAAGTATCCATGATTAAAATACTAGAAGACAATTTAGAGTCACGAAAGTTTATTATCAATGATGTTCATTCTTTCCCCCAAATTCCTAGACATGAATAGGAATGTAGGAAAATAAGCTGTAGAATGAGATTTAGGATTGATTAAGTAAGCTGCCTAATTTATAAGACTACAATGATATGCTTTTATATTCTCTAACTATGTCCTGAAACTCTGAAAAGTGGGTCTAGAACTAGGTCTTGGGTAATATTAACATAACAATTTATGACTTGAAGAGACAATGAGTACTTCTAACAGAAGACACCCAGCAGAAGCTGTTCAAGAGGATACTTTTGCCCCAATCAGTCAGATCAGATTTGAGGGTTGTATTGAGAAGGAAGAAAAACAGGAAAAATTGGAAGTGAGACAATACTTTGTAAGTTGAAGGCTTGAAATTATCTGTTGAGTTGAAATGAAACAGTGATTCCATTGCTAAATGATTCCAACAAATTAGGAATTTTACATAAAGAGGATTTAGTGTTCTACCTGATAATATCTGGGAAAATTTTAGATGATGGATAGACGGTTTGGGAGACAGGAGGTTTTTAACTTTGGCCGTATTACAAGTGTTCTTTCTTCCATAAACTAATGACACTAAACTATTTTTATCCTTGGAGCCTGGAAGCAGCTAACTCTTAGACAAAAGCCGCTTACTCTTCAGTGCTAGGATTAAGGGACATAATCAATGTCAAACATCTCTGCCTGAAACCAGGATAAAAGATCACAGACAGGTCAATTCCCCCACAAGAGTACGTGCCAGGTCCTGCCAATGGAGCTCTCTGGCTGGCCCTCCCCAAACTGTGGAATTTCAGAGGCACAAACAATGAAAATAATGGAGAAAACCTCACTCGAAGGAAAATTTGAAGTCAATGCTGGCAATTCAAACTTAATTTTCCTCGGTAGAAATGTTACCACAGAATAAACACCTGGAGGGTTTGGGCCCTGGTGTGCTGTCTACTCTTACTGTTCTGCCTCATAGACATGATGGACGTCCTGGCCATTGGGCTTTGGGTAGCTTGGAGAGTCACGCTTTGGCCAATGGGATGTAAGCTATGGCCATACACACCACAGCCCAGCAGAAGCTTGTTGTGTTCCCCAAGTTTGGAGCCTCCGTGAGCCTTGTCCACTCCTCCCCTTGCACCCCGTTTCAGCCTTTCCTTCTGCCACGAGAATAACCACAGCCACCCACAGTCCCCTCTGAAGGGATCAAGACACAAATGTTTGTTGTGACAAGCCCTGATTTTGAGGTCTGTTTGTTGCCTAGGTAAAGGTTCAGAGGAATGGCTGTGGCTAGATCTCCATCACGCCAGACCTTATATTTTCATTTCACTGTTCTTGCAAATCTCAGTTATTTAGAGTGTGAGAAAGAAAAAAGAAAGCAAAGCAAATTGTTGAAAACATACTCTCAGTTCTAGGAGAAGGAAGGGGAAACAGAATTGGAGCCATTAAATCACTCACAACAAAAGTACACTTGGCTAAACCTTTAAACATCTGCTAGGGTGGAAATTGGCAGACATTTTTGCACACACTGTGCTACATCAGCTAAGGTCATATGTACGGCAACGTTTCTCCCGGTCCCTTTGACCCTCCTGATAGGGACAGGCACCAGAAATGAGTCTACCCTGGCATTATTCAAAACTCCCACAGAGGGTTCCTGTCTTGCAGATCTGTGCCCACAGTGTACCTCTCTCCCTTTCTCTTTGTCTGACTCTCTGTCTCTGTCTCTCTCTCCTCTTCTCCTCCCCAACATCAGGACCTCACAAAGTCTTCTTGCTGCTGGGTCCCACCCACCCCCTCAGCAGATGTCTGAGTGAGTCATAAACATATGAGTTACCTGTGATCACAGGATTCAGTGTAATATGTTTTGACATTATTCTTTTAAAGAGGAGAGAGAAGCGGTTGTTAGTCTGACATAACAAGATGGTATTCTTCTCTCCCTCTCCCCCGCCCCACCATCTACCAGAATCCATTTCGATATTATGGGCCAAACTATCCTGGTGACCACAAAGAACACGTAAGGGAAACAAATGACTATAGGTGGAACTTTAGATGAGAGGACTAAAGATGATTAAAATCTCCTACTCAGAAAAGCAGTGTTATCTATTTTGAATGTGTGCATAATCTGTTTTTCTGTGTGTGTGTGTGTGTGTGTGTGTGTGTGTGTGTGTTTGTGCAGGAGGTATTTAGGTGCTTAAGAATGTGGCACTTTCTACAACAGCCAAATCATGGAAAGAGCCTAAATGTCCATCACCTGATGAGTGGATCAAGAAGATGTGGTATATATACACAATGGAGTACTGCATGGCAATGAGAAAGAATGAAATCTGGCCATTTGTAGCAAAGTGGATGGACCTCGAGGGTGTCATGCTAAGCGAAATAAGTCAGGCAGAGAAGGACAGATACCATATGTTTGCACTCATAGGTCTCACAGGATAAACCTAATGGAGGACCAGGGGGAGGGGAAGAGGGAAAGAGAGTCGGGGAGAGAGAGGGACGCAAAACTTGAGAGACTATTGAATACTGAAAATGAACTGAGGGTTGAAGGGGGAGCGGGATGGGGGAAGGGGGTGATGGCCATGGAGGGGGGTACTTGTGGGGAGAAGCACTGGGTGTTATATGGAAACCAATTTGACAATAAACTATTATAAAAAATTAAAAAATAACAACATGTTTTTGATTTAAAAAAGAAGAATGAAGGCACTGGGGGGTACCTGGGGGGCTCAGTCGGTTAAGTGTCCGACTTCAGCTCAGGTCCTGATCTCACAGTTCGTGGGTTCGAGCCCCACCTCAGCCTCTGTGCTGACAGCTAGCTCAGAGCCTGGAGCCTGTCTTCGGATTCTGTGTCTCCCTCTCTCTCTGATCCCCCCACCCCCGGCTGCCCCCCTCTCTCTATCTCTCTCAAAAATAAACAAAACATTAAAAAAAATTTTTTTTTAATGAAGGCACTGGTGTCAAAGAGCCTGTATTCAACTCTGGGCTCCATGATTCCTCGCTGTTAGGAGTGTGAGTATGTTATCCCTGGCTTTGGCTCATTTTCCTAATCTGAAAAACTTAAAATTATAATGTTATATACTACTTAGGTTATTTGAGGATTAAATAGTAAATACATGTAAAGCAGTTAAACAAAGACAAGCACATGCTAAGCTTTTGGGATGTTTTCTGTCTTTGGATAATTTATCTGAGAGTCACAGAATCACCCATGAAGATAGTACCGGAATAGTTAATGTGCTCACAGAGTAGAGTCACCACCTCCCATTAACATTTTGCGAGGACACGAAGTCACCTATAGAAAGTCATGGAATGGGTACCACATCGGACTGCAGGGAAACACAGATCAGGTTGCTTAGACGACATCTTGTCTGGCCAAAATTATATTTATAGCATCTCCTTCAACTCAATTTACCAAGATAGCAATCTACCTGGAGTTCTCAGTCAGTATCCTACTCAGTGTAAAGGAGATACATTTGGCTGGAGTATCCTCTGTCTGCAAAATATTTTTCAAGAACCTGCAGGAGGTGACCCTGGATTCAAGTATTCAAGATCATAGCTGTGTCCTCATAAGAGACACAAGTAACAGTTGTGAATCTTCCTGTCTGTTATCATCCAGACCACATTCCATATGGGGCTTATTAAAGACTCTGTCAAGTGCATTACTGGTTTAGAAATACATCATTCTAAATGCTAATGTGGGTGCAGTAAGAAAGATACTTTCATATATTACTGGTGTAAGTGAATATGGCTACGAACTTTGGAAAGTAATTTGGCAACATGAATTAAGGGTCTTAAATTATTCATACTGCATAAATTCCACTTCTAAAAATATATTCAAGGAAATAACCAGAGAAATTGACAACCATGTTAATAACAACATTATTTATGAAAGCAAAGACGTGGAAAAATTCAATGGTCATTAATATGAGTGGAGTGAATGCATTATGGTGTAGTCATAGATAAAATATTTTGTAGAAATATCAACTATAATTTAAAAAATTAATGACTTGCAAAATTGTTATGAAATGATGGTACTTGTAAAAAGAATCAAAGCCAAATAAATATAAAGAGTTAATTTATTTAAATATAATATTATATTATTAAATGTTTTATATATATATATATACATATATATACAGTTTACATGACACATTATCCATTAAGAGAGAAGTAGATCTTGGAAAGCCAATTAGTGGCACTTAAAAGTACTTATGCTTTAATTCCTGAATCCAGAATATTATTTTTCTTCTTTACATTGATTTCCATTTTCCAAATTTTGGGTCATGTAGTTTTTTTTTTCAGAGAAAAGTAATAGTTTTCAAACTTTGCTGAAGTTCAGAGAAATAAACTCTATGGTGGTGGGTTCCACTCTCATTTTACCAGCAGATTGTAATTTGAAATGAGGTTAATCTTCCAGAAGTCTTCTAATTAAATTCCTTTTGGTGTCTAGTAACCCTTTCTTGTAAAGGCTTAATAACCATTCACTTGGAATAGTTTCCCCCCATTTCTACACTAAGCCACAGGCTTGTGTTTGCAGCATCTGCGCCCAGTAGAAACATATTTCCCTTTCAACTCACTCCTCACCTTGTTTATTAAACAAATGATTTTTTTAATATTTCTCTTCTTTTTCGTACTTAGGGTTTTCTTGTTTTTATTCTATTCTTTACAAAACACATAATTATAAGTAAAGATATTTATTGGGTTGCATTTACAACTTGCAAGAATGTATGCATAATCACCTTTAAAGCAAAAGAACCTACATCAAAATGCATTCCCTTTTCTCTTTTTTAGTTCTAGTCCGATCACTGCCAAACTTGTGGGATATTTAAAAATTCTAAAAGGTAAAATGGCAATGTTCCAGTTGATCGTTTCTCCTGTTTTTAGCAGCAACACATTTCTAAAGAAATCTGAAGCTGAACGCCCGTACACCAGGCAGGAGGACAGAGGGCATCTTCTAACTGGAGACAGAAAAACAACTCGGAGCTTCCCACCCTCATCTCAATTAGCACAGCACCTACCACCGGGCTGCCTATAGATACCACCAGGAGACTGCAAGTCTGTAAGAGCACAGTAGGAAATCAATATGCTAGAATATGCTGTGCATATGTAACACCAGATTTTTGCTCTTTCACATTTGAAAATGAAAAATTTCACTGTTCTGCTTCTTCTGCACCATCGGATACAGACATATTTTACTCTCTGCCCCTCCTCTGCTCATCCTTTTTTCTTTTTTTTTTAACTTTTTAAAATGTTTTCTATTTATTTTTGAGACACAGAGAGAGACAGCTCAATTAGGGAAGAGTCAGAGAGAGAGGAAGACACAGAATCTGAAGCAGGCTCCAGGCTCTGAGCTGTCAGCACAGAGCCTGATGTCAGGCTCGAACTCATGAACTGTGAGATCATGACCTGAGCTGAAGCTGGACGCTTAACTGACTGAGTCACCCAGGCGCCTCTCTTTTTTTCCCTTTTAAATTTTTATTTATTTTTAGAGACAGTGTGTGAGTTGGGGAGGAGCAGAGACAGAGGGAGAGACAGAATCCAAAGAAGGACCCAGGCTCCTCTGAGATGTTAGCACAGAGCCCAAGGTAGGGCTTGAACCCACGAACTGTGAGATCATGACCTGAGCTGAAGTTGGTCGCTTAACTGACTGAGCCACCCAGGGGCCTGTAGAATACATTTTAAAAATTATATCCTCTACATTACTTCATAAAAGGAAAAGCAATATTATCCCTTTCATTAGTTAAAATTTTATTTTATATTTTATTTTTCTAATGTTTAGATCTTTTTGAGAGATAAAGAGAGACAGAGAAGGAGGGAGGGGGGGTAGAGAGACATGGACACAGAGAATCCCAAGCTTGCCCCACACTGTCAGCACCAGAACCAGATGTGGGGCTCAAACTCATAAACTGTGAGCTCATGACCTGAGTTGAACTCAAGAGTTGAATGCCTAACCGACTAAGCCCCCCAGGTGTCCCTTCATTAGTTAAAAAGCAATGTTGCCAACAGCTGTCTATATAATAGTATAAACCTAAAACAATTAAGATATCCATAAATAGGAAAGACAATTAATGATAGATAACCATAATGAAATATTAGGTAGCAGTCAATACACACCACAGCTTTAAGCAGTAATCTGGATAAATCTTAGTAAAGTAAAATTAACCCACACATTCTGAAAAAATTATATGTGACATAGTACAATTTTGAAAATGTACATAGTACAATTTTATATGTGATATAGTACAATTTTCAAAGTGTCAAAAATAGTTAAAACATAAACCTACACTTGAGCAATACATAGAGATAAAATAAAGCCCTATAAAATAAAGCAGATAAGGAAACAATAAGCAGGAGATTCAAGAAAAAACTTAATTAGGTTAAGGAGGCAAAATAAAGGGTTAGGAAGCCTTTGATTAGTTGTGGGCTAGTAAATATGCTGCTTTAGGAGCTTTTTCAGAAAGTAGTGTATTGAGTAAATGAATAAATAAAAAGTAGACCACCTCTGAATCAAAAACAGAAGTGTTTCAAGAGCCCAGAATTATTATTATTCTGTTGTTATCCAATCTTCTTAATATATACAAACAATACATTATTACAAAGTGTGTTTACATAGGCAGAGAAATGGGGTTAAAATATTTTAAGTAATTTTCATCAAATACTATGGAACCTGAAAGCATGGAAGTTTTGTCTCATGGAAATGTCTTCTGTGACCTATATGTTATATTTCAATAGTATTTTAGAATTTATTAACTACATCATTCCAAAGGGTTCTGGTGCTGTAATGGGTGAGGTACATTTTTCCCTCAAAGTTAGATATGAGAAGGGGAAATAAAGCTCACAGATGAGAGGTGAGCTTTAGAGTCAGGTGGCTATAATGAGAGGTGGGTGTGAGCAATCAGAAGAGGGTACTTTGGTAGTCTATCCAGCTCCATTATTCATGACTGTGCCTCTGAAAATGGTTTTTCAGTTTAGATGACTATAAAAGCCAACATTTTACTCTGCATAGATTGGATGATATTGAACATGAACTGCGAATTGGTAATTTATGCACCAGAGACATACCTGAGAATTATGAGCAAGGTGACCTGATGATATTTTCTGAATAATTGGCTCTCTCACCTCCTAGGAAATTTCACCTTTATTACCTCAGCATGATACTTCCCATCTTAGAGCTCATCAGAATGGGCTCACCAAGAAGTTTGCTAGTAGCTTGCTGCACATGCCCTAAAAACTCATGTCATTCAAGAAAACAAAATGACAAATGTATTTTTCATGTACCCAAAGTCCATTAACATAAAACGATCCTGACTAAATGCCTTCTCTTTTGATTGTGATTATGACTCTAAATAATATAATTTCATTCCTCCTTTGGATTGGCTCTCGGCACAAACTAGGGTTCTCTTGCAAACCTCTCAATGCTAACAGTAGGACTTGATCAGAATTGAATTACCAAGATGGATTCTGTTCTACTAGAGCTTTAAAAATAGAAAAATGGCACATCTGACAGGTATGATTACAAGACTGTTTTGCAATACAGTGCTGTATTTTAGGAGCTTTCTAGATCCCTTTTAGCCCAGTAACTACATATTACCTTTGTTGTCAGTAGTATTTTTGTGCAAATTTCAAATACTAACAATTTGAGTATGACATATTCACTTTGAGAGCTGTGCATTGTTCCATTTTCTTTTTCAAGTTATCAGTGAAAATGCCATTAACTACAAACATAGCTGGAATAGATGTTCCCTAATTGCTTCGAAATATAGATATTTTAAATTTTATTTTTCATGATATTTTTAAAGAAGAAGACAACTAATGGACTTATTGGAAATTCATCCATTAGGATATTCAGACTGGAAGTTCCAGTAACTCTTTAAAGAACTTCTGAAGCTTCTGGTTGCCTGTTATTATTATATAAGGTGATACTCAAATATTGGACTTACTTAGAAAGTGCTAAAGCTTATGGTGGTGATGGTGGAGGGCACTTAAGGGGAAGAGCACTGGGTGTTGTATGGGAAACAATTTGACAATAAAATATTATGGAAAAAAAAGAAACAAAACAAAATAAAATAAAAAAATAAATAAAGCTTAAATTTCTGAAATAAATCAACAAAAATGTGCCTTAAAAAGGTTGATGAGCAATTTTCAGTGCCCTCTGTTCACTGAAGAGTCTTCCTTTCAACAAGTTAGCATGCACCTCGAACTAAGTGTATGCACAATAATAAATGGATCTAGGTATATTTGGTAAAGAAGCACTAAGTGGTAAAACTGTCTTCATTACTGGAGTTCCATAAGAAAACATTTTTATGATGATACTCTTATTTATAAGGTCAATTTCTCTGGGCTAGATTGAGCAGACATTCAATTTCTTCTTTATTGTCCCTTCTCTGTTTTTATATCTCACTCATCACCAGCCTTTTTGACCCTGTCTCCAGAGTATCATTCATGTGATTAGCACTTATTTTGCATGTTTGTAATGATATTAATATATAGAGCCTCAGGCACCTCAGGCACCCAGGTGTTTCTCATCCCAGGACTTCCCTATTACCTTCTGTGACACTTCCACGATCCCTAGAGATGGGGCTTCTTCTGAGATTGTGGTCAGGCACAGGATGGGGCCTGATTCAGCCATTCTCTGGGGCCTTTCCTGACTCTCAGAGTATTCTGGCTCATCCATTCCCTGCCTCTCACACATCGACTATCCCTACACACTCAAAACCACCTAGAACCACCTATGGGCTCCAGCAAAATAAAATAATCTTATCTAAAAATTTTGGGAGATAAAATTGTATTTATCTCATGGTAACACTATTGGATCTGTTTCCTAACTGGCTTCCTTGCTTCTAGATTTTCCTCTAACTTTTGGAATATATATTTATTAGAAAAATAGTGTAAGCTTGTTCATTTTACTATATCATTCATCAAGAAGTTATTGAATAACCTGTAAACCCTTATAGTGATGCTCAAACTTCTCAGTCCACCATTCACAGTCCCTGAGACACTGATTGGAAGACGCTACACAGCCATATTCCAAACAACTGTTCTCCGAGGAGTCCTCTCCTTTCTGTCAACTGTCATCATCAAGTCTGTTACTTCGACCATTGCCCATTGCCTTTAAATCATCCCTTTTATTCACACGTCTAAATATTATTCCTTATCTCACTTACCTGTATATTTTTATTCTTTAATATTAAGCTAAACTCTCACATTTTCAAAGGAGAATTATCAGATAATCCTGTTCCAAATACACTGATTAGCTTGAAACACTTGGCGAGAAGAGGCCGATATACTTTCTGATGTTTCAAAATAATGTTGTTTCCCTTGTAAGTTTTAATAATAGCTTTCTCTGCTGTGGTCTAGATAGTTTTCTAGAAGCTGCATTTATAATGGTGAACAAAACTTATGTGGTTTTTTCCTCATTGAGCTTCAGTTCACAACTTGATGTACTAGATAATTTTCTCGTCTACAAAACAGATATATTTGATTCATGCATGAATCTCAGATTCTTGAAGTTCAAGGGTAGTCCTCAGACATGAATTATTTTTTCTATAATAACATTCCATTTGAGAAAATCTCATTCTGTTCCAGTAACCTCAACCTCCAAAATAGTGGTAAAATAACCAAAATAATACAATGGATAATTCTTCTACAGAACATTTTCATGAAAACTATGTACTTTAAAAGTAATCTTCTAGTTTGAATTCATTACTTTGATTATTTTTAATAGTTAATGATAGAACATTAAGGCAATAAAAGCTGTCAAATTTATGACAACTTTCAACTACTCATTTTATTTTTTTCTTTTATAGTTTATTGTCGGGTTGGTTTCCATATAACACACATTGCTCATCCCAAGTGCCCTTCTCCATGCCCATCACCCCCTACCCCTCTCCTCCTCCCCCATCAGTCCTCAGTTTGTGCTCAGTATTCAAGAGTCTCTCATGGTTTTCTTCCTTCCTCTCCCTAACAATTTTTTCAGCTACTCATTTTAGCCACAAAAATTATTTTGCTTTTAATATAATCTGAATTATGTGTATAAAGGAACTTTTTGAAAAGTAAACTGAAGATAGTTTATGACTGTGTTGTACTCTGTCTCAAAAAAAGTAACAGCAGCAACTACTATTTGACTGTAGTTAGCCACATAAAACTCTAAATTAGGAGTCAACTGCTACTTTTCCAGTGGAAATGGAGTTGATACTCTGAAAGGTTTCTTTCTTTCTTTCTTGTTTGGTTTCAATGATTGGGCAGCCAAATCCCAAAACCTGTAATTTTAAGAACATTTGAAAAGCTTTTCTGACCTGACTGTCAGAAACTAGTCAAGCAAATAAATGTAACAAAAGGAACTTAGCAAAGGGGGAAAAAAAGAGGGATAGAAACTATTTTTAAATAATGTGAATGTATAAGAGGACATTTGAGGTATGTGTATCTTCTTTGACATGCTTCTTAGCAATTGAATACAGTTTGAAATTTATGGTTTTTGTAATTATTTGTCCTCCTAAGTCTATCAATATCAGTTAGAAATTTATAAATAATTCAAATAATACTGGTATTGAGAAGAAGCACAAGATGAAATCAAATGATACTTATTTTGAGACACACTGTTCAACTTCTGATTGACAATTTGATTACCAACAGGTGGCTAGATCTGTCCTCCCTGGTGTCCAAAATCAGGTCATGTTAAAAAATATCAGGTCATGGGTCTTGTCCTTGAAAAACTTTTCAATTTTTTAAAACTGAGCACATTCTCAAAAGTCATGGAAAATATTTATTATATGAGTATATGCCCAATCAAATATTCAACTGTTGATTGAGATTTCTGATGTAAGTATTGCCAGTAAAATGAGTGACAGCTGTAACTGATGACATGCCTTTGGAAGAATCTATATTACATGTATGAATAAAAATTCTTATGCATGTCACATTGTCATGTCATGTATATAAGATATATATAATACACACAGAAGAAAAAGAAAAATTCTTGTATTAGGAACAGAAAGATGAAGTAATGTTTCATTAACTTGTATATTAGCAAACAACACTGAATATAGCATTGCATCATACTCTGTCATGATGATTGAAGAACATCACTGATAAGATAACACATAACTAAAACATAATATAATGACAATAATATGTTTCTAGAATATGCACATAATAAGTAGTTTGGATAAGAATCAATTCCTTATTTGTTTGGTCTTACCTAATAATAGTTTATAGTTGTAAGACGAGGAAAGAAAATGATCAATTCAATAACATGTGAGGACATTAATTTCACAAATGCTGTCTAGTTAAAGAATTATATCCAACACAATCCAGGTGAGTTCCGTGGCTATATAATATTTTATTAGCATCCTGTTTAATTAACAAATACACATTATAAGTTCTATGAATTTTACCACTTTTGTCTACATCATAGATAAAAATTGCAATACTGACAGAATTGCCATTTACCAGCTACCAGGTAAATTATCTAGTCTATGGGTCTCTGTATCCTGATATGTAAAATGTAGATTACAATACCATGACTTCCTGGAGTTACCATTAATTAATAGCACCCATGAAGTGCTTAGAGTGGGGTCTGGCCTAAAAGAAAAAAAATTAATAAATGTTAGAAGTTGAATTTTTGATGCAAGAAAATGAAACTCAATGTATTAAAGGAAAGCAATTTAATTACTCTACAGACGTTTATTATGTTTATATGTTACTAAAATGCACTCTTTGGCCTAAAAATCAAATCCTGCATGCTGTGTGTTTTCAATATTTAATCATACTACTGGAAAACTAACACGAAAACCATGATAACCTACAAGTATAGTCTTTGCTCTAGAATCAATTTGATCGTGTCTGAGAGTCTATAAATAGGTAAATATGAAGTATGGAAATGTTAATTTATACTTTGAGAATAAAGTACCTTTTCAAGGATTGTCAAGATTTAACTCAAATATAGGGTTTTATGCCTATATTCATGTATATTTTGTTTAAAACAAATGATAAGCATCACATCAAGCATGTCACATGAAGGTTTATTCTTTAGCTAGGAAAACCCAATGCTTTACCAAATGTTTTTTAGTTAAGTTATTGCTTTCAAATATTTTTATTATTATTTTTCTTGGCTAACGCCTCATTGTTGACTGTCTGCTGCATCTCCAATCATACTATATTTTGATGTTTTCCCATATACATCAGTAGGTAAAAGCTCACATCTAGGAAGCAAAATCCTACTAAATTTATTTTTTAGATACAATTTTTACTATTTCATGTATTGTAGGATGCCATTACTTAAGACTTATTTGCCAATAGTAAGTTAGTGCAAGTATCAGAAAAACCCTTTGTCTTGTGGCCCCTAAAATGGCCAGAAAACTTTTTCTTTTTACAAATGATTAGATTTGACAACTACAAGGGTAGTTACAACATATAATGCCATGTACAAGATCATTTTCTGTCAATAATACATAAAGTAATAATTATAGCAATGTATTACTGTTTCTAACATATAAAATAATAATGATACTAATAGCATTTATAGGGGAAGAAGGATTTAACTATATAAAAGCAATACTTCATTAGAATTAAGTTAGTATAAATCTGACATCAATTTTGATTAAGATGTATATGGTAAACCCTAGATTAACCACAAAAAAAATAAACTCAGAAAACACAGTGAAGAAGTCATTAAAGAAACTGAAATGTAACACTAGAAAATATTCATTTAATGAAAATGAGGGCAATAAAGGAGGGATACAGAAACCAAAAATACAAGCGCATACAGAAAAAAAGGAAAATGGCACAATAATCCTGTTGTATCTATAACATTCTATGTAAATGGGCTAGACTAAGCAATGCAATCAAAGGCATCAGTTACTAGACTAGACAAAAATCAAGATGTTGTGTATATGTGTGTGAGGGGGTATTGAGAGGAGGCACAATGTAGAATCAAAAATACAAATAGGTTATAAAAGTAAAAGAATAAAGGAAAAATAAAAGTATAGAAGTCATGCAAGTTGAAATATAAGAAAACTGAAGTAGTTACATTAATATAAGATAAAATATATTTTTAAAAATTTATATATATTATTGAATATTATAGTATACATATTATTGAAGTTACAGAGGGATGTTCAACAATGATAAAATGGTAAACCCATGAAGAAGACAATTATACATAAACAGGCACCCAACAACATTATGCAAAAACACATGAAGCAAAAACTTGATGGACTAAAGGGAGAAACAGAAATTTTAACCATTATTTTGAGACTTCAATACACTATTTTCAGTTATGATAAAACAAGAAGACAGATAATCAATAGGGAAACAGAAGTCCTAAGCACTATAATCCAACTAGACCTAAAAGATATCTACAGAACACTCAACCAAACAATAGTAGAATACACACTGTTGGCAACTTTTGGGAGGAAGGAATAAATCTTCCCTGGAGAAGAATAAAACTGATACACAGAGGGAAATAAAGACTGGAGATATATTGGGGGAAGGGGAAAGTTTTCCACAATGGCCACTGATTTGAGGATATTCAAGGACAGATACTTCTGTCTTTTTTGTACGTTGTTATTTTAATCTACATAGAGTCCATTTTACTTAGGCTAGTTCCAGTCAAGTTTCCATCCTTTACTAACAAATAGGTCCTGATGCTTCTCTTGGTAAACAAATTCTACACTTAGGCCCTAAATAATAGTTTAGTGATTGAATTCACAAATAATAAACAAGGAAATAAAGGAATACTCTAAAGCTAGTTGGCAAACTAAATGCAAATAATTTGATAAAATTAGATAGTAAATGACACCAAAATAATTTAAAATAACTTTAGAACTTTTTAGTAAAAATTGAAAGATTGGCCAAGGAAATTTTGAGTGTCATATGCAAAGGGCACTGAGGACCAATGTATGCGCCCTGACTGATGAAAATCAGTGTTACTGGAAATAAAGGAGATTTTGTAGGGACCTTGCAAAGGCAGAGGTAGGAAAGACCACAAGCTTTTGGGAAACTTTCACTTATGTGAACGAGCAGCATTTTAGGGGTTTGACCCTGGGTGGATCAGAGATCAAACAGACTAAAGGTAGTGAAAACAGAGAAGAATTGCATGTTTTAAGAACATGACAGGTGACAGCATCAGGGAGAAAGGGGAGCATGACCAAAAATAGTATCTTTCATGGAGGCCAGACAGAAAAGACTCAGATAAAGATGAATTCCCCAATGAAGCTTCAACTAGCATCTAGAAGCATGTGGCAACACCCTTCCTGCCAGAGTGTCAGTAGCTATTGACACAGCTTATTGAGAAAAAGAGAACTGGGGAGCTTAAGATCAGAAGGGAAGATTCTAATAGCAAGCTTATAAACAAGAAGGAAACCAAAGTGAAGGTCTACAACCCGAGTGTAGACAGTATCAAGTATAAGTAAGGAGAACAAAATGTAACATGAAGAAGGGATATAGTACTGCCAATGCAGAAGAAAACACACTCTGAAATAAATATATTGATGGAAGTAGAAGGAAAATATAGAAAACTTCTGTTCTACACTTTCAGTAAAATTTCACCATAAACATGTTACAAAATAGATATGAAATACAAGGTGACAGATTCAAATCCAAAGGAAACAGAAAACATGTAAATAACTATGAATAATTTTAAAATACTCGTATGACAGAAAAATGTGTAGAAAAATAAGAATGCAACTAGGTAGCTGAAATCCTCATTAGAAGAAACAAAGAGCAGAATCAAAATGACAGACCATGTGTTCATAAATATATTAAACAAGATGTTTGAACAGGAAGAAAAGAACATCATGAAAAAGTTGAACAAAGAATCACTGATTTAGAAGACATAAGAAAGACAATTCTTAGAGAAATAATCCTAACAAAAGTAATGATAAACACAACTGAACACAACCAGAACTAGAAACATGCCAGGAGACTTAAAATTAAGACGGCTAATTGGATATTAATAATATTTAATGAAAAGATGCCAATCCTTGGACATACTTGAGTTTCTGTTTTGTTTTGTTCTATTTTGTTTTAATTCAAGAATACAGAAAGAAAAATTAGCCTCTTTTTTTTTCTTGGGAATTATTTAAGAGTATTTGGGAGAAAACAATGATCAGGAACTATTTTTCAATTTGTTTCCTGTTCTTCCTTTGTAAATAAAATTAATCACTTATTTTGGTTTTTGCCAGTTTTTTGTCCAGATCATGTAATCTTCACATTTGGATTTGGGATTTGTAGTCTGATCTAAACTTACTATTAGATTTAAAACATCTTAATTCCAGGTTTCCTGCTTTTCAATATGTCATCAGTCACTTTTCTATCTTAGTTTAATTTTTGTTGCTGGACTTGAATATTCTCTTTAGGAGGGCTGCTCATTCACCAGAAACTTCGTGCAATTATGGCAATGTTTCTATGATTTCTTCGGCATGCTAGACCTACAGTTGGAATTGTTTATTATCACAACCCTCTTCAAACCAAATGAAACAAAAAACGCACATATTTTTTCATTCACAAAAAGAAATATTTTACTAAGCTTATACAGAAACGATCCTGTTTTATGTGCTATTAACACTTCTCACTTTCTTAATAAAAGTTAATTATTTTACACGATGGAATCAGTCTGCTCACAGATATGGTATAATATTTTAGAACAATAATGGCATATTTCCTATGTATATAAAGTATGCACATGTTACTATGTATACAAAGCACATTTGTAATTTACATAGATTTATCCTTTAATATAAGCAGATTCTAAGAATATAGATATATTACTTTTGTTATCTTTTAATTAAAATACTATATTTACTTCTCTTACTCCTTAAATAGTCATATGACTTGAGATGATATTAGCATCCCTTTAATTAAATTCTTTATCTTTATTTTAACAAGTGATTTTTTAGTAAATTATTCTTAGGGTAACTCCCCATCTCTGCTTCTGTTGAATGTGACACAAACTTTCCCTAACTTTCTCCAAAGTATCACTTCCATTAGATAAGAGCATCACTAATCATTCTTTTCGCCAATTTCAGTTTCACAATTTAATTGAGTATTGTGCCCCAATTATTCAAAACATTCTTACCAAATATGCCTGAATGAAGAGAGCAAAACTAAGCTATCTGAACGAATACCCCAAAAACTGACCGAACTATCCCATGATTTCGAGTACCCACAAAGGTATAAAAACTGTACTGTTTAACACACGGTCTTTTCTTTGACTACACGTTTGGAACACTATGGAGAAATGTGCTTCGCTAAGTCCAGCGGGTGTGGGACACTGGCAGTGAAAACAATAGCTTCCTGTGGAGCTCCAACCTGCTGGACTGTAATTGTGGGTATTCACTTGTTTACTTATTTTGGTGGAGTAAGGCCTGCCGTGAATGTGTCCAGAGGCATCTGGGGAAAAGTGCAGATGGAGGATGCGAGGAAGCAGAGAGTCGCCTGTCTGAGAGACCATGTGGTCTCCATCCTGCAGAGAAGTGCAGATGGAAGGGACAGGGATCATTTTTGAGAAGCTGGTGACACTCCAACCATGAGGTAGGCAGACACACAAGACAAATTCTGCAAACATCGGAGAGGGGCTGCCTAAGCGTCTGTGGGGCGGTGGTCTGGTCATCCCCTCATCGGCTTGTTCACGACCCCTTAGAAAAGACTGGAGCTGACGTGCCTGCACCGTTTTGCTCCTGAGCGCATGCCAGACTCTGTCTGTGTAATTCTGAAGCCAGTCAGAAATACAGTGAGTCAGCGATTAGGGGAGATATTGGTTCGAAGCATTACAACTACGGTGGAGGGGGATATGGGCCCAGAAGATACGCGTGTTTCAAAGCTAATGATCAATCAAGATATTGATATTTTAAGGCAAGTAATGGATGTTAATATTAATATAAAGATAGAAGGATGAAGCACAGAATGGCAAGGGGAGGACTGTACAACTCTAGTTTACAAACTTAAAAAAGTTTCAGGAGCAACTACACGTTGTTATCCTTCATACTAAGTGCATTTTTAGAGGAAAGAAAAACTTGTATGAATCAAACGCTATCCATCTATAGTTTGGAAGGAGTAGACCAACTATTTACTCGCTTGAATAAAAAAAAAACCATTTGGGGGATATAATATTTTGCACCCTTGGGAATCTCCATTCCAGATTTGTGCACACACTCAACTTGATATGTTTTTGTTGAACAGTCTAATTCCCAACAGGTGTAATTTATGACTTTGGTATTCTTCCTAGTTATTAAAGATTCCCTTCATTTTATTTTTTTTTCCTTTTGGCTTTTATAAGTAGAATAATGGAAAGCATTCATGGCAGCAAAAATTCTGTGGGGATATTCAAAGTGTTTGAATAACATATGGTGTGTTCCCATATATGAAATGAATCTAAATGTTTGCAAGGAGTTTTGTGCTTCACAATCTCAAATGATACCAAGAGTTTATCCAAATTCATGTCACATGAATAGATATTATGTATTTCAAAAGTTTGCAGAATACACATTACAAAAAATTAGAGAAGATATTCCAGTTTTAGAGGAATATAATTTACATGATAGTGGATAACAAATCAACCATAAAATACCAGGCTGTCCCAGCCAGGTGGGAAAATTTCCAGTATTATACAGAATGCATCATGACATTTGTGACTGCTTTGTAACAGAATAATTTTTCTGTTCAGACCAACTATAAAACTTGTGTTCAGTACTGGGATTTCCTGAACCCAAAGCAGTCTGGTCGAGACCCGCTGAGATGGTATGAAGCGTGCCCAGAGAAAGGGCTGATGAGAGCAGTAGCATCATGCAGAGATTCAGCAATGGTGGGGAACAGCCAGACCAACTAAGTGCAGAATTTAGTGGATGAGGCAAATCTCAGTTAGTCCCTCCAAGGGACTTGCTAAGTCTTTTTTTAAAATTTTTTAATGTGTTTTATTTATTTTTGAGACAGAGACAGAGCATGAGCAGGGAGGGGCAGAGAGAGAGGGAGACCAGAATTGGAAGCAGGTTCCAGGCTCTGAGCTCACAGCACAGAGCCTGACGCAGGGCTTGAACCCACAAACATGAGATCATGACCTGAGCCGAAGTCGGAGCCTTAACAGACCAAGCCTCCCAGTCGCCACAAGGGACTTGCTAAGTCTTATTGAGTCTTCCTAAGAGACTAAATTCTCTTTAACTATTATGAAAAGGCACAAGAGAGAAGAATATTCCAAAGAAGACAACAAAGCAAGTCCTAGAAGAAGAGAACTGTCAAAGACTTTCCTTTATTTCAGTCTTTGGTAAAGAGACCATGAATTCTCAAGCGTACATAGATTAGAGTAAAAGAATGAAGAAAAAATAGATGTATTATATACTATACTTCTAATTATACTTAATTATTCAAGAAGGGCCACACTGAGGTTTTAGCTAGTTTGAATTGATTCTTTTATTGCTATTGTGGTTTAGATAAAAATCATGTCAAGGAAATTTTAAATGAGATGTTTGGACCAGAACCAGAAGGAGTTTGGCGGTGTATGAAGTATACAAATGACTCTGCGGCCCAGAGTATGGATTTCGAAGTGAAGTCTGTCAAATGATACTGTTTATTATGAGTAAACCAGCAGCTAATGCTTTCACCTTTACTCCCTGTTATTCTGTGAGATTAAAATGATATCCTTCCCATCTTCTTGGAAAGATATTTTGCACCAGTAATAATTTTAAATTATTGTAAACCAAAAATTAATTTATCATTTGAAAATGTTTAACGTGTATGTATAAAATAAATATCCCATTTTCAAAAGCCCATCTTGTCTTAGCATTTTGTATGCCAGATACTTACCTTTCTTCTTTCCTCGTATTCTTTAAATATCTATACACTGTTGCTAATGGCTGGTTAACCTTTATTTACTGTGTGAAGCATGTTTATTTCTATTTTTTTCATAAATCTATGTCGCCGGCTACTGATTCTGTTCAATTTCCTAAATTCTCTATAGTTTATCTATGTCTCTCTTATAACAAGATTTCTTATTGTCCAACTGTGTCCCTCAATTGTTGCCAAAGGGACATAAGCGTTACCCTTATCAGATTAATTTGTTAGTAGTTTCCTTATTTTTTATATCCTAGACTACTTTGTGATAAGCTCACATGGCTTAAATTTTCAAAGAATAATGAAAGGGAAACAAGTTGTGTTTTTACATATAATTTTATTTGTAGATAGTGAGGATGATTGGATCTTGGATACTAGTTTAATATTAATTCTCATTTTTTGTAATTAGGTAAACAGTTATATTTTCTAGGAACTCAATTTACATAAATTCTGCTAGTTGTATTTCATTTTTTGAAAATGAAAAGCCTAAAACAGATGTTTAGTTTACTAAATATTGATATATTTCCCAAACTAAAAAAAACCAAGTTTATTTAAAAATATTTTTTTAAATATTTTTAAAAATATTTAATGTTTATTCATTTCTGGAGAAAGCACAGAGCACAAGCAGGGGAGGGGGAGAGAGAGAGGGACACACAGAATTCAAGGAAGGCTCCAGGCTCTGAGCTGTCAGCACAGAGCTTTCTCCGGGGTTTGAACCCACGAACTGTGAGATCATGACCTGAGCCCAAGCCAGACGCTTAACCAACTGAGCCACCCAGACGCCCCTATTTGAAAATATTTTAATAACTATCAGTATATTTTTGTTTTGTCTTTATGGGAAATATTGATATATTTTTCTCCTGGTCCATAGTTAAGTAATTTGCTATATTTCAGCATTGTTTTTCTTAATGTGTTACCATGCAGATTATTTTACTCTGACAATTTCTAAATTTTCTAAGTGATTTCATCACTTAATAAGTTTGTTACGAAGCTAATTTATTTTAACTTATCACTTTATTTTTTATCAAGAGCCCTACAACTAGGCTTATTTTTCTATTTTTATGTATTGTTAAATAGCAAAAAATATTACTAATTTGTTGGATACATATTTATATTTCTTATACTTTTTTTACTTTAAATTGGTTTACATTAAACTGTTCAAGCTGATTTTTGTTTACATATTGCATATGTTTGGTAATATCCACAACATTTTGATGCTACCTATTATCTAAAATACTCATTTTTCTATTTCCTTTTCATTATAACAAAGCCATTTTGGATGTAACTTTTGTTTAAATGATTTAAATTTCCAAAGTCTCTACCAGATGTAAATGTGTTGATGTTCACTTTTTCATTGTTCTGTCCCCAATGAACTGTGCATTGCCAAATCCCAGAACCAAGTATTTCAAGGCTCCTGTTTTCTATCTTATTCCCAAATTCTGCCCTTTGATATGCTAAAGTCGGGCAGCAGTAAGAAACAAAAAACTGTTTATTTTCAATTAGTGTTAAGTTTCATTGTTATGTAGAAGTGGACTTATTTTTCACATTCGAGTAACATGAAATTCTCTTTCATACAAAGTAATTCCTGCGAAATCACTCATTGTCAAAACACCATACTGTCTTCCCGCCTCTGGTAGATAGAATGATAACACAAAGCCGAATCCCCATTATGGAAAATACAAATTCATACAGATTTGATTCTGAGTTTTTGTTTTACAAGAAGGGCTGTTCTACGGAACATTTAAAGTTCCTGTTTTGCCGTTATCATCCAGCTTTATTTGCCTATGTTTCTCAGTTTGTCCCTTATGTTTGTAAATGTTGCTCTTGTAGATTGCCAGAGTTTAGCTATATATAATACCTATTTTTTATTTATGTATAAATGACGTGCAACTGTGAATTACAAGACTGCAGGAATGGAATAATAATGAACTCATTTGCAGTGAAGTGGACTCATTATCATGCCAGCTGCTGATATTTTCCCACCCAGAATTCTTCCTGGCAAACAAGGTCCCAGGGGAAGTCACCCGTCTGGCTAAAGAAAATCATCCTGTGCTCTGAAAGGCTCTTCAAAAATGTGGTATTCTTTGCTTTAGTAGTAATAATAAATTTTTTTAATACTTGCGTTTCAGGTGGTAGCTGGTTCTCTAATGGATTATATATATATATATATATATATATATATAATATTGCTTAATCTTAGGTTAAATATTACATGCAAATTACATAGGAAACATGCCTTCCCAAGAGACACACGTGTGTACACTTGCCATATAAAATATAAACTGTCTATTTAACTTCAGATTATAATAAATACATTAACAGTGTATTGGTAAATTTAGATTTATATGGATATGTCATATATGTACACTTTGAAAGCATGTATGGTCTTGGACATATGCTGACGTTGGAAAAACCATTGCACTCTGCAATGAGTGTCAGAAGAAAACGGCAATCATTTTTATTCTTTTTGTAGAAAGAAGTCTGATTCTGTTAAGTCTTAGAGAACACTCGCTTTAAAATCTCTGAATAAGAAATTCTTGCTAAGTAATGATACAAATATCTTGACGACACCATGTAAATAACTCAAATTCTTTACTTTTGGATTTAATTTCAATAGATAAGTTCTAGAATAAGCTTGGCATTACATTAGGTAAGCTTTGCCTTTAATTTTCAACAGCCTATGGGAAAACGAAATTGGAGGCCTTTCAGGGGTCTTTATGCTCTATAGTACCCAGTGATTACCACCAGCACAAGCTGCTATTTTGTGGCATGTTAAGCTCTTCCATTCCTCAAAATTTTCTCTAAAATAAATTTGCCACCTATACTGCAAAATATTTCTGAAAACATGAAAAAGATGTGTTCATAGCAAAGTGTCTCAGCTCTTCTATTTGGTATGAACCTTACAGAAGAGTTGTTCTGGTTCTTTCTAGTCCTTTTTCTCACTCGGCACAGTGCTCCACAAGATCTAAGAAAATGAGAGATCTGCCTAAAATAAAATAAGAGTTTTAAAAGTTTTTCTATCTTCAGATAAACATAAAAGCCAATATTTTGAAAGATTGATGACACATTTAGAAAAATAATAGTGTAGCCACTATACAGAATCGAAAGTAACATGGTTTTACTTAAATTTGCACTAATGCACTAAGATTTTTTTTAATTCACTGGCTTTGGTGGGAAATACGGTCATGCATTTAACACACCTCAAAATGCTATTTGGAATAAGGGAATATACTAGAAAGAGTGTCAATGATTTTTAATTGTTACTAATACATCCTAGCATTCTCATTTACGCACAAATCAATTAAGTACTTAGTGGTACCAGTACTTGCCTCAGGATATAAGATACTAAAACACACAGATTACAGATCAAAAGCAGGTGCATTTGTTTATTAGCTGCACATTACATAGCATATCAA
The DNA here is from genome assembly GCF_006229205.1 of Suricata suricatta. NCBI lineage: Eukaryota > Metazoa > Chordata > Mammalia > Carnivora > Herpestidae > Suricata > Suricata suricatta. The sequence continues at coordinate 11,086,724 of NC_043713.1, forward strand.
TATTTTAAACACATGATTAAATTTTAATATTTCACCCAGTCTGTTGGAGTCCTAGGAAACAATCTACGGAAGGAGTTGAGTGAAGAAAGTATATACACCCTGGTAGCAAGAACTGGCACCAACAAATGATAGCTGGCATTTTTATGTAATAACTTATTTATGTGAAACAAGTCTATCTTCATACATGTTATTTCCTTACGAAAAAAAAAAGGATGGATCTCCTTGGAGAGTAAAATCAATGTATACACAATATTCATATTTGCCCCATAAGAAGCAAACTATTTTTAAATAATTAGCTCAAACCATATGGCGGTGTGGTATGAGTGATACCTATGTCTGTGCCAGTTGTAAGATGCCCATGCCAATCTGCAGGAGATAATTTAGCAGTAGGAGCATCTGGCTCCTTGGCAAGCTCTTTACGCATTTTTCTTGGCACTGGTTAGTTACCTCCAGGTTGATCACTTGATAATACATTTTAAAAGGTCTGTGGATTATTTGGCTAACATTTAACCTGTATTTACCCCTTTTTCCTTTTTAATCAAAGTTGCCTTTATCCAGTCAAATGCAGAGTGTGTGTGTGTGTGTGTGTGTGTGTGTGTGCGTGCAAGCGTGTGTTTGCATGCACACACACGGGCTTGTAAGTGCTTCTGAGTTTTACTTAAAGTCTGAAATGTGACAATATTTGGAGATCATATTGTTATAGAAAACTCTTCCCCAAATCTGGAACTTTTTGCAAAACAATCCCAAGGGATGATATTACAGATGCCTTGATTGATCAAAAATATAACATGAGATATATATCAGAAAATAAATATAATATCGAAGTCCCTTAATATCAAACTTGGGTAGAAAAAAGTCAATAAAATGGAAGACCACATCTAGATTCCTGAACGACCTATGGTTTCTATCTCTTATAAGTGAGCAGACACAGGTAAAAGCGGTTCAGTTGTGAGAAAGCCCAAGTGGAGAACAGCAACTCTTAGAGCGGATGAATTACTTCAGTCATATGGGCATGGTTCGTTTTCTTACATAACTTTCTCAAAGATTCATACTTAAAGTCACATAGGATGTGACTTTTTAGCATAGAAGTTCTAATTTCAGTCTTTGTAGAAGAAGTGTGCTCTTTGGAGATTATCTCCAAAAAATATAATTAAGCATGTGGCACTCCACAAAGTCTACCATATTTGCCTAAATCTATGTATATGTGAATGCATGTGTCTTGAGACATGTATATATGAATTAGACTGAATTATAGGGCTATTTTCTTTGCACCCTCTACCCATGCACATTGCCTTAAAGCCTTCCCACTAAAGGTAACATTTTCTTCCTCAGCCTTGAACTTGATCATCAGACCCTTACTTACATTGGCCAAAGGAATGTTTGCAAACCCAATGCTAGTTGACATTTGAAATATACCTTTGCAGCAAAATCTCATTTTTGCACCATCGTTGTTTCCACAAAGAGAGCTTCACCTGGGCCACGAGTGAAAGGCAGTAGGTCAGTCCCCAAGCTCATGACCAACCTCAGGCTGCAGGATCATAGATTCCTCCGACAACAGAAAGATCCACAAGAAGAGAATGATTATTGTCATATGTCACTGACAGGTTTTGTTTTTGTTTTTGTTTTTGTTTTGTTTTGGTTTTGGTTTTTTGTGTGGATTTTTTTGGCTACAGAGCAAAGGCTGACTGATGGAAGACATTTTACATTTCTAACACATTTTCTATATGCTTAAAACCATTGTGGTTTCTTAAGTATAAATCAACATAGTCAATACTCCCAATTAATATTATAATTTCTACCTAACAACTTTTTATCCTATTTGTATATACCTGAGGATGGGAAAACCTTCTTTATTAGGAAAAGGAAATTTTAAGTCATTACAGGAAGGAAACTTTAAGCCATGAGAGAAAAAAAAAATTGTATACATGTCTGCAATTTTCTTACAATGGAAGAAAATTTTCTTATGGTAGAAGAATCACAGCAAAACAACTGGGTTAAAATATGTGTAATATACATAAAAAACACACACAAATAGAAAATGGTAAAAAGTTAATATAATATGAAATTTTATATAAAACTAAGAGCAAACACATGAAAATTATTAGAGATCCTGAATAAGCAATTCATGAAGAAAGGAAATAACAAATGGACAAAAAATATGAAATTACAATTGGGCCTCACGAATATAAAGAGATAATGTCACTTGTTTCACCAGCCATATTGGTATTAACAAGAGCACATATAATTGACCCCTTTTTTTGATCACAAACACATAGGGCATGGGTTTTTCAGAGTGTAAAAGGTTGCAGAATCTTTCGAAGTGGTATGTAATTAAATCGAGAAACGATAAGCAGGTGTAAATGTTCCTCACAGTATCATTTTTTCTTACTGTATCTATCAGATGTGTTTGTGTGTGCGTGTGCATGTGTGTGTATAGTGTATATAGTGAAGTGGATATGTCAACATATATGGAGAAAAGGTGAAATACAAAATACATTTCTATCTCATGTAGAGTTGGGTAGCCTAAAAAATTACTGACACATTACTAATTCTTCTTGCCTCTGTGGGTTTCATTAATCAAATCCCATCCATCTCAAAAACGCTAGTTCATGCTGCTTCTTCAATCCCACTTCCTTTCAGCATCCCTTTTTACTTCAGCTTCTCTTTTTCTCAGAATGTGCTGTACACATTGTCAGAAACATCAAATCGGCTGCTCTCCTCTCATCAACTTTATCACCATCTCATCTAAATTGCCAAAAGCTGGGGTTGACTCACCTTTCATTTCTCTGATCAGTCACAGAACAAAGCAGGTTGGTAAGTGTAGGAAAGGCATTTAAAAATATTGTATAATGTTTGTGTGATTTATTTGTATTGCTACTCAAATCAGTCAAGAAGCTTATTTAAAAAATAAAAACTCTTTCGTAAAGACATCCCCAATTTTTCCTTCAATGTGACGTTAAAACATTTGGAAGTATTGTTGGAGCAAAATAATGCAATAGAAATATAAAATTAGAAAATCTAGTATTTCCAATGGCTTATCAAGTTAAGTGCTAGGCCTAGGGACATGAAATACACAAACCACAAAGACAAATGTTATTTTTGTTACAGTAGTTCTTATGTTTCTTCTATTTGACGCATCAAATCGCTCTTTGGCTATCAGTTTTTTAACATGAAATAATGTTCTATGAAAATTTCCTGAACTCTACTTATTCCAATAATGACTCTAGTTTAAAAGAGATTCTTGGGAAGGAGATACTTACTACCTTCTTCCTAACACTAAAAAAGAGCATCCTATTACCTACATTAATAGTAGACAATCACAATACTGAGTACAACTATAAACACCTGGTTCTTAATATCTCATTTATCCTATGTCTATGTTCTTATAATTTTCTCTTTCATTGAATTACAAGAGGATGAGTCAAAGTTCATTTTCTGCACTGCCCTTCCCACATTTCTAAGATGTACTCGGCATTGTCAAATAATAACACAAAGTCCAAACAAGACTATTGCACACCAACTCCTTTCATTTTATCAATGTATGAGGCTGGTCCTAATTTTATACTGTTTATATGAATGACAAAATTGAGATATGGTAAGGTTAAATTATATATCTACATTATATTTCAAAAGTTGATTAACCAGGAGTTTTACCAAATTCACCTAATTCCAAAATCCAACTGTTTTATAGAGCTTCCCTTTCAGAACACCTTCTCCTCACACCTAACATCATGACCTCAAGACAAATCTCATGCACATGCACACACAGACTCACGTACACACCACTAACAGGCACACAAGACAACAAAACTTCACCCAAAACATTGTCGAAATTTCTTTTTTTCAAGTTTATTTATTTACTTTGAGAGAGAGAGAGCAGCAAACGGGCGGGGGGGGGGGGAGAGAGAAAGAGAAAGAGAGAGAGAGAGAGGGAGAGAGAGAGGGAGAGAGAGGATCTCAAGCATGCCCCATGTTGTCAGAGCAGAGCCCCGCTCAAACCCATACGCTGGGAGATCACCTAAGTTGAAACCTAGAGTCAAACGTTTGTTTTTGTTTTTGTTTTCAAATATTTTTTAATGTTTATTTTTAAGAGAGAGACAGAATGTAAGCAGGGGAGGGGCAGAGAGAGAGGAAGACACAGAATCTGAAGCAGGCTCCAGGCTCTGAGCTGTCAGCAAAGAACCCAACACGGGGCTCGAACTCACAAACCGTGAGATCATGTCCTGAGCCAACGTAAGATGCTTAGCTGACTGAGCCACACAGGTGCCCCTCAAGAGTCAAACATCTAACCAACTGAGCCACCCAGGCACTCCAACAACATTGGAATTTCTTACAATAGATTATATTTGAATTCACAACCATGCCCATGACCTTGGATACACATTAAATTCACCTCAAGAACTTTGATGAAATACCTACATCTGGTCCTCACCAGAGATCAAATCTCTCTCTCTGTCTCTCTCTCTGTCTCTGTCTCTCTCTCTCTCTCTCTCTCTCTCTCACACACACACACACACACACACACACACACACACATATACACAGAATCCTTGAGTAGTACAACCAGCTTTGAGAATTACTGACAGTTACACAGTGACTCCATTTATTCCACAGGATGTTTTTCTAGGAACAACTTGCTGAACAGAATTTTATTTTTTAAATACAAGATATCTGACCCGGGGGCGCCTGGTTGGCTAAGTCAGTTGAGTGTCTGATTTCGGCTCAAGTCATGATCTTGTGGTCCTTGGGTTTGAGACCCTCATCGGGCTCTGTGCTGACAGCTCAGAGCATGGAACCTGCCTCAGATTCTGTATCTCCCCCCTCTCTCTCTGCCCCTCCCCTGCTCATTCTCTCTCTCTCTCTCTCTCTCTTTCTCTCTCTCGCTCTTTCTCTCTCTCTCGCTCTCTCGCTCAAAGATAAATAAACATTATTTTTTAAATAAAAAAAGAAACTTAAAAGGGTTTTGTCTCCTTTTGTCAAGAGACTATTATCCTGTCCCCTAATTAGCTAATCCATTCTAAAGGAAGCCATCTTGAAAGGGAAATGTTCTCCTTGATCTGCTGTGACTCAGAATTTTCAGATCAAGATTCTTCTGAACTTTACACCATTTTATGGTAAACCACTTTGTCTAAATGTTATTTCTTGCCTGGCTTGCAATCCAGCGTAGGGGACCCTAACCACCTCTCATGCAGGGGTTCACAGACCTACATGTTAATTACCATTCTTTTACACAGCTAAGACTAGTGTTAGTGGATTACCAGAACTGTCCTGAGTCTCAGAGGTCTCTTTCCTCAGGACCACATTATTCCCAAGGACTACCAGCTCCTTCCAAGAAAGTGCCCGGGCTGCCCTCCTCACCGCCCCTGCCTGGTTTGTCTCCTGCATCTAGTGCATAATGGGAACTTAACACATGTTTGTTGAACGGATGATAAAAACGTAGACACTGGGGGTTATTTGATCTATACCTGTTCATCCTGAACGATCCTATTTAGCCATTATCTGTTTTCAGTCGTATTTGTAATTACTAGTTCAGATTTGAACAGGAAGTAAAATAATGCCTAGGAATTCATTATAAGCACGATCCAGTGGGGGTGTTGTACAAATCCTTCTAAATCATGTGAAAAAAATGCAGAGAATTAGACAATGAGTGCACTGTGTGGATGAGGGTAGGCTGCTACTCTTTTTAGAGTTTTGGAGAAAACAAATTATATTCAGATCATCACTTTTGATTTTCCCAGCTTAAATGCTGTTTCCTTTCATCCCTGGTAAAAGACTTTATTTTCTATCTCTATAAATAATTTGTATTGGATCATCTTCATGTTTCCTGTGTTCTTTAAGAAAAAACTCACAAATATTCAAAATGACAGACCATGTCTTATTAGAACCTGCTTCATATTCACTATTGTATCTTTTTCAAATTGCTTGTTGAGATTTGATTCACAAATTGTTTAAAAATTTTTATCCAGTTATTTTCCTCTTGCCCCCCCCTTCCTTTTTCCCCCCTTCATTCCCTTTCCTTTCTTCCTTTTTATTTCTTTCTGTCTTGTTGGCCTGTGTGTATGATCAATTACTGTGTCCAGTCTCTTGAGTACCTACTAAATAATTAATCCATGGATTTACTGAAACAACATTTATTTAAGGAAGCACCCTCCACAAGAAGCTGCATGCGGTGACAGGGCAATGCGGCTATAATGTAAAGTGTGAAGGGAGTAAACAGAAAAACAGCATGAAGTAAGACAAGAGCTAAATAAGTTGTTTTTGTTTGTGCACCTGTTCTTTCAACAGCGGTTGTCCTCTTAAAACTTCACCTTGTTGCAAATGTACATTTTAATACATATTATTATGGCCTTGACTGCCACTCTTGCCTGCAGACTTAGAAACAATATATCTGTCTGTGGAAGGCTCCACAGTCCTTTCTCACAGCATCTAAATAACTGAAAAAAAAAATCAGTAAAGCACAACCCCAAGCTACATGTGCCCCCAGAATTTATATTTCTATATTTTTAATATAGAAATTTAATTCATCTCTGGTAAATTTAAAATTTTATTTTGTGGATTTCTATAATTAACCAGAAGTACATTTCACGTTCCAGTTTTCCTTCCAACAATTACATTGCCTAAAGCAGCTTAAGTCTTTCCCTCACTGTTTCTTGTACCCCCAGCTGCTCAGCTAGCTCACCAATGTGCGATTCAGTAGTCATTTGTATATTCTGAGTATTAAGTCTAATCAAATGGCTGCCGATTGATAGTAACACTAAATCTCTTTATGACTGGTGGCTAAAAGAACAAATAATTTTTTTCTAATTAACATTCTAAAATGAATGTCTAGACTATCTATGGAGGTTTCCCCAGGGTGGTTCTTTCTAGTTTATTTATTTTATTTTTAGGTAATTATTGCTGAACCTAAAGTCTCTAAACTGTCTGTTAGTATAAAATGCTGGGGTTTCTTTTTAAGCACTCTGCTCTCTCTGATGTATCAACTAGATAATACTTGGTAACACCTAAAGGATATCATTCTCCTCCAGCGTGGAATGACCTCTTACTTTGCTCTCAACTCCATTTTTGTGGGGTTATTATTTTTTTCTTTCAAAATCTTTGATTTCCTCTTTAGTGTCCAGTCTAAGCCTGCCTGTCTCCCAGCCTTCCTCCTGTTTTCACTTTCACCTTCTCTTCATCTTTTCTAGCTCTTCTTTTCCTTCCATGGTTTTCTTGCTTTTATCATTATTATTGTTTTTCTCTTATTTTCTAAGGCTCCTTTGTTTTCCTCTGCATTTTTCCTTCTCCTTCTCCTTCTCCTTCCCCTCCTCCACCTCCTCCTCCTCCTCCTCCTCCTCATTTTCTTTAACCCTTTCAGAGTGCTTCCTTCAGCTGGTCCTGGATATTTGCATTGTGGCCTTTTTCTGTTCCTGGAAGCGTGATCTCCAGCTTCAGAACTGGCCTTTGTCTTCTTTCATTTCTCCTCATTCTCTTGTGCTCCCATTCTTTCACTTCCTTGAATGCCCCTCCTTCCGCACATGCCCCCCTCCCCAAATATGCATTCTCCTTGTGCTTTTGCTTTATCATTGAGTGGCACATTTAAGGGCTGTCCTGAGACAGAGAATTGTCAGAACTTCAAAACATGTGGGCTTTGAAAAGTACTAACAAGTAGGGGAAGACAGTGTTGTGGGATTTAGATTGAAACCAAGAGCAATAAACAATGGGGAAAATATTTCAGAGTCACCAATAACCCTTCTCCAAATGCTCAAATTACATACATTTGGGGAAGTAACCCTGAAATGATCATTTTAAATGTCACTACATAATGGGATGATCATATTGAAAAGTCCTAGAGCCGACATATAGATATCCTGCTGCTTACTAAAAGAAAAAGATATTCATTTCCTTAATTAATTAATGTAATTAATAACAATCAGTAGGCTCTAGGGGCTCTGTGTTGCTCAAATTAGTAGCTGTCACTACTCTCCGAGTAAACTGCCACCCCCCGACTCCGTGTGGACTACTGTGCACCCTCACATCAGCCAGCAGCTAAGGAGCTGATGGGTGGATCAGAGAGATCCAACCAGAGATCAGAGAGAGGCTCCCTACGCCTCCTACAAGGCCCAGCGTAAGCATCTATTCCAGATCTATTGCTATTTTGACCCTAGAAGACTGGAAACAAAAACATTATCCTTTCTATGAAACTCACAAAGCAGTGCATGTAGCTAAAGCACAGCACATCAGACTTATGCACAAGTTATGTGAAAGCACAGAGCCAACGGTCAGGAAAAATAACCTGTGCCTGCTCTTTTCCCATGCATCCTTTCTTTTCCTTCTGGAAGGAGTCTTCCAGCCAGGCCTGGTTTCGAGCTACACAGGTCTGACTTGGATGTTGCGGAGGGTGCCTGCTCCGTTTTGCTCCTGCTCGGCTCATTTACACGATCGCTTCATTGAACAATGGATTGCGCAGGGGCGTTCCCAGCTTTAAAAAAAAATGTAGTCACCAGGCAGAACTTCATTCTTCCACTCCATATTCTGTTGTACGTGTGGATGGCTGTCACCAACTGATGACAAAGCTCAGATTTCTAAAGGCAATAGGGCATGTAGACATTAAAAACAAAAATGGGGGCTCCTGGGTGACTCAGTTGGTTAAGTGTCCAACTCTTGATTTCTCCTCAGGTCATGATCCCCTATGGGTGAGACTGAGCCCCACGTTGACTCTGTGGTGTCGACATTGAGCCTGCTTGGGATTCTCCCTCTCGGGCCTTTCCCCTGTTCTCTCCAAGTAAATAAATAAATAAACAAACATTAAAAAAAAAAGAGCTATAAAAGTGGGTAGGGGAATATTAGCTATGCACGTACTCTACATCTGGGCACAATAAATCTTTTTCTTTAAAAAAAATTGTAATACCTTTTTTATTTTTGATACAGAGAGAAACAGAGCATGAGAGGGGGAGGGGCAGAGAGAGAAGGAGACACAGAACCCAGAACCGGAAGCAGGCTCCAGGCTCTGAGCTGTTAACACAGAGCCCAACGCAGGGCTCGAACACAGGAACCTGAGTTCTGACCTGAGCGGAAGTCAGACGCTTAATGGACTGAGCCACCCAGGCACCCCAAATCTTATTCTTTAAACATGAAAATAAAATCATTAGATTTTTAATGTGAAAGTGCATTAATCAACAACCTAAATGAACAATTTTCAGATGAAATTTCTAAGAAATCAGGAATTAGATGTCACAAGACTCACTATTAATTAAATAAGCTGGTTTTAAAATTTTCCCACAGAAAATATGTTGTTTATTTTTATATACTCTTGTCCTTCACAAAGAGACATTGACAGAACACTCATCTGCTAACATTTGTGGTACAAAGACTCCAAATAAGTACCTTACCCCTCAGATTGGCATTCCCAGTCTTACATGGTGTGTCCCCAGACCCTCTGAGCCCCATGCAAATACTCTACCTAAAGCTCACATTTAGCTTATTCTAAAACATTTGCCATACTTTGATTCTTTATTAGTGCATTCTCCTAGACCTGGAATGTAATTTTCTTATATCTGTCTATCCACATCTTCCCCATTCATCAACACTCAGTTTGAATGTCACTTCTCCTCGGAGCCTCCATCCTCCTTGCAGAGCAGATAGACCTGTCTCTTCTAAACTCACTCTGTATTTAGTGCCCCCCCCCTTTCAGGTACTTATCATATGCAGCTGGGCATTGTTGTTAATTGAGTCTATTTCAAATCTTCCCTTCTAAACCATAAGCACTTGGAGACCAAGAATTAAGTCATTATTCATTTGTACAAGGCAACAGTGCATAGCAAAATGCCATGTTCAAAGGAAGTACTTAATAAATAATTAATGAACATGGAATCAACGATATAACTTGGCAGGGTCAAGAGCACCAATCATTTACCTATTTGGCTTTCTTTTTTTTGGTCTCATAGAAAAAAGGCTAAAATATTTTCTCTATTGGACTAGAACTTAGACCTTGGCATACCTAATTTCGCTGCTTGCTATAAATGGCCTTGAATAGGATAGTAGTAAACACTGACTGTGAAAGAGGGCAAGAGATTCATAGCAAAGCAAAGGAGCAGTTGAACAAGCAAAATTAAGACAGTTTTAAGGCATTCAGATAAGCATGTTGTGAGATCTTAGTTTATTCTTTCCTCCCATGTTTGAACTCATTGTATTAAACTTTAAGAGGAATATTGCCTGATTTTGCAATACAGAATGAAATATTTCACAGATTTAATTATGCATTGCCAGCTTCAGGGTTCTTTAGGTTTTTTATCAAAAGAGATAATACATTTATTAAAAAAGAACTATTTTGGTCAAAATTTTATGAAGTTACTTGTGGTCCCCTTCTCTTCAAATCTATGTCTATGTATCTTATGCACTCCTTAAAATTAGGACTGAATTTTAGGCAAGACAGAACAGAGAGGTGAAATATAGGAAAATAAGACTTTATTATAAAAATATAGATTTTATATTTTAATATGTCAGTAACTTCAACATCAGTCATGATCAAGTCACAGGAAATTTGGGACATCATAGTATGTTATCATGCAGTGTTTCACAAAAGACAGAGCTATTTCATATAGGAAATGGCATAGTGATTGGTGCTTCTTGTTTTAATTCCTGTTTCTGTTTCACTCCTAACTTCCATTCCAGGTTGATTAGATTTTTCCTTGATTTCACAACCAGTAGTCAGTCTTTCTCTTTTTCTTCCATATTAGTTTATTGTATATGAAATGAAATACATAATACATAAAGTATGTGGCATTATATACAGAATCAATAAATATACATATTGGATATATATCAGTATATGTGTATATGAATTTCTATATAAATATATGCACATAAATATTTTTATGCAAAATACAAAATTCTACAAATCCTTGATCAACCTATAATCAGGCTTTCTTCAAAGGTATGAGATAATGTTAATTGACAATACTCAATATTTATTCTATACATTATTATGTGTATTCTGTACATTACACATAAAACTTAATATGTGTATTATGTATGTTACATATGCATTATATATTATATATTTATCTATATATGGAATAAATACTGATTGAATGCATATAGAATATATGTGTATATATATAACTATATAGAATATATGTGGAATGTATATTCTATATATGAACATGAAATAGATATATAGTGAGAATAAATCTGATTGAATGTCTTCTGTTAAAATTCTTTTTTTTTTTAATTTTTTTTGTTTTATTTATTTTTGATACTGAGAGAGACAGAGCATGAGAGGGGGAGGGGCAGAGAGAGAAGGAGACACAGAACTGGAAGCAGGCTCCAAGCTCTGAGCTAGCTGTCAGCACAGAGGCCGATGCGGGGCTCGAACCCACGCCCATGAGATCTGACCTGAGCCGAAGCCGGAGGCTTATCTGACTGAGCCACCCAGGCGCCCCAAAATTCTGTACCTTTGAGGAAGCCCCATTTATAAGTTGCTCAAGGATTTGTAGGGTTTTCTCAACTATATTGTATAAAAATGTATGTGTATATATATGTATGTGTGTGCATGCACATACACACACACACACACACACACACACACACACACACACACATATACCCATACATGGAAGTAAATGTGTTTATTTACCTCTGTGTTCAAATGTTACATTTTAATATTTATCTGACAAAGAATGGTCTCTGTGCCTATGTTTTTTCCCAATTTACTTGCACTTACTATCCAGGAAAACAATGCACCATTTTTCTATAATTAGGCAATGGGTCAATGAGTTCATGTTTAACACAGGTTGAACACCACCCCTCTTGGGTTGAAAATATTTACAGTAAGCAGCACTTAGAAGAGGATTTTAACGGTAAATTAGTAAAATCAAGAATTATCTACAAACCCAGTATTATTAAAAATTCTATACCCACAAACAATTTCTGATGGAGAAAAAGATGTGTAAAGAAAGAAACACCCTGACCTGAGCCCCTGAAAACTTCTGCACAAAGAAAGAAAAACAAATGCAGAGAGAGATGGTGATTTTGATGGCAGGGCATGAATGAAGCGCGTGCCAGAAAACATCTGTTTTGCATTCAGTCGAAATTGCTGAAATGTGCTCTTAGGAAACAAAAGATGAAAATGAGAGGATTCATGATTCTTTTGTCTTCTATCCTGACAAGTAAGCCTACTGAGTTTCAATATGACGGAATTGCAAGGAAAATAAAGATGTTTAAATATAATAGAATTGCAAGGAAAATAAAGATAAAACTGTAGAATTAAAATCTGTGTTTGAATGTAAATTGAATGGAAAATTGATACCAAAAAGAAAATTAAATTAGTGATGTGAAGAACAAACTTGAGAAAGCTCTTCCCAGAATTGATAAGGCCAAAATATGGAAGGCACTGCGGACACAGGAGGAGATGCATGTATGATGAAGAGACAGCAAGATGATAATTCATAAAGATGAATCCAATAAAAAAAGAAAAACAATGGCAATTTAATTAGAGATTATGACAATACAAACCAAAATTTTGTTTGAGAAAGTAGAAAAGATAAAAATGTAATATGAAAAAAAGGAATATGTATGTTTCCACTTCCCTATGCATATATTCTGGATTTTATTTTAAAAAGTTTCAAATGTATTTTTTTAATTTGTTTTAATATTTTATTTATTTTGGATACAGAGAGAGACAGAGCATGAGCAGGGAGGGGCAGAGAGAGAGGGAGACACAGAATCTGAAGCAGGCTCCAGGCTCTGAGCTGTCAGCACAGAGCCTGACACGAGGCTCGAACCCACTAACGTGAGATCATGACCTGAGCCAAAATTCAGAGGCTTTAACCAACTGAGCCACCCAGGTGCCCCTCAAATGTATTTTTTAAAAACTAATTTGAATTAGACTAATTCAAGTTAGTTTATGTACATATAATATGCATAGTTTTATATACATATATTATACATTCTGTTCATTCCAATGAAAAATAGGCACATCATGCAGGTGTTTCTTTGGCAGACCTAAGGTTATTACTTTGAGGACACCTTCATTTTTATAAAGACAGTTTTCTGTATCTGTATCTAATATAGGATATCTCTAAATAAGCATGATATTGAATTATAAAAATAAAAATTATGATTAAATTTTTTAAAACTAAGATTAAGTCATAATTTTCTTAAAAAAAAAGGACTGAGAACTTCGCAAAGGATACATCCAGAAGACTTCTACTAATGGATACATTGCTTATGCACAGTTACAGAAATACGAAAATAAATGGAGTTCAGTTCTGGAAAATAGACTCCCGTTGCTATTATTTCTGTAGCTTATATTAGAAGACTGTTGAGCTTATGGTTAATTTACCATATGGAGAAAAAGAACACAAAATTCTTTATAGGAATTTTTACTAATTTCTGACTTTTTCAAGTGGTAGTTTCACAAATCATGAGGCAGTTGGCAATGCAAAAGATACATCATTGATAGGCAGAAGACATGAACAGACACTTCTCCAAAGAGGACATCAGGATGGCCAATAAGCACATGAAACGATGCTCAGCATCACTCAGCATCAGGGAAATACAAATAAAACCACATTGAGATACCACCTCACGCCAGTCAGAGTGACTAAAATGAACAAGTCAAGAGACTATAGATGTTGGTGAGGATGTGGAGAAATGGGCACCCTCCTACACTGTTGGTGGAATGTAAACTGATACAGTAGCTCTGGAAAATAGTGTGGAGGTTCCTCAAAAAACTATCAGTAGAACTCCCCTATGACCCAGCAGTAACACTGCTGGTGATCTACCCAAGGGATATAGAAGTGCTGATGCATAGGGGCACATGTACCCAAGTGTTCACAGCAGCACTTTCAATAGCCAAGTCATGGAAAGAGCCTAAATTTCCATCACCTGATGAGTGGATCAAGAAGATGTGGTATATATATATATATATATATATATATATATATATATATACACAATGGAATACTACATCGCAATGAGAAAAAAATGAAATCTGGCCATTTGTAGCAAAGTGGATGGACTTAGAGGGAGTCATGCTAAGTGAAATAAGTCAGGCGGAGAAAGACAGATGCCATATGTTGTCACTCATAAATGAAACCTAATTAGGAGAACCCTAATAGGAGACCATGGGAGTGGGAAAGGGGGGGAAAAGAGTTATGAAGAGGGAGTGAGGCAAATCATGAGAGACTTTTGAATGCTGAGCACAAACTGAGAGCTGAAGAGGGAGGGGGAAAGGGTGAGGGCCATGGAGAGGGGCACTTGTGGGAAAGAACACTGGGTGTTATTTGGAAACCAACTTGGTAATAAACTACATAAAAAATAAATTTAAAAAAGAAAATTTAAAAAGAAGTGGAGGGTTTCACTAGCTTTGAGGTGACAAGAACGGTCCACGTGACACCATCTTCCCTTCTGACCCCAGTTGCTGCTCAGGAGGTTCCCCAAATGACTCTGGGGTTAACACTGCCTTAGGACTCGCAGACCTCACGGAAAGTGGTTTTGCTCACGGTTGTGGTTTATTATAGGAAAAGAATAAAGATTAAAATAATCGCAGGGAAGGACACAGCCAGGAGGATACCGAATGCACAGTTTCCGGCTATGCTCTCACTGTGCAACAATATGTATGGCCGTGTTACCAACCAGAGCAGTTCCCTAGAATGCAGGGGCCCAGAGTATTTAGAGCGCTGCACCAGGTAGGCACGAGTGTCTGTCTACAAGGCAGCTCTCCGACTCCGGTGTCTCTAGAGGTTGGCTTCCACCGCATGACTCCCAGCCCCAGCCTTGGAGCCTCCATCCCATTGCCGGTGCGGCTTCAAGTCTCACTCTGGAGCGCACCGCTACTGTCTGGCTGGCTCGGGGCACCCAGGCAAACAAGGACGCTCCAGCCAGGCACGGCATGCCAAGTTGCTTCGAGAAGCTCTCCCAGACGCCAAGGTAATGGCCAGACCTCTTTTGTACAAGGGTAAATTCCTGACTAAATAGCATCTATTTTCATTCATCAAAATAAAGTTTATGGAATTGATATAAGACATTTTGCTGCTGTCCATAATTTGGCTAGCTGAAATGTAACTTTCAGAGATGGATCAAATTTTGAATGGTTCTCTTATTCTTTAATTAATTAATTTTTTTTTTATTCAGATGATTTTTAGGAGTGATTAAATCATCATTACTAGCATGTCACACAGACTGTATCATTGAACTAGGACTTTATACTTCAATTATCACAGAAATGAAAGAATATTAATATCAGAAATAGATCCAGTTTCAAGTAACGATTCCATCGCTAAGGCACAAGGCATATTAAACCACCCCCCTTTTAAAAATCCTGGAGTAGAAAATGTCCTTAAAACATTCTTTTAAAGATGCTCTAAAATGAAAATGGCCTGCCTTAGAAAATCACTTTTTAAAAGGTGTTCTTCTCCTTCTGGAACCTGATGAGCCAAATTGTTCTTTTTTCCCCCTTTTTCCCTCTCCCTCAGAGGGGAAGGACGCTGTGACTAAGTTGTAAACCATCGACAGTATAGTGTTATAATTGAATGGCTGTCACAGTCTTAACTATGATGGTGAAATCTACAGCACTTCACTCTTAGCTGTTACAGGGGTACACATTCAAGTACTACAGACATTATCTGATATTTTGGCAGGTAAGGAGGGGAAGGAATCTTGTTTAAACCAGTACAAGCTGATTCTCTCTGAGGTACCTCTAGCTATACATAAACATTCTGTGTGGCTGCATATGCATATTCTATCCATTTAAAAGAAAAACAGCAATGCTTTCTTCTTTCTTTAGTCTTCAGAATTGGCTCCACAGAAAACTCAGATGTGCTTCCCCCTCATCTAGTCAGAAGTAACTAACTCAATCTTTAAAAAGAACTGTGAATATCAAGATATAAAACAAGTAACCAAACACTACAGAATAATTCCAACATTTTAGTTTCAAACCGTGGTATACTATATACAGTACACTCTACGAGATGCAGGTGGCATTTTATCTATATGCATATTGCACACAGGTGGGATTTTATTTCCACTATACATATGTTAATATATATATAATATATGTATATACATTCTTCATCTAACTTGTATCTTAGCTATTTCTATTCACTCTCTGCGACCACCTTTGTTAGTCCTTTTGAAGATGGAGGCCGTGAGTTAATCGTCTATGTATTCGGTACAGGGAGAATTGATCTTTATAAAACGTCCATGAATAATGTTCCTAAAGTACGATTATCAACTTAACAAATTTATAGTATGACTAGAATGATACACTAAGCTGTATTTTCTCCCAAGTTTTTTAGTGAGTGAAATCCTTGGCATACTCTGACATCTGTTCTGTTAGTACAACCAGAGCCACCAATTTCTTGTTACATGTTAGACTCTCACACCTTTTTTGATGGCCGCAAATACCTAAAGGTGTCAGCAGAAAATGTCCAAATATTAGGCCTTTCAGGTGCTTAGTAACCAAAAGAGAGGGAAGTGCAATGCGGACAAAATTATTTTTAAAACCCTGTCCTCTATTCTTCAGAGAATATAAATTTCAAAAATGTGACTGCCCCACATCTGCTCCGTAACCAGCTAAGGCGGGCCAGGTTCTTACGAGGGCTCTCGCTGCCAGAAGCCCCCTGCGTGGGGGTGTTAACGGCTGGCTCCCAAACCGGAACGGATCAGAAAGGAGGCCAGAGTGCGCAGGTTCACGAAAGGCAGCAGCGCGCGGAGGGAAAGGGTGCCAAGTTCGCGCAGAAATCACCTACATATGTCCATTTCCTTTGTAACTGCACTGTGGTTTATTCCATTTCGGAGGGCAAATTAAGCCGCTCCAGAGGGTTGGAGATGATACTTTATCTCCATGGAAAATAAAATTAGGTACAGATGGTGAGGAACCGCTCATCTTCTATTACCTGGAGTCGTAAAGGTGGTAGTTTGTCACTGAATCACGTGACTTGGCTGAAGTCCTACATGTCACAGTGGGTGGCTTTAATGTTGTAGGCAATTACTCTTTCCAGCCTCTAATCCTTCAAATGATTTCTGGAGTAAAAAAAACAAAAAAATGGCATTCTTAAGGCAAGAAAGTATAGTTGTGCTGACTCAGGTTTGGGAGGTAAAATAGAAATTATTCATCCAAAATACCAATCAAGAATTTTAAAATTAGTATAGAAAGATGGGGGAAACTCAACATTTTTATTCAATCTACAGAACTCCAGTAGATGTTTTCATTACATGGGTAGAGGATTAGTAGTTTGCTACACGGTGAGGACCGAAGAATAAAATGTGTCTCTCATGTCACAGACACTTGCCTACAGAAGAAGTAATGAGGAAGGCTGGAATGCTTTGTTTTCTCTGACTTTATTCTCATTTCACTTATACTTAAATAAAAAGAAGATATATCGTTATGAAAAATTTCAAAAATACAGGACAACAAGTAATATCCGACATACATGTAACCACCATTTACTAAATGATGCTATAATGGAAGTGTGTGCGGTGAGTTCGCACTTATATATGTGAAAATCTTTATGTGTATGTCCTGTTAACGTATTATTATAGCCCCAAAATATAAATAATATTGTTTGCATTTTTACATAAAGCATATGGTAATATATCATAAAACCCTATTTTTATAGCTAGTTAGCCAGATCGTCTTTTGTCCATTGATTTTTGTTGCTGTCTTCATCATATTCTAAGTGCCTGTATCAACATGGCTTTTCTTTTTCTTCTTTATAAAGGTTTTTTTTTTTTATCTGTCTCTCCTATGCCACAACCATTTGGTTTGAATTACTGGCTTTCTAATAAACTTTATCTAACATGGCAAGTTCACCATTATTTTTCTTGATGAATCTTGTCTTTTGATCATTTCATCTTCTATGTGAACTTTTGGATCCATTTGCCTGATTGAATTGCAATTATGAGATATTTTTGGGAAAAAAGTGATAATAGATATTTTTTATTTTTACTTAAACTTTTACGTGTTTAATAAAATGTGAACTTTTCTTACAAAACTTGAATGATTTTGTGAAATTTATCCTAATGACTGTTTTATCGCTACTAGAAATTTATTTTTATTTATTTATTTATTTATTTATTTATTTAGTAAAGTTCCAAGTCCAGTATGGGGATTGAACTCACAACCCTGAGATCAAGAGTTGCATACTCCACCGACTGAGCCAGCCAGCTGCCCCTAGACATGTATTTTTTAAATAACATTTCATAATATTTTCTAGTATATAAATTTCTAATGGTTTTCATATATTGATTTTTTTTATATCCAACAAACTTACTGGTCACTTTAATAGTTTTTAGAGTTTCTCTGATGCTGTATACTACAACAGATCACATCATTGAAGTGCCTTGATGATTTTATTTCCTTTATTGTACATTTAATATATTTTCTCCTGTCTTATTTTGCTGAATTGATTTTCTGGGAAAATGCAGAAAAGTGGAAGTGGCAGTAGACATTGACTTTGAATGGAATATTTTATCATTTCACCAAGTTCACTGTAAGATTCTGGTAAGTTTTATTTGGCAAGACTTTGGAAGGCTCAAGCTTCATGTATTTTTTTTTTCCTTTTGATCCTTCTTGTTTGGAAATTATGCACTCTATTTACCATGAAAACTTTTAACAACTACTCTTGGCCTAATAATGTTTAATGTTTTCAAGAGCTCTGAAGTTTTTCTTTCAGATGATGCTTCATTTTTTTTCTAGTTTTTTTAATGCTTACTTATTTTTGAGACAGAGAGAGAGAGAGCATGAGAGGGGGAGGGACAGAGAGAGGGGGACACAGAATTTGAAACAGGCTCCAGGCTCTGAGCTGTCAGCACAGAGCCTGATGTGGGGCTAGAATCCACCAACTGTGAGATCATGACCTGAGCCGAAGTCAGACGCTTGACTGACTGAGCCACCCAGGCGCCCCATATTCACCCAGTACTTTAAATGTGATCTCTGATTTCCTGATTCAGCTAGGATTTTAGCTCCCCTTTTATAACTGACTTACCATTATTTTTATATTGACTTTTGTGGTTGATGTTTATTTAAACTTAACATAAAATTTACCAATTTATTTGTTCAGTATCATGTCTTTGATTCCCCCCCTTTTTATTTAGAAGTTTGGTTTCCTTCTTATTAACTACATCCCTAAAACTCATTAAATTGATTTAAGGACTTTGAAAAACAGCATGGAGTTCCCTAAAAAAAACAAAAAACAAAAACAAAACAAACAAACAAAAAAAACCCCTAAAAATATGGGGCTTCTGGCTGGCACAGTCAGTTGAACTTTTGACTTCTGCTTAGGTCATGATCTCATGGCTCGTGAATTACAACCCTGCTCATTGCCCTCAGAGCAAAGCCCACCTCAGATCTTTTGCTCCCCCCCACCTGGTTTCTTCCCTGTTTGTACTCTCTCTCAAAAATAAATAAATCTTTAAAAAAAAAACCTAAAAATAAAACTACTATATCATCCAGCAATTTTACTTCTGGATATCTCTCCAATGAAAATGAAAACACTGAATCAAAAGATGAAAACACCCTGGACGGTGCCTACATCTTGGAGAAGACAGTATGATATTAATATGTGTTCTTGAATGTTCCTTGAACATTATTAAAATCAATGCAAATAGCCTTGTCATTAATTTTATAGAAAAAATAAGTCTTCAAATCTAGATTAATCCACTACAATCACCCCAACCACATCTGATATACTTTTACCTCTACACAAGTTCAATTTCCAGTGAAATATGAACGTGTTCTTAAGAGGGAGGTTAAATTATATTCCTCCAGAAGACGTAATTTAAATGGGCCTAGAAATCAAAAGCAATAATCCATCCTTGCCCCTTTAACTACATAAATTATTGGTGACAAAGTGCTCACATCTGCAATTAAATGCACGTATGTCAAGGAGAGCAGTTTTCCCTTTCCAGCATCTTCTTGAGCAGGCCACAGACTCATATAGCCCCTGATATTGCCAAGTACATTTAGAAATATTCTGGAGTAACCCAAAACTCTGTGGAGAGGCCCAACTGCGTGAAAGCTCTTGGCATAAAACAGAGCTTTTTTAAAATTAAAAACACTGAAGACCTGGGAACAAAATAAATTCTGGAGATTCCTAGGAAGGGCTGCTGGGTTTTGAGACTTAAGTCATTTCTGCCTCTTCCTAAAGCTTGGATTGTGCCGGGGTAGGATGATTAGAGAAGCTGGGGGATGTGGTAAGAAATCATTTTCTTCTACTTTAATAGACTAATGACTTGTGAATCCCACAATTGAGAGAGAGGCAGAGAGATTGAGAAAAAGAGAGAAGGAGGGAGGGAAGTATGTTAACTAGAAGATAGAAAGAGCATAATTATCTAGTGGTCTGTAATTATTCAGACACTAGCCACTGAAGTACAATTTATTTTATTTTTTATGTTTTAAGTTTATTTATTTTGAAAGAGAGAGGGAATTCCAAGCAGGCTCCACAGTGTCTCTGAGGAGCCTGATGCTGAGTTTGAACTCATGAACCTTGAGATCATGACTTGAACCAAGATCAAGAGTCAGAGGCTTAACTGACTGAGCTACCCAGGCACCCCTGACTTGGGATTTATCAGTAAGTGTGTAATTGAAGATTCTGAAAATTGTACTGGCCAAGATCCTGATTGTGATCTTTTATTTTAATTACAAGGAGATTCATTTAGAGGTATTTTAACCCCAGACATTCACTATTTTGGGGAGCAGGAAGCCCAAATAGTTCCTGAAAATCACAGTTGATTGATGCCAAAGATGGGACAGAAGCCGCATCTCCTACTTTACCCCATGTCTCCATATGATGAAAGATAATCTAAAGGTGATAACAATAAGCATCAAAAGTGATCATCCTGGATGTAGAAATTAGGCAGAATATGTCAGAAAAGAATCCAAACACTCAAGTGTCAAATTATTTAGGATGCAATTTAAAGTTTAGCATAGAATGCTTAGAAACATGATTTTCTTAGCAAATCACAGTAGTTTCCTATTACAATGACTTACTTACTATGACATTGTGAAATGAAATCTGTTCCTAATGCATGTAAATTTGCATACGCAGTGGCTCTCCCACCGTGGCCCATTTTATTGAGCTTTTGCATACAGAGGTAAAATTCTGAATTGTCATGTACCTGAGACTAAAAATTAATGACTTTGGTTTAATTGCAGAGTAGGCTAGTGAGGTCAGGAATTGAAATCTTTATCTATGATACTGATTTTTTTTTTCTCCTCTGAGTTTCAAAAAGCAATAACCTCCCTTCATCTGTATACTCTCTGTAGGTTACTGATGACAGTTCGGTAGAAATTATACACAGCCATATTGTGAAGTAGAGGTCTCTTTCCTAAAACTTCTCTCCTAACTTTATTCACCACCAACAAACCTTTCTTTTTGTTTCCTGACATAATAGTAGGTGCTTAAAGTGCCTTCCTTTCTCTGCAGAACTGTGATGTATTCAGTAGTTTCTACAGCGGTTGTAAATGATGATGGAAACACATTGGTGGAATATTTGAAATGTAAATTATAAATATGTGGCCCTTACAGAAACACAATCCCAAACAAATGCATGAATAATGAAAGGAAAATATATACACTGACTTTTATAATAAAATTTTGCTACATTATAAATTTAAAAAAAAAGAATACTCTCTATACATTTCTTTTATTTCCTCAAACTATTTTTATGTACCTGCTAAGAATATTGTTGTAAATGCATCTGTGTTTTGAAGGTCATGAAGGTTGTTCGGTGAGGTCTATCAAGATAACAGTATCTAATTCCACACTCTGCGTATGATAGGGTCTAAATGAGCTGGTTCTTTGCAGGATAAGGACTTGAAATCCTTAAATCTTGTCCAGCACCCTTGGATGCTACCCTGAGGTTCTTCTTACCATAGGTAGTGTCCTGAAGAAAATATAAATGGGATGCTATCTTTTTAAGATTGTATTTTATTTTATTTTGAAAGAGAGAGAGAGGGAGAGGGAGCAAGTGGGGGAAAGGCAGAGAGAGGGAGAGAGAAAATCCCAAGCAGGCTCCTCACAGTCAGCACAGAGCCCAGTGCGGGGCTCAAACTCATGAACCGTGAGATCACGACCTAAGCCTAAGTCCGTCGCTTAATGGACTGAGCCACCCAGGTGTCCCAGCATGGACACGTTATTGATGTCAGTGCACATCACAACTGCTGGCTACATGCGGCATATAACATACAGGTATCATAAACACTTGAAAACAATAGCTAATTAAACATGAACACATTTGAATTTTATATTATAAATTGTTACCTCCATGATTGCAGAGTCCAATAAGCATACTGTGGAAAGAACCAAAAATTTCTCCAACTAAATCAAGTTTTAGAGCAGATTCTGTCACAAGTCTGATGTGTGGATTCTGTTTGAAAAAAATCTAAATATATAAGAAAATATTTTCATTTGAATATAAACTTTATAGTGCATGACTATGAATCAATCATTCTCTTAAATTTTTGCTATGAATATTTGCCAGTGTAATAATACCTGGGATGTCTCACAGGGAAAATACTGCATATATTGTATTCCAGAAAATCTAAAGTAACGTGATTAAAGTGCACTGATTAATCTTTCTTGGGGATCCTACATTCTTTTGCTTCTTCATTTCATTTCCATATTATTTTTTCTGTATTCTCATTTTATATTCATTATAATTTATTTATTTATTTATTTAATGTGTATTTATTTTTGAGATAGAGTGACAGAGCGCAAGCGCGGGGAGGAGCAGAGAGACAGGGAGACACAACAAAATCCAAAACAGGCTCCAGGCTCTGAGTTGTCAGCACAGAGCCTGATATGGGGCCCGAATCCATGAACCTTGAGATCATGACCTGAGCTGAAGTCAGACACTCAACTGATTAAGTCACTTGGGCACCCCACATTATTACAGATTTATTTTAACATTAACAGTTAATTTGGTCTATCCTAATATTTCATTGGCATTTTATATAATATCAGACTTTTTGCCTAATGGCTTAGCTCAAACTTTTTGTAGCATTTTTTTGTTTAGGTGTATAAACTTTCAGAAATATGTATAATACTTCTCATTTCATAAACTTGATTCAATGCAAATCAAGTAAGTTTAACATTACACATTTTAGAAATTCTGAGTTTAAATTCAGAACATCTGTGAAAATAAAGCCCAGAATCGCATGTGTTGGCATTTATCAGTATCGATCAGTAGCAGGTGTCATTTTCATCTGAGTACTGAATACTGAATAATTGAATGTTCTTTGACTGCAATCACATGAAAATCTGGTTTGATAATCCTTAAATATAACTACATATTGCTGTATGTACATGTATGTGTGTGTTACAGAGAGAGACAGAGGCAGGGACAGAGAGATAGAGAGACAATGACAGAAACAAAGAAAGACTGGCTTTCACATTTTCCTCTGTAGGGCAAGAATTCTACCCAGATTTCTTTCCTATATGGAAAGGAGGATGGCCATTCTGGGGACAAGCTCACTGAAAGAGAGATGTCAGAAGGACTGAGTGGCAGAGGTGAGTTGTGTTTTTTTTCCTCCTGTTTCACTGAAAATATTATTCCTCCTCCCTCATGAGGACTACATACCAGCTTCCCAACTACTCAAAAGTTCTTACTGTAGGAATAAAACTAAGAAGGCAAGAAGAGGACAAAGATCGCTCCTCCTACATAAACTATATGCTTTTTATACAGTTTCTATAAATTTTATTATAACACTGGAGCCTGATTTATAACAAATGTCTGTGCTTCTTAGCCCACTATAACTGTCTTACTAGCAAATCCAGGGGCTGTTTCAAGACTCAACTGCACACTTCAAGATTTCGTCCTCCCCAGAGCAAATAGCACAATGATGCCACATAAACTACATATGTTGGAATCTACAATCCCTCGGACATACCTTTTTTCACCTTAAACACAGAATATGTTGACTTTGAGGATGAGAAAAAGAAATATCCGACAAGGTCATTCATCTTCTTCTCCCGTTGAATTTGAGATTACTATCAACAGATGCAGAGATTTCCAGTTGATAGAAAGTCGTGAACATGATGCTTTCAATTTCGGAGACACAGCTCAGCTGTCATGATGAAATATTATAGATGGAAGTGTTTACATTAATATCATATGGAAAACATTTTCAGTGAAAGGAGAAAACATATACTAGAAAGTAAAATTCATCATCATCAAAAAGCTGAATAAGCAATCAGCAAATACCAGGAAATAGGCTAGGACTGAAGAGTATATTTGATTATATTTTCCCAAATGTGGTCAGTTAATCGGTACATCGAGGAAGTTGCTCTTCGCTTTATTCAAGTAGCTCCTCTGTCAGTTCTCTTTCTCCTTGCTCTTGATTCATTTCACTAATGTCCATTATGAGGAAAGGAAATTAAAAGGCCTAGATTATTGCAAAGGTTTGACATTTAATAAATCAAATTTATGAAAATATGCCATGTTTTATTCATTAATACAAGCATTAACATGGCGCACTGGGAAGTCTCGTCAGTAGGATTTTTGACCTCGAACAGGAGTAAAGAATAACCACATTGGTATCTGTTCAAACATTTGCATAGAACTACTAGATTTCCTAACTGGGTGTCTGGCTTTTTAAAATAGCTGAAAATAAGTCAGATAATTAAGAGTAAAGTTGAAACTTTAAAGAAAAGTGACTGAGAAAGATTATTAAAGGGATTCTGTGATTTTTGACCACAGTCTATGTGATAAAAAATAAAGGATCAAAATTCACTTCACTAGAAACTTCACAGATGTTTAAGAGACTGTTAAAATTAAGCTCCATATGAAAAACTAAAAATTAGGGTAGTTAATAAAATATGATGCTCTTTTAGATTAAAAAAATATGCTATTCTTCTGTGTGATATTTTTCCTTGGCAAGATTCACCACCCAGGCAACTCATTCCAATAACAGAGAGCAGAGGATGGAAGTTTCAAAAAGTTTGTTAATGGAAGCAGGTCTTTCCTCAAGGGCAAGAATCTCCCTTTGAGGGTCGAAAACTGAAGTCCAAAGTGGTTCAGTGACTTCCTCAATGTCTAGGACTAGTTAGCAGCAGAGCCGGGGGTCCACCCCAGGTATCCAGATGCCAGCCTGGGCACGTCCACATATCTTTATGGTGATGATTAGTAATGATCATTCAGAATGGATCATCATACTTATAGTAAGCATATTTTAAAATTATGGGTCAAGCATGTAACTTCCCTGTGATTCCAGCAAAAACCTCATTTTTGTATCTTGAGAATTGCTTACTGAATTACTCCATTTTTAATTACATGTACACTGGTGCACCAGCATTTCTATGTGGAAGGAGGGTTTCAGACCCCAGGAGCTGTAAGTGATGCCGGAGGTTCAGATTTGCACAGTAGTGGGGCATGTGGCGATTTTTCATATTTCAGTGTGTGGAGGAGTGGTGTGGGTGCAGACAGGGCAATTAAATGAGTCCAACCAGCTTCTTGCTGCTGAGTCTTCAGTGTGTCGTTTCCAGCTAGCTGAAGTCAGTAAGGTGTGGAAGGAAATACTATCTGAAGCCTATGTGCTCACCCCTCCTGTGATTCCTTTACTCAACCTCTGTTATGCCACACTCGACTCGACTGTCCCCCTGATAGTCATACATGCAAATACGCACACACACACACACGTGTGCACACACACATGTATGTGCATATACACAAGTGCACACACATACACTCACACACATGCACACAGACACGTGCTCACAGACTCACATCCAGACACACATACACACACGCATCCAGACACACACACCTCTTTCACAGAGCTCTATGCACGCTTTTTCTGGGGATCAAAAGACTTCCATTCTCTCATTCTTTCTCTCTGAACCAGACTGTCAATGTGAGGAGTGTGCAATTTCTACACTAGTTGCATTTCAAGGATGTGTGAAATCTTCCACAGAGCCTGGCAAGGCTACTTCGTTGTCAGCCTGTTCATGATGATTGATCTTAAGGAAAATTTTCCTTCATCAGCCAGAGAGAAGCATCATTTGGCTGATTTATTATTACGGCTCATCACCTTGGAAGTTTCCTTAAAGGACCTTTCCGTGTGACATGGAATCTCCATCAGCAAGTATATTTTACATGACATCTGCAGTTTGATATGTACCTGGGATATAAACTGTTTTAAGGTTTCAGTTAATGTTCTACATTGCACAAATGGCTGTTTTAGTGTTTATTACCTGGCTATTTTTTCCTACCCTTGGAGCTGCTGGCCTATCTAGGTGACATGGACTGATCAGGTCACTTTTCCAACGCAGTTCAGGTGAAATCTGTTGCATACTGTTTTCAAGGCGTTTTGCATGGCTGGAGTGTATCCAAAATGATGCAGAAAATATGAAACTCTCTGAAAAAATCAGATAAATGAAGTAAATGGCCTGATATTAAGAAAAAATATTTCATCTCCCTCATGTACCAGCCACTCCAGCAATTCTGCCTAGACTATTCTGTCAATTAAACAGCCTTAACGTTTTATAGATTGTGCTACAAAGTTTCATCTAAAGTAACAGTTGGGAAATAGATTTGTTTTTATCTGGTTTGACTTTTTACTATCAAAATACAAAAATTAATTTTAAATAAGTGTTTATAATAAATGTTATTATTTTTAAATAATAAGATCTTATAAAAGACTGGTACATGGATGGAGAAAGTGAAGACCTGAATAAGTTCACACAGGCACAGAACAACAAGTGCAGTGCACATGCCTTCACTTGCAATTTTTCAATAATTTAATAAGCTGTACCACAGATAATATATGCCCAAGTATGTAATACATGCATGTACACATACACATACACTATGCATAGTATATATAACATGTATTATAACATAATATCAATTATTTGTAATATACTATATAATTATGTTATATATGCCATTATAATATATGTGTATGTTATATATACCCATAATATATATTATATGCTGTATTTTATATAGATTTAGAAAATATGTAATATATCAGATACCAGATATCTATACTGTATCTAATGTACTATGATATATAATGCATATTATATGTTGAATA
Source organism: Suricata suricatta (assembly GCF_006229205.1). Taxonomy (NCBI): domain Eukaryota; kingdom Metazoa; phylum Chordata; class Mammalia; order Carnivora; family Herpestidae; genus Suricata; species Suricata suricatta. The sequence goes on from NC_043713.1 coordinate 11,113,743, forward strand.
CCTATATAGTATAATATAGTATGGATATGTGGGTATATCTATGTATAGTATATGTATATAGTATATATATATATTACTCTATGAACACATGATACTTTACACATAAGTTTATTCTCATGTAATATATTAACATTATAAATATATTATAAACTATTATAGATCTTGATTATATATAATTTGTTTTGTATAGATTTAACACCACGCTCTAACCAACTGAGCTAACCGGCCACCTTGTTTTGTATAGATTTAATGTATTTCTGTTGCATTCGTACTCTATACAACATGGATGCATTTGGAAAGGAAGCCCACGCCCTGTGGATAAGCACTGTGTGAACAAGTTAACTGTTGGAACCCCCTCACCTCATTCTTCATTGTGATTCCTATTAAACATATAAGTTCATGAAATAGCTCAGACTATTTGCTAATGACTAACAAAAGTAAAAATACATTATAGGAATACAGGCATTAATAGCTTGATTTCCTCAAATTTTAATTTTGTATTTTAAATTATTTTAATCTAATTCTTGTATTCAACTGCAATTTAGTTGCAAAGTTAGTCTCAATTTCATCTTTAAGAGGTATGTTTGCTCTGCTAATAAATTTCAGGAATTGGAGCATCTCTGTGTAGGCAATTAGCTGTTTAAAATTGATTTTGTAAATTTGATTTAAAATACCAATTGGCTCAACATATAATTCAATTAAATACAATGCAAAAAAATAATCATTCACTGTTGACATTCATGGACCATATTTTTCACAAAAGAAAGGAAAAAAATTTAGTCACTTTATTGAAAACCAAGAAAATACTTTACTTGTCCCCCACACTTTCTAGACTATTCTATTAACTAACACTGAGGGGAGTGGGAAGTCATTTTTAGATAACCAGAATATGTAGTCCACAGGGGATTTTTGTGAATAGGCAAATCAAATCTATTTAAACTTGGAAGAACACATCCATATCATTAAATGCAAGGATTTGATGTCATGGAGAAACATTCTAGAAGAAGGGTCAGGACACTTTGGTACTACTCTTAACCTTGAAACTACAAAAAAATTTGTGTAGTTTCCCTCACACTCTTTTTTTATGTATTTATGTTAAGATTCCATGAAAAAATAAGCTGAAAAAAACCACACCAATTGACAATTGTTTATATTTATTTTTTCATATAATATTTTAATTTATAGTCTCAAAGACATATAAAATATTGAAAACAAGGAAATGTCTCACAACCAGGAACCTTACTAAGATACCCCTTGTACAAAACATATCGCATGAAATTTTATTAGATATAGCTGTTCTGTTTATTGGAAGCTGTGGTTAAAATTAAGTCCAAGATTATTTTTCAAATAACAAAATTCTGCCCTTGAAAATAGATAGGCATAAATTCTAGCACCTAATAACAATACATTACCAAAAAGAGAAAATTCTTTCTATGACCATGATAAAAATACTAATAAATATAAACAGAACCAGAAAGTGATAGAAACATGTTTATAGGAGACCAGGACAGTTAAGTACCAATTATAAATACACTCAATTTTTCAAACATGTTAAAAGAAATCATGAATATAGTTAGAAATGGAAATGAAGTTTGCGAAGATTTTTCTATAGAAAAAGAGAGAAAAATGAAGAAGAAATACGGGTACACCAGGTTTCATCAAATTTAAAAATATCATTCTTCGAAAAATCATTCACAAAATGACTGGGTGTTTATCATATTACTTAATTCAGAGTTTCAATTTTAGAACTGTACAGTGTGCTAATGATTGGACTTTTTAAATTTATTTTTTTCTCTAATTTTAGCTGACATCCATTTTGATCTCTGTAAACTCAAGATTAATAGGAGCTTAAATTTTGCTTCTCATCTGGCAACTTCTCTGTGTATTTTCATCTGTAGAACAGGTCTACAGAGTTGATGCATTTATAAGTTTGTTCTTACTTGTACCATTTTTTGGACTGAAACTTCCTAATATAGGATCTTTATACACCGAACAACAGAGCACATGGAGACACATGAAATGCATGCCTTCCAAATAGTATCTTTCTGCCCTACCCACAGAACTTAATTGGTCAGATTTTCCTTTCAAATTTAATATTTCATACTGGCAATGCAATCTTATTTTTTGCTGAATTGCTATTCAGAGTGTCATATTCTCAAAGATGAAAGGTAAGGGTAGAGTCATCATCTGGCATCTGCATTTTGGCTGATTGTGAAATCCATGGTCACGAAGTGGAGAAAGATGTCTGAAGTTCCACTTGATTCTACTGGATTCTTGTGAATGCCTGATAATTGTTGGACAGGGTATTTGAAAGCACAGAGTACTTCTCACCTAAATGCAGATGTTACTGTTTTTGGATTCTGAGCAACCTTATTTAGCTAGACTTGATTATTTAATTCCTCCCTGAGTCTGGTGATAGGACAAGTTAAATCCTAGTTTCTGATTTTCTCTCATGAGTTTCTCTCCTCCGTTTTTGTGTGTAGCAGATGGGAAGCATGTGGACAAGATGAAAAGAGTTTTGAATGTGTTTGCTGGCCAGACATCATTTTCTGTTAGATGTTCCATCATTTTTTATTGGTGAATGAAAGGCACTTATTTTAAATATTTGTGCTCTTTTTTTAGTTTAGCGTGTCATTATCTTTGATCATTCTGTATGTTGTTAAACTATTCAAATTTTTTGCTATTTGTTTCAAATGAATCACATACTACTCTGGTTCACTGCTTTTCAGTTTTCTGACATAATAGTAAAAGGGATTCTCACATGGAAGAGAATCACTATATGGTTCAAGAATAATAAAATTACATTATGAAAGAGTTTCATATGCACATATTTGTTTTATTAAATTAGATGGGCTTGTAACTGCTAATACATTCTGCATGCAGTGTCTCAAAGAAATGTGTTGCCTTGAAACTTTGAGCTGAGTATGTATAATTTTTAATCAATTTGCAAAACAATTGCATTGGGCACGTAATTTTGGATATTGGACTTCACTACAAATCAGAGAAAAGTGAGTATTTTGCTGAAACATCGGTAGCTCCATTCAGCACTTAATAGGTCCCAGGAAAATTTGGCAGGAGATATGAACACCAGATTTTGTTGAGTCTTATTTTAATTGATTGTATGCAAAAAGCTCATTATTGGTTTTTACTTCGTCTAATTATTTGTTTAGGTGATCTTGCTCAAATTTATTACAACACAAGCAACTGCATCAACAAAAATAAAATGACTTGTGCTGATACAAATTTTGTTTCTTTGAGGGACCAAATGATATTTAAAGTGCTTTCAAGACTCTATTTCTCTCCAGTGACTGTAACAGTCTCCATTTTACATCGTTCTTAACCAAAATGAATTTCAAAACAGACAAAAAGTGAAAATTGTTGTCATGACCGTCTCAGAATCATAAAATTGAGATAAACTGTAAAAGTCTTCTGTTTCTTACTTAACGTAATTTTCTAAATTGAAAACACATTCTGAGCTTTGCTGGGAACTTCTCAGGTTCCCCAAAGACTAAGAACCACGAAGGTGTAACTGGTCATGACATTCACAAGCACAGCGCCCCCTTGAGGAAAGAAGGGGGCCCCAGGTGGAAGGACCCATCTCTGCTTGCAATGTTGCATCTTGGCCCTTTTAAATTGTTTTTAAAGTTTATTTTATTTTGAGAGAGCGAGAGCGAGCGAGTGAGCAGAGGAGGAGCAGAGAGAGAGGGAGAGAGAGAATCCAAAGCAGGCTCTAGGCTGTCAGTCTAGAGCCCACTGTGAAGCTCGAATTCACAAACCATGAGCTCATGACCTGAGCCCAAACCAATAGTCAACTGCCTAACAGACTGAGCCACCCTAGCGGCCCCTTAGCCCTTTTAAAAGAATTTTACACAGGGGCAATATAAAATTTTGATTTTTATAAAGCTGGGAATTTTAATGTTGCTCTCCATTCCCAGTTTGGTGGTTTGATTTTATGTTTTATCCTGTGTATGTACCTGCGTATACCTATGATGCTCAAGAGTGGCTAATGCAATTTGTTTAGGAGGTGACTCTGATAGCTTTCAAGTATTGCACACAGAACAGACTGCAAGCCACACATCACTTTACAAACCTTTAGCCTTGAGTTTGATGCTTCATTTATAACACTACTACTCTGCCAAATGGTCCTGTGCCTCTGATCCAGATAACCAACTGGTGATGCTGCATAAGGCAGTGGATGTCTGGCTCACCCAGAAACAATATCCAAAGCATTCAAAACCAATATGCAAAAGCAGTAGCAGTACAATGCCAGGTTCTGTGGGTGTTAATCAAGTGTCTCCTTGTTCACAGTTTCACTTAGTCTGCACAAAAAGTCTTAATGGGACATCAGAGCCATCTGATAATCCTGTTTTATTTGACTAGATACTTCATGGACCCCTTCTCATTCAGACAGTTGAGTGTTTTCCAGTTAATGCTATCAGGTTAATAACTCCCTTTTCAGTCTTTCCAATCACACAAGGTGAGGCACACATTATATTCCTGTGTTGCCAACGATACCGCCTAGTTCTGATGAGCAACTTGAACCTAAAATAGTTCCCCCAAAGACTTGGATAAGCCTACATCATATGTACAAACAGTTGCACTTCCATCCATTCAGGAATATCCTCTTAACGCTACCTTCTAGTCATGACTTAGGACATTAACCAAAATTTCTTATTCTCCTAGGGATACCTGGCTGGCTCAATCAGGAAGAATGTGTGATTCTTGATCTCAGGGTCGTGAGTTCAAGCCCTGCATTGGTTGTAGAGATTACTTTAAAAAAGGAATTGATTAAAAATAAAAAATAAAATAAACTTAAAAAGTTTTTCTTGCTCTCCTAAAGCCATTCAGAGCTATTCAAAATTAAATTATTACTAAAGCAAAGTTTATTTTTAATTAATTTTCCTTATATCTTGGTCTGGTCTTCAATCATCAGCTCTAGCAGAATTTCAAAGACAGTTTGCGGCTCTCAGAATGGATCCACCATGCCGGTAAAGTCTGTGAGTCCGAGTTTAGGCCCCAGCGAGCCTAAACCCGTACTAAAGCCCTTTGCTTTTGCATGCGTGACACGGTGTCCCTGGCGGTTTCTGATTTTTGGGGATGATAAAGAAATCTTGGGTACAACAAATGGTGCATTGGCCGGGAATCCTCCCCCCCCCCCCCCCCCCCCCCCGCTAGAGCTCCTGGGACTCCGACACGTTCGACCCAATCACCGGCTGGTGAGTGCACTCATTTTTTTGTTTTCTTGTCTATTTTTGTGTTTGTTTGTATGTGTGTGTCTGTCTGGGTCCTCGGACCATCTGAGTCCTTTGGGACCATCTGTTGTCTGACTGATCAGTTTGGTTTGTGGGGCCTCAAAGGAGCCAGGTGGACGAACCGTGTTAAAGCTTGGGGCCGTGGGTGCCAAGAGACATCTCGGACCCACTCTGAATTAGGTGAGTGGGGTCTAGGACCCCACCAGGAGGCCGGAGAGCCGGTTCACCTTTCTGAATTGGGTGAGTGGGGTTTAGGACCCGACCGGGAGGGCGGAGAGCCAGCTCACCCATCTGGAATTAGGTGAGTGGGATCTAGGATCCCACCGGAAGGCTGGAGAGCTGGTTCACCTATGGTAGTTGGGCGAGTGGGATCTAGGACCCCACTGCGAGGTCGGAGAGCCGGTTCGCCTGCAGGGCGGCTGGTGGCAGCAGTGAGACTCCATTAGGTCTCTGTACATCTGTTTGTCTAAGTCCTCCTCAGGAGGGAAACAAAGCGTCTGAATTCCATGGGCAAGTGTTGTCACCTGTTTGCATTCGCGGAGATACGAGTGGCAAGCGCGGCATCTGTTGGAGATACAGGGGTAGGTAGGCCACTCACTCGCATTTGTGTAAGGTTTGAGAGAGGGTTCCAGTCCCGCGGCGCTTGCAGGGACCCCAGAGAATGGGAAAAGATTGGGTCCCCCTGTCTATCTGTTAGAAATCCTGCTGGTGGCAGCAGCAGGGTTTCTATTTCTGTTGGAGACTCTTGTGTATACCTCTCTGTGCATCTGTTTGCTGTGTATCTGTTTGTCTAAGTCCTCCGCGGGAGGGAGGCAAAGTGTGAGTCCTCAACGGGACCAAGGCAAAGTGTAATTATCTGTTTGCTGTGCATCTGTTTGTCTAAGTATAATTTTTGTTGTGACCCTGACTGACGAGGACATGGGACAATCTATTGGTGGATGTCAGGAAAGGAAAGATCTTTTATGCAGGAACAAATGGCCGACCTTCAATGTTGGATGGCCGGAAGATGGAACCTTCCACCCTGGTTAAAATGTTTTCTTTCTCCTAGGATCCTAGCAGTCAAGAAAATTACCACCGCCCAAGAAACCAAAAGTATTGGAGCTCTTCAATAACATTTCTGGCTTCCCCTCCCATTTTTGTTTCTGCACCTACTTGGGTGTGATATGCCTCATTGTCTTCCCCCAGCCTCAGGGGCTAAGAGAAAAGGCACTCCCAAGGATATCTAGGTTTTGGGAGCTGGGGAGGCACTCTTGTTTTTTCCGCCACCCTGAAAGTGGCGCCAGTAATCTGTAAAAGTCACCTGTTAGAACCTCCAGAGGTAAGCTAGTTTATCATCTGAATTTTAAATGCACATGTGCTTTTGTCCGGGGTACTAAGTGGAAGCCTGGAGTCATGACTTCCTGCCCCAGGGCCACACCAAGACGTCGGTTGGCCCTTTAGTAAATCTGTAAACACCTGTTTTGTGGCCACTCCTGTACTTCTTTGTCCAGTTGTTATTGTCATTGTTTTTGGTGTCTGTGGAAAGTCTATGGGAGGAAATGTGGTAACCTCTGGTGTGTATGGGAGTGTGAGTGGGCGGCTTGGTCTGGCTTGCCTGCCGAGTTGGAGTCTGTGGCTCCACGGGTGGGCATCCTTAAGATCCCGACGGCCTACAGGACTGTGCAGAGAAGGAGACCTTATTGGTCTGGCTGAGATAAAATCATACTAAAGAGGACACTGACTCTGTGTTCCTCTGCCTTGTAGAAGTGAGGGCTTCTCCCTCATTTCCCAGGTTAACAGCTAAAAGTTTAAAACTGGAAACTCTCCTTCTCTGCCCTCCTTGCTCTCCCTTCCCCCATTCTTCTGTACCACCTGGGTGGAGAAGGGCCGGCCTGCATAACTGACTCAGGCCATTAAAGGGTAACCCCACCTTCTTAAGCTCCCTGAATACTCTAGAGGAGATTTAGCCCACATCCACTGGGAGGGGAGAGGCCAATCTGCATAAATTGCTGGAGGCAACAGGTTCCCCTCCCTCCAGCTTAGGCGAGAGGAAACAAAAGACCACAGAAGTCAGGTTTTTGCATCAAATTTCCAGGTCAAAATTAATTAGGGAAAAAAGTGTCTCATATGGCTCATTCAGTGTTTGAATTAACCTACAGTTCAAATAAGTTCCTGTTAAATAAGAGTTCAGTTTTCATGGCTAATTGTTATGCTTGTGCTTTTTAACTTGTGGCAAAACAACTGGGGATATTTGAAACTGTTAGAAAGCTCAGAGTTAAAATTCTGCTAAGTGTAATTTAGACTGAGGGAAAATAAGAAAAGCAACCCTATGTGCAGAAAATTGGAAACATGTAAGGAAAATATAAGAAATAAAAGTACATTTTTGTTGAGGGTAAAAGAAAGTAATTTTGTCTTAGAAATATTGCTGTTCCTTTGGTGTTTGCTTATCCAGATTAAGAAACTTTCTCTTAAGATATCTGTGATATTCAGAAATGTTATAAAGTATTTGTTTGCCTAGAGCATTCAACTTTTCTCTCTACTTAAACCATCTGAAATTCGAAAACTCTGTGAGTATTCTTTCTTTCATGGCCATTACAATTGTCTGCATAAGTTCAATAAGAATCTGTTCATTTTATAGTAGGACACCATTGGTAATACTGGTTGTTTTGCCAAGGCTTTGACTGGAATGTCCTATTTGAGAGTCAGGCATAGGCTCAGAGATGACCTGACAGCTTTGAGGAACTAAGGTTGACTTTATGGAACTTGGAGCCATAAAGCCTCGTGGAAATGTTGGCTGGATACCTTGCTCACAGAGTTCCCAGCAGCCTCCCCAGGTAAGTAAAGAAGGTCACTTCCTGGCAGTTGTAGGAATCTCAGCATATGTTGGGAACCTCAGGAAGAGGAGTTTGCCCAATTTAATAGGTATTGCAGGCCTATCTGATGGAAAGTGCTTGGCTTGGCTTCTGGCCCAGAGTGGCCACTAAAAGTTCAACCTGGAGATTCCTTATAAAAGGACCCAGCAAAGCAAGCCTTATAAAGTCCTCATGAACAATCTTTATTCTTGCTGAGCTTATGTAAATAATTAGGCCAGGGTTGTTAAGA
>NC_043713.1:11122175-11136123 GCF_006229205.1 Suricata suricatta
GTTACACCCTACGTGAGGGTCCTGGGTCCTGGGTCTACTCTGTGATTGGTTAACACTCTAAATGTTGTAATTGGATAATAATAATTGGATCACTGTACCTATGTCACAATTTCCTGTAACTCCCCCTTCCCCTACTCATAAAAGCCCTGCCCCACCTTTGTTAGGGGCTCTCAGCATGGATCCACCATGCTGGTAAAGTCTGTGAGCCTGAGTTTAGGCGCCGGCAAGCCTAAACCCATAATAAAACCCTTTGCTTTTGAAAAACAAAAAAGACAGTTTGCATTAAACATTTTTGTTTTTTAATGTATATTTATTTATTTTTGAGGGAGAAAGAGAATGTGAGAGAGAAAGAGAAAGATCGCAATTATGGGAGGGGCAGAGACAAAGGGAGAGAGAATACCAAGCAGGCACTTCACTGTCAGCACATTGTTGGATGTGGGGTTTGGCTACCCCGCAAACACAATGTCACCATCTGAGCCAAAATCAAGAGTCAGTGGCTTAACCGACTGAGCCACCCAGGCGCCCTGCATTAAACATTTTAAAGTCAAGGCATTTTACTAAGTCTACTTACTTATCAAATTTCACATCTGAAACTTTTTCAAAAGGAAAGGTGGTTAAATGTGCTCAACTTGGTTATCTTACGATTCTTAGAAATAAGTGACCAAAACCAAATTCACAGGCACTGGACAGTTTGGCCTAAATCTATACCTGGTACAAAACTGAACAACATACTTATCTTTGTTTATCTGGAATCAGAAAATGTTACTTAGATGTCCAATTAAATAACATTTTAATAACTTAACTGTGAATATTTAAAAAGAAGTCAATTTCCACCTTTAATAATTTAAAACATTACACTTGGAATTTTCACTTTTGTAATTTTTATTAATTATCAATAATTCATTGAATAAAATATTTTTAATATTTAGCTCAGAAATTTTAAATAGTGCTCATAAATAAGGATATTAGATAATAAGATGCATATAAGTTCCCAAGCATCGAATTAAGGATTGCAATAATTTTAATTAGCAACTGCCTTTTTAGAAATAAGAGAAAAACATACTAATGTGCTTCTCATTGGCCTGATCTTTCTCAATCTGTGAAAGCTTATCACACTTAGAATTCAGTAAAATATTTGTCTCTGAAAACACTGAGCAATAGATCTCCTTAGCGAAAGGAATGATAGGTGAAGATGTCAGTTAAATGTCTTTTATTACTGTAATTAGAATTAATTTTCAACAATGAAACAGATTGTACATACACTAATGTAATTCTGATTGATTTTAACTATTAGTTGTGTTTCTTCTATTACAAGGATTGCTTTTAACTTTATTTGAATGAATATACTTAATGCAGGGTAACTAGGGCCTCCTAAAATAAATACCAGCAGATTATAAAGCAAATGTAACCACTTTAAATTGAATTTATGTAATGGCACTTAACATTTTCTTTAAAGAATACTTTATCCACATGCATTAATTTAAAATTCTACCATAAATCATAAAATTACAAATTATCTTTAGCATTAAAGGCAGAAATAAAAAAAATATATATATTGCCTAATATCAATTATGGGACAGAAATAAAGTAGTCATAATCACATGCCTTATATCAAACTTTCAACTAGTGGTAAAAACAAACAAACGAACAAGATTATTTTCAGCCTCCAGGACACACATTGCTATAATCACCCAACATAATGTGGTTCCTCAAACTCAATCATCTCAATTTTGTCCAGACTCTTCTGACATATATTAAACCTTGGTTTCAATACAAACATCTCACTTGCTTTAGAACATTGGACAATGAAATCATGGGCGGGTGTGTCTCTTCGCTCCCCATTGGTACTTTATGTTCCATGCAGGCAGTGACCTTCCTTGTACCTGGTTGCGTAGTGAAACTGCACGTAATTTCACATTCTTAAACCAACACGTAAGTGTATTTTTAACAATCCTAGTATGTGAAATACCAATCAACAGGATGGTGGTAAGGTTATTTGAACATGGTCATTACATCAAGTACTTTGTTAATTTTATATATATTTTTTTTATCACTTTCAGTTTCTACTCTGGTTTCATCTTTACCCTAAGTGTTGATCCCAAGAGTCAGTGCTGTTTTCGGAGAATTTGTCAACATTTTTTTCCTGAACACGTGCTGCTTCTTTTTGCAACAAGAAGCTAAACACCTAAGAGCTAGGGTTTTCTCTTGTTTGTTTGTTTTGGTTTAAAACAGTTCTCTTGCAAGTGGCTATTTTATATTAAGAAATGGTTCTTATTCCATTGTTTAATTCTGCTAGCGTTTTTCTTTTGTTAAACTCTTAATTATATTTAACTATCACATTACTCATAAACAATAAAAAACAACATAATGAATATACTGTGCTTCTGCTTCAGAGTCAGCAGGATGCTAACATGATAAACTGATCGTCTAATTTTATAAACATGTGTTTATAAGGTGACTTAAGCCACCTATATGTAAACTTACTTTGTTAGCACAATTAAGGATTTGGTGTTTCAGATTAGATGGGAACACATTGGTCAGACTGAAGACGCCATTTTGCGTTTGTGTAAGCAGCGGCGTATCTTCAGGGAATATAACAAATTTCCACATAATATACTGATGAGGAGTAAAATTTTATATTTTCTGTAGTTGTTTTATAATGTTAATCATAAGCACATGCTGCAGATGAGTATGTCTTAATTATGTTGCTGAACTACAATTTATAGACAAAATAACTTACCAATGAAAGGACAAAGGATACATGATAGTAAGAGAAAATGAACTTTAGCTCAGGAAAACCATTCCATCTTTAGTTGAGGCATTTGCACTCAAAATGTCTTGTGCTGTTTGGACTTCTCCTTCCTTATTAATGGTCTTCCTTATTAATGTTTTATTAATCTTTGATTCTCAATTTTTATCACCTATAACAATTTTACTTATTTGCAGACATGAATATTTGTTAAACTAAACAAAATTAAAATAGAAACTAAAAGTTCCAGAATAGAACAATAATGCAAGATCTATAGGATCTTGTTTGTTAAGGATCTTGAGTATCTTAGAATGTATGTAAGAGCCACATTAACATTTTCAGGCCCCACATTTATGCAAAACTTTGCTGATAAATACTATGTATGGTAAAGAATATGGCACTATATAGAAAACAATATTCTGACATCAATTCATAAGAGACATATTTCAAACATCTTTTAAAAGGAAACCAATGCAAATCACTGACTGAAGGAATAAAGATGTAACCATTCTTGACCATGACAAAAGAGAAGTTGCATAACAGCCTGGCCTATCACCCTCTTAAATTTAAGAATCTTCAGAGGAGAGTCGCTCTAAATCATCTGGAAAAGCAGGTAGATTTTTGTAGGTTAGAGAGTTAGAAGACAAAATATAAATATTTTCTGGCAGATCTCAATTTTCTAGGTGACCAAATGAATATGATTTATCTTTTCTTGACTAATTTAGGTGCAACCAATAATGAATTAATACAGGAGTAATTTGGGTAAAAAAGCACTCTGCCTTCTAGTTTCTTTAATAAAAAGTAATATGTCGTTGTTATGGATAATAATGGATAAGCAAAGATAAAAAGAAATGAGAAAGAGAAAAAGTCAGTAGGGGAGAAGGAGACGGGAGGAAAGACAATGGTTAGGAATGGGATCTAAAGGGAGAGAAGAGAAAAACCACTAAGTTTTTCTACCCTTGAGGAAATAAGTGTGAACTTCTTAGTATATTCCCTTCCCGATACTATTGGTATATACGAAGATGTGGGTATTTGGGTGCCTAAATCTGTCTTAAGTCTTTCCTGGTCAGACACACAGCTCTGAACGCGCATGTGGACTTCTGTGCTCTGAGGATTATGTCAGGGTGTTTTCCGACCCTCCTGTGAACATTGCAGTTTAGTTTTTAAGGTTTTTTGGTCAGTCCCTTATGAGCTCCAAGTGGTACCACCACCTGAGGCAGCTGTGATGTTCAACAATTCTGACTGACTGTTTCTGACAAAAGTCCTGGGGATATGGCTGATCACACCAAGGAAGTTTCAAGTCTGGTCAAGTAAGGCAAACCTCGATAATAGAGCTTTCCTGTGAGATGCCAGACAGGTCAAATAGTGACAATTACCTCAAGGCTGTGTCTTAGAGGCTCCAAACCCATTGTTCCCCTACAGGGGCTCTCAGCTCCTGGTTTAAACAGCCACCGTGGTTGTGAGGCTGTTGGTTTGCAAGGCTATTCAGAAATTGAGAAGGGCATGAGATTTAAAATGAGTCAAAATGCCACAAAGCTCAGTGTTCCAAAGAATTTCAGCAGCATTTCTAGAGTAAACGTTCCTCCTACTGTTAGTTTTCAAAGTTCAGGATTCATTGATTTTGAGGATTTTTGCCAGGGCTCACACAGTGTTTATAGAGGGATACGTTTGCAGAAGTCCATACTTCAGCCTCCTTAGGATGTTCCTTTCCTCTCAGTATGATTTAAGGATGTGAAGTGGTCCTGATACCAAAACATTTAAGAATAGAGGTCATAGATGAATACAGAGATGGCAAGGAAATTTTGTCCCAAAACAATCCTGGCAATCCAATTTGGTAACTGTTGTTTTATTCTCTCGGCAAAATGATATGCTTCCTTTAATGTTCAGTGCATCCAATGATTCAACAACAAAACTCACAAATGTAAAGATACACGAAAACACATCAAGGCACAACTCTTTCTAAATACATGAATACAATTACCACTGTAATTTGACCTATTGCTTTGGATTATTTTTAGAGTACAGGAGAGCATCTTGACTTCCATTATGAATATCTAAAAAAGAGCACTCACGAATCATGATATATAATAATAACCTAAAGTAGATCCTATTTCATATTCTACCGTGAACTATCATTGCAACATGGATTACTTTCGAAGTAATTCATTTGTTTAATTTGAAATAAACTCAGGAGAAACACTGACGGTTTGGTAGAGACACTAACATTCAATTTGTTTGAATTCTGTTTGTGCCACCTTTAACCTCAGATCAGTAGATACTGACAACAGTCCTTCACTATGTTATTGGAAAGAAATTTCCTACTACATATTCCTTCCATATATGAACATTTGTGTGTGAATATTTAAGCAAAACAGAATATGAAACTTAATATAATATGGACATTTGATGGCATTCTATTAAGCATATAAATACAAATTGTGCCTAATGATTCATTTAATAAAACATATTTAGTATAATATGTTATTTTAATATACAATATCTTACAGGAAAAAAGAAGTCTCTGATATGATCGAAAATGAACCTGCACATCTTATCAAAGCTACTGTGACTATATTTTAAAATGAATTTAAGAACTACTGTAGCTAGAACATGTTGTGTTGAAAAAGAAGCCATCTGACAAATCACTGGAACATGAGTAACTACTAAACTCTCGTTTGGAGGAGGCACCACACAGTTAATAAGTTTTGAAAAGAGGGAGGTTTAACAGACGATGCATTACAAGAGTGCATGGTGTCCTAGCCCCTACCAAGAGGAGTTTCTGGCACTATACCTTTAGTAATCATACCTGTGAACTGTTCTCTGACATCAGGACAACTTTAGCCACCATTGTTTAAGTTAAGTCTTTCTCTGATGTGTGGTGTTCACAAAGAAGTTAATGATACCGAAGGAATTACACCAGCTCCAATCTGCCTATTTTTTCTCAGGCACCTCCATTGGGTTGGTCTCCAGAAACCAGAAATCATGTGTTTTAATATAAAGAGTAATATATAATAAATGATGTATCCCACCCCCACCGGAGGCCTAGAGGCATTCTTTTCTCAGATTTTGTCAGCTTTCAAGAGGAAATATTGTTTATCAGAACATAAAATAAATAGCATAAGGGGAGGCCACAGTGAAATCACTGGTACAGCAGCTCAGGAAATCACAATATAGGGCATCCTGGCTGAAGAATCTTTAGTCATTGAAGCCCTGTCATTCCTTTGTCCAGAGTATAGAATAGAACTCTCCAAGCTAGTTGACATTAGCTATAGTGTATGAACTGAGAATATGGGTATAATATAACCAACTTATGAAATTTGATTATATATACACACACAAATATGGATATATATGTATATGTGTATATATGTATGTATGTATATATGTATGTGTGTATATATGTATATGTGTGTATTAGATTTATAATGTATTTTAACTACACATGTTGCTTTCAGCAGAGTATGCATGTGTATTAGTGTAAAATCAAATTATTAGAGAAATCATTTTCTCATTTGTGTTGGCATATGTAAAGTTATATCAAAATACATATATATGGCTAACTAAATAGCTATGAGTGCAACTATATATAGTTAGTTAGTTAAGGCCCAACATTTCACAAATATTACATCTATACGTCTTGCCAAGAGGTTTAAATCTTCCAAAGCACAATCTCATACCAAGAAACCAATCAGCAAGTGAATAAATCACCAAAACCCTCAAAAGTAATACTAACAACGATCCAAGTGATAAGACCATACACAGATTACCAGGGAAATAACATTTAGAGAAAAGTATACAACCTATATTTTAAAAAAGCATGGTAAAGTTATTTAATATAACTAAATAAAAATAGATAAAGTGTATAATGAATATTTTAATGGAAAAGAATGGTGTATAAAAATAAAAAATATTCAATACCAATGGTATTTAAAAATTACAAATAAAAATTATTCCAAAGTAGAATTCTGTGTCTACCAGGTTTTTTTATCTCAATAATTAGTGCTGGTGATGCTATAAGGAAAGAGATATTCTTTAATATTATTTGACAGCATGTAAATTGATATATTTCTTGAGAGAAGTTTGACTGTATTCATCAGAGGTCAAAAAGTACTGTTACAATTTGATCTAACAGTTCTATTTTTAGAAAGGCTCCTAATCAGAAAATGTACTAAGATAAACGTGAATAAGGGTTTTTCACAGTTTTAAAATAAAAAGAAATTTAGATATAGTCAGAAATATGGAATATGTTTAATGTATTTTAAAATCACTCATGAGATTATTAAATAATTTTTAAAATAATATAAATATATATTTAAAATTGAAATAAATCATGTTAAGTAATGGCGTGGATATATCATTGATTGAAAAACGTTTTCAGTGAGTGCAAATAGTACTTTCAATTTTATAAATACTCAAATGTGTGTGTGTGTGTGTGTGTGTGTGTGTGTGTGTGTGTTGTGTGTGTTTTTCTACATAAAAGCCCAGGAAATAAAGTTGCAGATCTGAACTTCCTCATTATCTTCTTGAGTGAAGATTTGAAGCAATGATTAGAGTCTTTTCTTTTTTTTAATTTGCTTGAATATTTTCTGAAAGGAAAATTAACTAATTACTTAATTAGATAAAAATTAAAAATAATTGAGATCAGTTCAGATTATTAGTTGATCATAATTCACTACCATGATCTTCTTAATAATTAGTTTTTGGCTACAGTAAAGGATGATAATCTCAAAATGTTATAATAATTTGATTCAGTTCTTTTTAAACTAAGTTACTTTATATTTCATTATTCATTTTAAAGGCTTAGTAAAATTTTCTATTACATAGAATTTAAAGAATTTTATTTTACTCCTGTTTCTAGAAGAACATGTGAATAAGTATCTGAAGTATTATTTTCAACTGCTGTTTAGTAAAATACAAGGAAAATGCTATAAGTGTAGCAGCTTTAGACACTTTAGAAATGCACATTTACCACCTCAATTTCTGTGGATTAGGAGTGTGAGCATGGCTTCACTGGGACTTCTGTTCAGGAGCTCATGAGGTTTCAACCACAATGTTGGCCAGGACTGGGACATTCTCTGAGTCTTGGAATTCACTTCTAAATATTGACTAGTTATTGGTGGAATTCAGTTCTTTGATGTGGTAAGACTGAGGCCTCAATTCCTGGAGATTGCTTGATTGCTCAACACCAGGGGACCTTCTTCATAATATGCGAGTTTGCTTCTTCAAGGCCAATAGGAGAGTCTTTCTGTTGCTTCCTGCTTTTAATCTCAAGAGCTTCCATTAACTGATTAGGTCAGGCCCCCCCAAGCTAATCTCCCTTTTCAATTCCTTTCAAGTCAGTTAACTAGGGATTTTAATTATGCCTGTAAAATTCCTTCATTCTCGCTATATAACATTACCTAACCAAGAGAGTACCACATTATATTGGTTTGAAGCAAGTCAGAGGTACTGCCTACACACCAGAAGAGGAACCCAATACAATATTATGACTCAATGGGGATTATCGCACAGTATGCATTAAAATATATAAGGTACTTAAAGAACATTCATAAAATTCTCAATGAGTATTCCTGTTGTCCGCATCTGCTGAACTTGACTATGTGATATATTTTATCCACTTTCTATAAAATTTTTATAAAAGTTCTCACAATATTTATGTTGTAAAATTTTAAACATCTTTAAAAAGTCTCATAGCAACTTCATGAGTTATCTATTTTTATCCATTTATACAAATGAGTTAACCGACCACAGTGCCAAAAATTAGATGCTTCATTTAGCTATATGAAAAGTATTTGAGGAAACTGACATTGAGCTCCAATGTTTGGATGAAGCATTGCTATTATGATTAAAGATAATTATGGATGCCAAAAGACAATGCTAAATTGTGTTTGAACATCAATTATTTCTTATTTATAAATAATAAACTCTGTTAAATGTTACTTTACCATTATATCTAAATTCCAGCTCATATACGTTAGTGAAAATCATAAAAGTTGGTTTTAGAAAGCTTCATGCCAAGGAAATCCGACCACGGGAAAAATGTTTTGAAAGTTGACAGACATCTTTTAGAGTCAATGTACACCTGAGATGGAGATGCTCATTTTCTAAAAAGTATCCATTTTCAGAATTTCGAGGTAATTTATTTCAACTGTATTAAATTATGAAATGCATACTTTATAACTAAGGCCCAAAAGTGATTAATAAAAGCACTCCTCAACCATTCAGTTTTTCATTATAAAGTGTTTAATTTGGGTCAAGTACACTATAAAGTACTAGAGATTCAGAGATGAGGATTTCTGCTTCTAATAATTCAGATCAAGTTCTTTATTAGAAACAATTTTCACAAGGAAAACAATAAAAGTGCGGGTAAATAGTCTAAATGACCTAAATACCTAGAAGAGATGTCAGGCTAATGGGAAACAGCTAGGACATATTCTCAGGAAAGTTCTAAAGGAAGAGATGTAGGCAAAATACTTGAGCATAAAATTGTTTTGTGCTATTAGCCCTGATAATTCACCAAAGTAGGTTTTGGTTCAGAAGTCTCGTGGATTGAGCAGAAAGAGAGAGATAATTTAATTCTATGGTAGAAATTGTACATGAATTCCCTGACACATTAAGCTGAGGATTAAGAAGACTACACTTTCCGGGTAATGGTGAGCAACATGTAATTCACTTTCATTATCCCTGATCTCCACAAATCTCAAAGGAATTGGGGGATTTTTTTTATACCTGAAACCTAGTTCACTGAAGAAAAATCAAAATGGCAAAATAATAGTAAAACCAATGACAAAATTTATTCAGAATAGCCAGCACAATATTGAAGAAGAGAAAAGTTAGAAGACTAACACCAACTGACTTTAATTCTTCCTAGGAAGCTACAGTGATTAAGACACTGCGGTATTGGTAAAAGCATAGACAAGTAAATAAATGGGATAGAATAGTGATCCCAGAAATAGAGCCACATAAACATAGTCAACTAATCTTAGATAAAGGAAAAAAAAAAAGCAATACAATGGAGCAGACATTTTTCCAATAAATCACACAAGAGCCACTGGACATCCATATGCAAAAAAAAAAAAAAAAAGAATCTAGACACTGATGTTATACTCCTCACAAACTAAATGTCAAATGCAAACTTACAAAGCTTCCACTAAACAACATAAGAGAAAAAATCTTAATTGGGCACAGCAATGACTTTTTAGATCTAACACAAGACTGTAAAACAAATAATTGATAAACTGGACTTCATGAAAACTAAAACCTTCTGTTCTCTGAAAGACAAGGTCAAAAAGATGAGACTATAAGAGACAGAGAGAAAATATTTGCAAAGAATAAATCTGATAAGGGACAATTATCTGAAATATACAAAGAATTCCTAAAATTATGAAATGAGTAACCTGACTTAAGAATGGGCCAGAGACTTGAACAGACCTCACCAAAGAAGATACAGAGAGGACAAATGAGCATGTGGAAAGATGCTCCACAAGATATATCATCAGGGAAATGGAAATTTTAAAAATGACATATCACTACATACGTATTAGATTGGCCAAAATCGAGAGCACTGACACCACATTGTCATGAAAGAAATTCATTTACTAAGGAAATAGACTCAGAGCACTTGGGTTGCTTAGTTGGTTGAGTACCCAACTCTTGATTTTCTTGATCTTGCTCAGGTCATGATCCCAGGGTCATGGGATCGAGCCCTGCATCAGGCTGCACGCTGAGCCCCACTTGCATGCTCTATCTCTAAAATAACTTTTTAAAAGAAAATAGACTATAATAAATAGCATATACATTATCTTTAAGAGGCTTTCTGAGAAATAAGGACTTGAAGAAATCTGAATACTCATGGGAAATGTTTTACATAATAAACACGGTGTATTTCCCTCCAAGCTTTTCTTCTGCCTTGGAAACAGTCTGCATTTCCACTCCCATTCCCTCAGCTTACGTACAAAATGCCAGATTAATTTCCAGGCCTTGGATCAAATACTATGTCTTCGCAGAGAACTTACCTGAATCCCCACATTTGGTTGAGTTGCCACTTCTACACACTTACGGCAACATGTAGTTGCTTTTTGTTGTAAAAGTTAATTACAACTTTTAGAATTATATGCATGTTTACTTAGTGGTAACAGGGGCCCTCTTCTTCTTTTCTCTACCTTCCAATACATTTTTTTTCTCACTTCACAAAGTCTCTCAGAGTCCCTTTAGGTCCTGACTGCCACACAATCCCATGAGAGAGAGAGAGCATTAGTGGGAGAGAGGGGCAGAGGTAGAGAGAGAAAGAGAGAGAGAGAAAGAGTGAGAGAGAGAGAGAGAGAGAGAGAATCTTAAGCAGGCTCCACACTCAGCACAGAGGCTGACTCAGGGTTCAATTCCATGATGCTAGGACCATGACTTGAACTGAAATCAAGAGTTAGGTGCTCAACTGACTGAGCTACCCATACACCCTCAGACTCCAGGCTTTTTAATTCCTTGCTCTATCAGTCTGGGATACACTTCTCCTTGCTTCGTGTCCTCATCTCCTTCAAATCTTTGCTTATATATTACTTTTACCACCTAGAAATTCTGCATTCTTCCTGTAGGAGAATCTAGGTAGGACTCTAGTATTAGTCAAAACAGTACATGTTGCTCCCTACAGATTAGAATTTGGGAATTTGATCAGATAATTGTAATTGCTAATGGAATTAAGATATCCATCCAGTTATTTTTATCTTTAGTGTTAATTGTGTCCTCCCAAAACCCCTGGATGGTTATGCTAAACTGGATATTATTTATGAAAACTAATGAATTTTCTGAGTCTCGTTGACATTAATTTTAGGAAAAAAATGAGTTTCTAATTCTACCTCAGAAAATAACTATCAGAATTTGATTTAGAATATCTGCTACCCATACAGTCCAGTAAAGATTTTAAAATATGGTAATGACTTGAAACAGATAATACTATTCTCAGTATATTTATACTGACAAATTCATAAATCGTTCTAAATATTCTGCATCAAATATCTGAATACAGAAAGAGCTCACTAATGCAACTTTCTTCTGTCATAATGCCCATGCTTCACCCTCACTTTGTGTATTTTATACTCCCCATTTTCAACAAATGGAAGTGAACTAGATTAAACAAATTTATCAACCTAAAAGATACCTGGTAGTAGTCAGTAGCAATGTTTTTCATTTTCTAGCCTATGTTTAAAGCACAAATGGTGTAAATTACTGGATAAACATATACAGTGTGCTCCATATTTTGTGTTATGGCCTTAAAAGCTTTTTGAAAATAAATATTAATATTGAGTAAGCATTTCCTCACTGTTTTAAGTACAATTTATATTTGGGAACTTCAGGGAATCAATTCATAGAAATGGAAGAGCAGCAAGGAAAGTGGAAAGCTAAATAAATTATACGCAAATTGTAGAAAGCCGCTGAAGAAGTGGAATAACATTGCCATTCAGATTTAATGCTTTCTTTATCAGGGTGTATAAATTGTACCTCTAATAGGTTGACTCTACACTTGACTCACTTTAGCCCATCTACAGACCATTTCTCTAGAGCAAGAAAGTTGTTTAAGACTGTTTAAGACTTAGGTGCATAAAGAACATCTGAAGTCAAAAGATATTCAAAGAAATTGATCAAAGACATAGTTTTCCCAGCCTATTATTCTAGCTGCTGGCAACTAGGTAGTTGTAAGTGTAAATCAAAACACTTCCAAGCTAGACGTCCACCACTGTGGGTACTCACACAGTATTTTTATCAAATCTCATTTCACCCTTCCTTTGAATGAAATGATTGATTGATTGTTCACAGCTTGCATGATTGTGCTGCCCTAGATCCATCTCTACTCTCCACACTCCAAACCGAGTTTGCATCATTGACTTTCTGCCAGCCATTTGGCTGCCAGGACACAGAGTGACATTTAATGATCTCTCAACATGGCAATATCACATTCATCACTCTTTATCACTTGTGACAGACCTAAATTCAAATGCAAACATGAAATGGAGACTGACTTCAACCCAAACTGGGACATGCTTGTGAACTGACATCTATCAACACAGACTGACAAGATACACAGAGAGTAAATAATCTGTGGCTTGTACAATAATTAAAAACACTAGTGGTAAGACTGAGAAGTCAAGGATATTTTAATTTCATGAAGCAATACTTCTTATAAAAATCTTTGAGGTGCAAATAGTATTATCTCAGCTGTCATATCAACTAACATCAAATATCTATATGAACTTGAAAAGGATAATTTACTTTTAATGTAATATTCTGCCTTATAAAAGAAATATCATAATATCCATGCATGCCTTTCACAGAGTTCTTAAAGAGAGAGGTGAAAATTATAACAATCATATAGAAGAAAAGAAAAATCAGTATAATTTTACAACATTTTTAAGCTCCTTCTTCCTCTGACTTGCCTTACCCTACTATAGGCACTTTTAGATTCTACACTACAGCATTTTGTTTTGTTTTCTAAATGAAATACCTCCCTGATGCTTGCATTTTCCCAATATTACAACAGGAACCTACACTCCATTGACATTTGGGAGTAATGGAATACCGGCAACGGATAGTAGGACTGCTTAAAAAGTAGTTGTTATCTTTTGCCTTGCAGAAGCTTTTTATCTTGATGAAGTCCCAAGAGTTCAGTTTTGCTTTCATTTCCCTTGCCTTTGGGGTGTGTCGAGTAAGAAATTGCTGCGGTGGAGGTCTAGGAGGTGTTTTCCTACTTTCTCCTCGAGGGTTTTGATGGTTTCCTGTCTCACATTCAGGTTCATGAGCCATTTTGAGTTAATTTTTGTATATGGTGTAAGAAAGTGGTCTAGTTTCATTCTTCTGCATGTTGCTATCCAGTTCTCCCAGCACCACCTGCTAAAGAGGCAGTCTTTTTTCCATCGCATACTCTCCTGCTTTGTCAAAAATTAATTGGCCGTACATTTGTGGACCCAGTTCTGGGTTCTCTATTCTATTCCATTGGTCTATGTGTCTGTTTTTGTGCCAATCCCATACTGTCTTGATGATGACAGCTTTGTAGTAGAGGCTAAAGTCTGGGATTGCCAGGCAGAGAAGGACAGAAACCATATGTTTGCACTCATAGATCTAACAGGAAAACAGGAGAAACCTAATGGAGGACCAGGGGGAGGGGAAGAGGGAAACAGAGTTGGGGAGAGAGAGGGACGCAAAACTTGAGAG
>NC_043713.1:11136223-11242927 GCF_006229205.1 Suricata suricatta
AAAGAAACATAAGAAATATATGAAAGGAATTCCTATTTTTGGAGCCCCTCAATTATTCTCACTAGCATAAACTGTAAGTTAAACTTCAGTTTTTTTCTAGAAACTACGAGATTCTCTGATCAAAGCAATATTAACAAAAACCCTTAGAAAATCGCTATTTAATCATTCCAGTTAAATGAAGAAGATAAAATAACTTCAAAATAAAATGTTGACACTAACTTCATGAAATCAGCAACTATGTCTCTTCTTGTATACTTCTACATCCACAGAGCTGGATGTTTAATAAGTAAATGTAGAACTAAATTGAATAGAATATCATAAAACTATTACTTTCATAATGAAGGCAATAACTTTTTTATATATTGCAATATCAGGAAAACTCCCTGCTATTATACTATGAATTCTCTGAAGTATATCTCTAAGTATACATATATATATACACATATATATACATATACATATATGTGTATATATATATGTATACTTTTTTTGAGCTAATTTACCTCTATGTTAGGCCTATGAAAATTTACACCTTTTGTCCTAAAGTTTATAATTATACTACCTAATTTAATCTCTTGTTCTACTATCAAATTCTGTAACAATAGAGAACTATGCTTTGTGTGTAACATAGAGCCAATTACAGATTTCATCACACTGTGAGTGCTCAGCAAACATTTATTGAGTGAAATTGATGCCTTAAAAGCCATTAGCCTCAAGAACCACAGAATGCTCATGGTGTTCTACTTCCAAAGCGGATGCTGGGGGAACCCCACCAAGTTCCCCCTTACCAGCAAGGGCTTCTGTCCCTTAGCCTGTTGGTGTTAACTGTTAAAAATTCACAGCTGCCACCTTGCCCAGTGAATTTTCTTCAGCAAAGGGAGCCAGCTCACTCAGGGACCCATTCCCCTCTACCTGGGGTGGACTTTGCATACAAGATGCAGGCTCCTGTCCTCAAGGCAGGACTAACTCTGTAGAGCAATTTCCCAACTCCATTTCTCATTGGAAGTACTCTCACAATAAATCACTCGAACAGGAATTCCCATCTTAAACTCTGCTTCTAAGCTGACCTAAGGCACTAGGTGCTGTAAGAGCTCCTCAAAATCAGACTCAAAGGATAAGGTCCTGGATATACATCACTTGCCAGCTAATAGCAAGGACTACCCTCTCCCTGGTGGTAGGTGGAATAATGAATGTCTATGACAACCATAGCAATGTGATTCCAACATGTGAACTGGCATCAGATACAGGTGCCAGTCCAGGAATTTGAGAAGTAGAGAAGAAATAGCGACTGTAGAACGGGGTGGCTATTTCTCAGCATGACTTATTCATTTAAGAGTAGAAATAATAGGGCGCCTGGGTGGCTCATTGGGTTAAACATCCGACTTTGGCTCTTGTCATGATCTCATGGTTCGTGGGTTTGAGCCCCGCGTCGGGCTCTGTGCCGACAGCTAGCTGAGAGCCTGGAGCCTGCTTCAGATTCTCTATCTCCCTCTCTCTCTCTGACCCTCCCCTGCTTGCACTGTCTCTCTCTGTCTCTCAAAAATAAATTAAAAAAAACATTCAAAACTAGAGTAGAAATAGCAACCTTTGATAATCTGATTAACAATGTAAAGCCAAGTGTGAGAGAGAGACGTCACGGTATTTACATAGATCCTCATCTCTTTCAGTTCAAAAACAGACATGGACAAGGGCTGGGCACAGCACTTAATTCTGAAAGTAGCAAGCATTCAGGGAAACCCCACACATTCAAGTCTTCTTGACAAGGAAGAAGTGGGACCCTTCAATTTGGTACGAGAATATCTTGGTAGATGCATTCAACCTTTGAATCCTTCTCCCATACCATTTGAATCTCCAAAAATGGTCCATACTCCCTTGTTAGAATAGCGAGACCGTCTTGCTGAAAGAAAAGGCAGAGCATTCAGACAAGGCAGATACTTTACAAGAACATTCTTTTCCACCACAGAATTGGTCCTCTCTCCTCCTGACCATGGTAGAGTAGTACTTTGGGTCGAATTGCAGCATAACTGTCCAGGGAAATTCTCAAAACTATAACCAGAGAAGAAATACTCCATGTTCAATGTGCTGATACTGTGACTAACAGGCACTTTTGAGTCTGAGAATGAATCCTGTGGTTGTTAGAACAAGAATATAAAGTTTTATAGAAGAGTTTGTAAACATTATACAGGATCCAACACAGTGGCAAGGACCCTGTTGACTATTCTATTATGCTTGGCTCTTGCAAGCTTAGAAAAGTGACAAAAGTGATGGTTAATAATAAATGGAGTACAGATGTCAGAACTGTCATAACAAACTAACAGAATGGTTCAAGAGTCTCAGAGAAACCAGTGTTTTAGAATCAAACCCTCATAAACACACCTTAGAACTATGTTCTTTGAGTGGGCTCTGAAAAGCTTCCAATAACCAAGGGGTAATGCAATGGGAAGAGAGATTCTAAAATAACAGAAAATCTCAGTAGTATCTGTTTCATTAGCATTTAAAAAATTTCAATCGAGCAAATTTAAAGGTGAAATTGGCTTTATCCAATAATTCATGAATTGGTCTTCATCCCATATAACAACAGAAAAAAAAAAACCTGTTAAGCTTCAGAAAAAGAAAAGTTTTTATAAATGGAAAGTGAGTAGAAAAGAAGAAAATTGTTAGTAAGGAATGCCTTGTTTCAGGCAAAACCACCTTCCCAAGGGGAAAGGAAGGGGATCTACTGTGTGGATTATCTCACTAGTGCTGACCAGGTCACTTAATGGTTGACTGATTACGTGTTACATTCCTGGAGGGTTAAAACTACAGTTAGGTTGTGTACTAAGTCTTGGGTGGCTGATGTGTAGTTTAGTACAAGCGATTCCTTTTTGGCCCTCCTGTCTCCCCAGTAGTGATAAGAACAATAAGATCTGGAAACAGCAGAGGCCAGTTGGCAACATTTAACCATCAGAAGCAAGATGAGTACACTGGTGTTAGCTAGAAACAAGGTTGGAATGTCAATCAGGGATGTGACCAGCAAGTGTCTGTAAAGATGGATTGTAGCACATGGTGTCTCCAAGAGCTACACTGATGGACAGTGGAAAGTATTTAATAGATCATTAAAATAGATTAAGAGTCCATATGCTGAAGTCAACATTTTTCCCATTTCTAGATCGAAGTCAGTTCCATATGTTGGAGAGGTCCGATTCCCATTGGACGACCCTTGTACCACCTTGAAGAATGTGTAACCAGGTGTTATCTTCCCAGTCTTCCAAGAAACCTATGCTCATTTCCTGGGGTAATCATACACTGGGGAAGTGGGCTGCCAAGTTGGAGGGCAGCTGGATATAGGGCAAACAGGAGAATCAAATAATAATTGGAGTTTTACCCCAGAACCATTCCAAAATTTGTCCATCGTGTACATGGACCACCCCATAGTCATTTCTTTAGAGTACACAAAAATAATTTAATGGACATTTTTGGTTGTTTATAATATTCTCAATAAGGCAAGAGTTACTATAATGGGAAAATACATGTGGAAGCCTCTGAAATGGCCCCTTCCCCACTATCCAGATAATAAATAAAAACCAATAATGTATCCCAGGGGAATGACCCAAGTAGATACCACACTAAGAGATTCAAAGAATGCACTTAATTTAGAAGTCTGGCCCCGTGCAAAGCTGGATAGGTCATGCCAGGTAATGGGAGACTAATGCAAATTATACCAGGCATTAGCTAAGATGTTTTAAAACACTTCTTATAATTTTTGATATGGTTATGCCCAATGCAAGTGTGTTTCAACAATGAAAGCAAAATAAAGATGTCTAATGATACACAATGCATCTCCAGCAGACTCACACTGTAAAAAATATAAAAGAAAGTCCTTCAGGCAGATGGATGTTAGCGAGACCCAGTGTGCTAATCATCTTGCAATATATGCAAACATTGAATCATTATGTTGCATACCCGAAATTAATGTACTATGTCCTTCATACATCAATTTTAAAAAAAGGAAAAAAACCCAAGAATACTTAAATATCAGTGTAAATGAGAAGAATTAGATCTTATTATCAAAAAAATGATCAGAATTACTTGAACACAAAACTTATTTTTGACCAGGAAAACATAACTGGCCTTATTTGTATATTAAAATTGAAGAATGCTTGTATTCATTGTTATGGGATAGCTATGAAAATATTTTACCTAGTTGATGAGATTATTGCTGTGATTCTGCATGGAAATGTGAGGATGTAATAATTTATGAAC
The DNA here is from genome assembly GCF_006229205.1 of Suricata suricatta. Lineage (NCBI taxonomy): Eukaryota > Metazoa > Chordata > Mammalia > Carnivora > Herpestidae > Suricata > Suricata suricatta. The sequence continues at coordinate 11,140,466 of NC_043713.1, forward strand.
AAGCCAATACATCATTTGTGAACATTCTAAAACAATACTACTAAATCCTCTTGAGAAATAATCATACTTCTTTATATAAAAATTCTTGAAGGACAGATACTGAGGTTTTCTGAAATATTGTGTCATATTGCAGCAAGAACATCTAACTTAGCATATGAACCCAATGGTATAGATTTGTTCAAGGACTCTTGCTGTGAATAGTAATTGAAAATATTGTCAATTCTCCCACTTGGACAAGACATGTAATTTTAGACCAACCTCCAATATTTTCACAGTTACTGATTCCTTCTTTATTCCACTCATTTAATGTGAGAATTTGACAAATCTGATTTTTCCCTATACAAAGTCATTGTTTATTTGAATCAGTCTTCTCATTCAATTAGCATACATGTCAAAGAAAAATATTAATTCACACATCATTACAAGCTAAAATATTGAGTAGGAAATAACATAATCAATATGAAAATATTGCACACACTATATTTAAAAAATTGAATCAACTGAGGTCAAACAGTGAATTCACCACTCACTCTCGGCTCAGGTACAAATTATCTGAAACACTTTTGTGCTTATTAAGAAGACGTGTGACTTTGCTGAAACCGAAGCCATTCTGGTTCTACTAAAAGCCTTACAAATCCCCTTCACACACACAAGCACACATACACCCCTAATAAGTTTTATCTTATTTGTGAACAAATAAGGACAATAGATGTAAAATATCAACTTTTACCTATCTGTTTGAATTAATACTTTGGACTACTAAGGATGTAATTTTATTGTACTTTTATTTGTCATAATTATCTTTTGACTCTGTCCTGTCAGTGATGATTGCAATTAATTGAAGACCATTTGTTTGCAATGCTTATTTAAAATAAAAACATTCTGATATGCCTCAACTTTTGCTTGATTTGGGGACCAAAAGTGTAGAAGGTACACTGAACTTAAAATGATCAATCTTATCCATGAGAAGACCAAAGTTTGATTTAGGGGCAAGCATTGAAATAAGTGCTGCTTTGATCAATTATATGTCATAAGACATTTAACTAAAGAGTAATGGAAACTTGAGTGAAATAACAAATTCTTTGTGGAGGATTCATGTCATAATTTAGAAAGGAAGTACTAATTACTCTGGTCTTGTTTGCACTTAAACTCATAGCCAGAAAAACGTTACGTGTTACATGTTCAGTTTGTACAGTGGATGATTCTTTTCGTTCCTAGTCATGTCTTACCTGATTTACTGCAATAGCTTTTCCTCCATCTTACCCCTATTTAGCCTAGTCTCCCCCAAACAGTTGTATCATCTTTTCCAAAACTGTGTGAGGTTGTAGCATTCTTCTACTTAAATATAAATGACTTCTAATTAAACCTGGACTAAACGCCAAGCAATTGTTCATGGTCTACTAGATTTTCCTGGGCTAATTTGTTTCCAAATGTTTGTGTGACTGACATCTTCTCAACCTTTAAGACATTCGTCAACTGTCACCTGATCAAAATGCATATTTTGTGGCTTTCAGTCCCTCTGCCTTATCCTGCTTTGTTTTTATAACACTTATAACTAATTTTAAGGTATGCTAAGATGTATTCATATTGTTCATTTTATATATTCTTTGTGTTTTGTTCTCTTCCATCTCCCCAGCACTTAGAAGTATAGCTGGAAATACATATTTGTTTTATTTAAGTGTTTTAAGTGTTTATTTTTTAGAGAGAGAAAGAGAGAGAGAGAGCAAGTGGGGAGGGGAAGAGAGAGAGGGAGACACAGAATCCAAGGCAGGCTCCAGGCTCTGAGGTGTCAGCACAGAGCCCAACATGGGGCTCAAACCAATGAACTGTGAGATCATGACTTGAGCCGAAGTCAGAAGCTTAACCAAATGAGCAACACAGGTGCCCCAACAATACATATTTTTGAATGTCTATCTATTTTTGAAGTATGATTAGTCATTGAGATGAAAAAAAATAACCATGTGGATATATGAAATATTAAAAATAATGCATGTAGGTATAATAGAAAGGCCACAATATAACATACACATTTGGAAGTTTGCAGTGACATAAGAAATAAATAATATACCAGCTTATTGAATTTTTGCACTTGAAAAATTTAGTAGTACCTTTTAGGTGTTGGTGAAACTCATCAGAAGATGTAAATAACTACCATAGGTTCATATTTGTGTCTAGTAGATGTTGTGGCAACCTGAATAATGCTTCCCACAGATGTGCCCATCCTAATCCCCCTAATTTGTGAAATTGTTGTTTATGTAGCCAAGGATTCTGCAGGTATGATGAAGTCAAGTGTCTTAAAATGGAGAGATTTTCCTGGATTGTTCACATCGGCTCAAAGCAGTCACTGGGTTCTTATAAGGGGAAAGCAAAACAGCAAATCAGAGAAAGTAAAGTGATGCTGGAAAAGGAGAGAGAGGGGAGGTCTGAGGAAGGTCTGCTGCTTTGACGGTGGGAGAAGGAGCCAAGAGCCAAGGAACACAGGCACCTCTCGAAGCCGGAAATGGTAATAAACAGATTCTGCCCTAGATAGAGATCACAGAATGCAATAGCCCTGCAGCACTTTAACTTTGGTTCCTGAAACTGTTTGTGGACTCAGAAGTCCAAAATGCCAGCTATCTAGAACTGTAATACGTTTGCTTTGTTTTAAGCCATGGAGTTTGTGGTAATTTGTTACTGCAGCAATCGGAAACTCATACAGAGTGGACAGCTGCATTTCGTTGATAGACATTAGAAGAAACGGTAGAGAGGGGTGAGCAGATTGGAAGTTTCTGCAATCATTGAGGGATGACAGTTATGTCTAGGAGATGTTCAAGGACAGCAGTAATGGGAGAAGACTATAAATGCAAAACTTTCTGAAAATTGACAGCACTTGGTGATGTAGTTGATGTTGAGGAATTGGAGAATTCACTGTAGTAAGAAAATCAAAGATGGGGCACCTGGGTGGCTCTGTTGGTTAAGCGTTCGACTTTGGCACAGGTCATGACTTCACAGTTTGTGAGTTCAAGTCCCATATTAAGCTCTGGGCTGACAGCTTGGAGCCTGGAGCCTGTTTCAGATTCTGTGTCTCCCCCTCTCTGACCCTCCTCTGCTCATGCTTTTTCTCTGTCTCTCAAAAAAAAAAAAAAAACATTAAAAATATAAAAAAAAAAAGAGAATCAAAGATAAAGGTATAGATTTCTGGCTTAGGCAATTAAGCAAATGAAAATTCATTTAATATGCAAAGTAAGGAATGAGTTAAGAATTGAGTGTTATGAATGCCATTTTACATATTCTGTTTGAGATTTTTCTGGATATTCAAGAAAAAAAGGCTTAGTAAGAAGTTGTAAACAATGGTCCTAATTTCAGGAACTTAGGACAGAGTTAGAGAACAATGAATATTTGCACAGAAGTTTAAGTCCTTGGGAAGGTATCAAATTGCCCAGGAAGAAAAAGTAAAATGAGAAAAGAAGGTAAAGAGAAAACTTAAGAAGTTTAGTAAAGAGTAGGGACATTAAGCAATTAAAGAACAGTGAAAGTTAACCAGAAGATACAGGTAAAAAACGTGTTATACCTGTGAAATATCAAAGATCGATGTACCATTGTAAGTATGTTCATTGCAAGAAGTGGGTAATATCAGACATAAGCAACAACAAAAACAACAAGGTAACATGATGGACACACACTGAGCTATCTCATAGAACTGAAGGAAAATTTAAACATTCAAAGGTTACCAAGAAAAGACAATACGAAAGATTGAGGATATTCCAGAAGTGAGTCCTTGGGCTTCTTTAAGATTGATTCTTACCACTCACTCACTGTTGCTGTGCCCACCATTCTAATTTGAAGATGGGCGTCCTCTGTTTTTTTTTGTTTTTTTTTTTTTATGAAGGCTCAGTCATTGGCAGGCACTGTGTACCCAGTCAGGTCTATAGCATTACAAGTTCTGCCCCTTTCTGAGAGATGCAATCTATCTGTTTTCCTTTCTGCTCCCTTCTATTCAGTTTCTAGGAATTCTAAGGGTTCTTTTCCTCTCCTCTGAATAATAAGCTTTTGATTAATAGGGTAGACAGGACACATGGACAAGAGTAGATCTTCCGTTTGGCTGTTGTTCCCACCCTCAGCCAGAAGCTGGAGGAAAGCTTGTTCAGATGCCTCTCCAGTTTTCCCTGTAAGTGACTAGTTGGATTAAGAGGAAAAAACAATTGTAAGAACAGGCAAACCTTCTTATTCCAGAAGCCCCCAGAATTTGACATTCTCACACCTGCCATATTTGGTCATTATCAATTCATTAAAAATATTTACCTGGATTTTCTCACTGACCTAGATGGCAATCTACATATAAATGCTTAGGTCTTTCCCTTGTAGGGTTCTATCCTTCCCCCGATGCTGATTTGCTTCACCACAATCTAATGTGCTGATTCTTTCAAGAATTATTACTGATTTGCAATTTACCCGTACTTTTCATCATTGTGAGGGAAGAGAATGAGATTTTCCAACTCTCTACATTGTGTAGGTGGAATGTGATGTCTTTAGTAACATTTGGGTTTCACATGAATTGCTGCAAGTATCTTATAGTTAATTCTTCAAAAAACAAGGAATGACAATATAGAAATGCACTATAATTTAAGATTTGATGCCTCATTCCAATGGTTTAATTCCTCATTTTTAGACATTATTCAATAAGTGTGCATTGAGTGTTTATTGTAGATGTCATGTGTAGTCTACCCAGACGGTAACAACCTCCTTCAGAAACCAGTTTGTAAGGTACACTATTGTATTTCCTATCCACTGAGCAGAATAATTTTGGCAGCAATTGTAATATGTGAAATTTCCAAATATCATTTCTATTTATACATATGTAGTTATATTTGGATGCATTCCAATATATATTTAATAGCTGAAGGAGTTATTTAACTCAAGACAAAAAAGAAAAAGAAAAGAAAAGATTCGTTGACAGTGCCTAAATCTACTCTCTATAATGAGAACAGGATGTCATTTTTTAAGTAACCAAATAGAAAAAGAGAGACAGATGGGCAGAATACTATAATTAATGAGCATCACGGCTCTGTGTAAATGTATCTTTCTCCCTCGCTAGTGTGAGAGGGACACCTCAGCATGTGGTTAGGTGACACGTTCCTGCCCAGCTCCTAAAAGTCTCTTCCAGACTGCTGGGTCGATGTTGTCTGGCTCTCTTTTGCAGCACCCGTTTAACTCTGCCTAGAGGTGGCTCTTCTCCTCTGCTGGAATAAGAGACTGAGCTTGGAGAATTCTCTGCCGATCCTTCTGCTGTGTCGGTGCTCTCCGCTGACTACCGCACCCATGGCATCTGTGCTTCCAAGAGCGCCTGCGCGCCAGCCTCTATCCCAGGGATGCTTTCCGCCTTGTTTCTGAGCCCCGAGTAAACCAGACGAGGCCTGTTGCAGGAGCTTTTTTCTTCTTTTAAATTTATTTCAACTTTGTCATTTTGTCAGGAGGAGAACTCCTTTCTTTATAAGTAAAATCTCAAAAATGTGCTCCCCACAGCACAGACCTAGTGAATTTCTAATAAGCCCTCCTTTTTTCAACTGAATATCTTCTGCGGAAGTCTCTGCAATTTCACTGGATGGTAGATAGTCTGTGCCCACTGTGTGTAAACCGCATGTTCGCAGTGGATAAACGCTATATTCAAACCTGGCCTAACATGGTGACTGACACTAAGTATACGTAGCATTTTAAGAATTATTTGAGGGGCGCCTGGGTGGCTCAGTCAGTTAAGCAGCTGGCTCTAATTTCACCTCAGGTCATTGTTTGTGGGATCGAGCCCCATGTCTGGCTCAATACTAACTGCAAGGTGCCTGATTGGGATCATCACCCTCCCTCTCTGTCTCCGCCCCTCCCCCCAACACTCTCTCTCAAAATAAATAAGTAAACTTTAAAAGATTGTAAATAAATTGCTTTATACTTAGACTTGGTGCTCCATCCAGCATGAAATGAACATTAAGAAAAAAAAAATAAGAGTTCACTTTAAGTACCTTTAGGCATTAATTTTAAATTATAGTTTTTATACCCCTTCAAGGTTCACTGAGTTGCCTTCTAGCAGACAAAGACCTCTCCTGTTAAATGAGAGGCCAGAATTCTAAAATAAAATCATTAGTACATAATTGCATATCTTCATTTTATCAGATTATTGATAGAGTAAACAAGAAAATTCTGTAGATTAGCAACAACCAATAGAAATGTAATGCAGTCTACAAATTCAAACTATATGTGTCATTTAATTTTCCAGTGCCCACATTTTTAAAAAGTTTTCTAAAAGATAAAGTTCATTTTAACATGTTATCTTACCCTAAATATTAGCATTCTAAAATGAATAAATAATTTTAACAGAATATTTTTCATTATTTCTTATATTAAGATTCTTTGAAATATGACAGGTAAGTTTAAGCTTCAGTTCAATTCCATGCAGACTAGTGACATTTTAAGTGGTCAATAATGTGGCCAGTGGTTCTTACAGATGAGAGTGCAGCTCTTTTCTTTTAGAAAGGGAGAGCTAGGGCACCTGGGTGGCTCAGTCCGTTAAGCATCTGACTTCGGCTCAGGTCATGATCTCACAGTTCATGGGTTTGAGCCCCGCGTTGGGCTCTGTGCTGACAGCTCAGAGCCTGGAGCCTGCTTTCAATTCTGTGTCTCCCTCTCTCTCTGCCCCTCCCTGCTCACGCTCTCTCTGTCTCTCAAAAGTAAATAAATGTTAAAAAAATTTTTTTTAAAAAGAAAGCAAGTTAGTCTTACCTAATTCAATGCATGTGCTAGAAAAAGGACAAACTGTCTAGGGTCTCTCCTGCAGACCATGGCAAGGTGGTCTTCATCATCCTAATATTTACTCATTTTGGCTAAAACATAGACAGGGCCACCTGGTGGCTCAGTCGGTTAAGCGTCTGACTCTTGATTTTGGCTCAGGTCACGTTCTCACAGTTTTGTGAGTTCAAGCCCCACATCAGGCTCTGTGCTGACAGTAGGGAGCCTGCTTGGGATTGTCTCTCTCTCCTTCTCTCTCTGCCCCTCACCTGCTCACATGCTGTCACTGTCTCTCTCGATGTAAATAAATACACTTAAAAAATTAAATCATGGATGATAGCTGTTCAAATACAAATAATATCTCAGAGGAGTAATATACCAACACCATTAGCAAGCAGTAAACATGTATGGCAGATAATTCATTAAATTTGTTCTCAAATCTTGCACTATTGCGTTCGGAAATAGGCTATTGAGACCTATATGCTTGAATATTTCCCTTTCCAGCACCCATCTTAGCATTTGGAAATACTAGTTCCTCAAATCAACGTAAGCATTGATTATCTCATGAACAATGGGAATAAAAACTGCTGCATATTGGAAATATGTAGAATATGGTATGCTATTATAGGATATTTTAAATGCCCTAGGAGAGAGAGAGAGAGAGGAAGCAGCAATAGACAAGAGAAGCCGTCTAACAACATAGTTCTAACTGGTATCTGGGTGAGAAGGATAACCAGTAAGACATTTCCAGTAACAGAACTACATAAAGAACTTTGAAGACGAGTCATATGTTGAATGAGAATGCGTGTCTTTATCTGGCTTCCATTTCTACTGTAAAAATGGTTGCACATTTTCCAGCTGGCTATAGCTGTGTCTTTTTTTTTTTTCTTTCTACTATTTGGCTACTGACCATTGTTATAACAGTTCCCCACTTTTAGATATCAAATAGTCATGATATTTAGGTTACAGAAAAGCTGTTATATTAAGGATTCAAGGACACAGTGATTTAAACATGAAAGATGTTTATTTCTATATTACAACAGTTAGCGTGGTTCCTGGCTGGTGGAGGGCACCCCAAGCCTTCCATATTCTTGTTCACCGGTGTGCAGTGTTACCTTATATTATACATGGTCGACAAAGGCCGCAACTACACACCTACATTCCAGCTTCTGTGCAAAGTGATAGAAGAAATAAAGGATAAGCTCTTCTACACTGAAGAGTACAAGTCCACTAACTGTGTCCAGAAATGTAGATTTAACGATTTCATTCATATCCCATCAGCTGGGATCTATTTACATGGCAACGCTTAAGTAAAACAACTCGGCTAAGCCTCTGATTACCATGGAGAAAGGCAGACATATGGGGACATCTGTAAGCATCTACCACTATGTAAATCCACACATATTGCATATGTGAATGTATCTATGTGTACAAATGTGTATATACATAATTACACATATATATGAATAACCAACATATATTCCACATATAAATGCTCATATATGCAACCAAGTATAGATATAAGATTATTCCCTATTGTTTCATTTTCTGGTTTCAGAATAGAAGTTATCATACTCTGGTCTTCTGATAATCATAATTTAAGAATTTAGAGGTGAGGGATAACATTGTATAAATTCTAGCCCATATTTTTAAAACTTTTTTTCAAAGAATTTCTAACATTTGAAAGTAGTAACAGTGTAGAACCTTTATGTGCTCATTACCTAGATGCAACTATTGTTTTTATCATGGCCAAATTTATTTCACCTCTGTCTATATTGACTTCTGTCCTCACTGAGATGCTCTGAGGCAAATCTCAGGAATAATATCATCCATAAAACTGTAAGTATTGATTTGAAAGAAAATGATGTTTTTGTTATTAATATTACAATGACACCATTGTCACAGCTTGGTATTTTAAATAATTATTATATCCAAGAAAATGAAGATGAAATCTCTAGAAAGCAGAATGTGTCATTCTAAATTAGCAAATATCACAAAAATTATTGAAAAGGACCAAGAGCAAAAATTTACTTTGAAGTGACATAGATGTTGATCTCTGACAATTGAAGTTAAACACATTTAAGAAGGTTAAAGGATTCACAAGTTGAAAATGAAATTTTCCTGAAAAATGGTTTTAATTGTTTGCTTTCTACAATGTCCACAGAGCATAAGATAATATTTCAAATTAGCATGTATGTTTAAAAACTGAAAAGGGATTTCTTAAAAAAATAAAATAAATATACAGATTACAATAGAATGTGTATTCGAGTTAGTTTTTTTTATTACTGTAATACCTTTTAAATACAGAGTTCAGAAAATAGAACATAAATAAATAAACGGATGAATAAAACTCAAAATACTCAAAAAGAGACAAATTATACAGAAGGAATGACAAGTAAGAGAGTTACATTTTAAAATGTCTGATCCCATTAATTATTTTTCAAAAGCATGTGAAGGCTAATTTTTGAATGCCATATTTAATTCTTCCTAGCTTTCACTCACAAATTTAACCTCCCAAATTATGTATCTTTCTTTTCCTACAGGAAACATTGTTAAACTTTGCAGGCGCTAAAAGACCAAAAGGAAGCATTTTCTGACTTGAACACCCTTGATATCTTATACAATCAGGAAGCACCCAGAGATATTTCAATATCTGCATCCTATGTAATATAGGTTTATAACTATACTTACTATTTGTAAAGCAAGGATTTTTATTTCCTATAAGTAGGAAGGTAGGCTTCTACAAACTAAGCTAGAAAAAAATCAATTATAGTCATAAGAAGTCTAATTTATGTTCTGTTTTTACATATTTAACATGTAACATGTCTTAACATGTTTAGAACAAATTTATGTTCTGTTTTTACATGTTTACTTTTGTTTAATTCTGCATTGTATGTAGTTAATTCTGGCTACGAAGCAACAGACATTAAAACAGAAATATTTTCAACAGCCATAAGGGATGACAACACTTTTTTTTAACTAAGTCAATAAGACACTAAGGGGATCAAACATAATCCACTTTAAAACACAGTAAATTCTTCCTGAAATTGAGGTTTAGTTTTAATGCCTCTGATATTTAAATATGTATATTCAGTAAAATTATTACTAGAAGGAGTAGACTGAGGTTTTATTAGAATCGAAGCCTGTAAAAATGAGTTTAAGTGTATATAGCTAAAGATGTGTAATGAATCACAATAAATCTCATGATGTCAAACTTGTTTCCAAATCAAATATTCACCATTTAAATTTCAAAATTGTTCTTTATATGTTGTAGCAATTTCAACTCAAGCAGAAATCAGAACAAAGTCATAAGAAGAACATTTAGGAATTTTTAAAATAGTTATTCGTTTTCTTCTTTACATTACTCCAATTCTTTTTTTAAAAAAGTTAATGTTTTTATTTTTTATAAAAAGAGAATGAAAGAGACAGAGACAGAGAGACAGAGTGTCAGTGAGGGGAAGACAAAAAGAGAGGGAGACACAAAATCCAAGTCAAAGTCCAGGTTCTGAGCTGTCAACATAGAGCCCGACACAGGGACCGAACGTGGGTCCTGTGAGATCATGACCTGAGCAGAAGTCAGGCGCTCAAACCACTGAGCCCCCCAGGCGCTAACTCCAAACACCAGAATATATTTTATGATGGATCTGGGAAAACCACACCAGCTTACTGATTTGAGTATTGCATTGCCAGCATAAGGACATGTGTTCTCTTGTATGATGCCAGAATGGGGTCGAAACCAGTAATTTCTCTATAGTTGAAGAGGAACAAATCTGAGGGGCTTAGAAGCTTTCTGAAATTGGAAATTATTAGATTCCATGCTGTGTGTCTGCTTTGAAGTATGAGTTGTGCATTCTAGAACATGGCATCACATACCAAATTTTGATGCTTTTTAATTTTTTCTCCAAACTTGTCATCAATTCTCTTGGCCATCTATACATCTATATCTATTAAGAATGTATTTTGAAAACAATGTCTACTGATGGAGTGTTCTGATCATGTTCCTTTTATCAGTGTCATAATGTCTGTCTTGGATCATAAGAAATTCTCTGATGAGAAAAAGTGCATGTAAATTTGTCTTTATAGAACAATAAGTTTAGGGGCACCTTGGTGGCTCAGTTCGTTGAGTATCCAACTTTGGCTCAGGTCATGATCTCATGGTTTATGTGTTTGAGCCCCACATGGGGCTCTGCACTGATGGTGTGGAGACTGCTTGGGATTCTCTCCCTTCCTCTCTCTCTCTCTCTGTCCCTCTTCTGCATTCTCTCTCTCAAAATAAATAAATAAACTTAAAAAAATAAACACCATGAAGTTTAAATGCTTTTTGAAGAGGATACCACAGAAGTAAATGGTAAAATAGAACACAGTGACATACATAATACTGCAAAGTTGGTAAATATACGTGCATATCTATTGGTTGACTCTGTATTGATGTAGGTTGTATACAAATGTTTGTTGAATCACATAGAAATAATAATTTGCAATATCACTTTCATTCTTTACTTTTAAAATGTTGCCAAATTTTTGTTGTTTTTTCCCCCTTTGGATCTAGAAATAAATCAAGAGCTTTTTGTCCTTATTTTTCATTAAATTTTCTTTTTATATGAGTTCAAGTCATTAGATTAAAATCAATACAAAGGCAAAATAATATTGTGCCTCAACACTTAATTATCATGTCTTTCATTCCTATTCCTCTATAGGCAAGGAGGCTTTATATTTTCTATATCCCTTAAAATTTATATTTTAATAGTTTCCTTTCCCAAAATACAAATTTATATTCACATATAAATACTTTTTTATGTGACACTTTTAACATAGTTTTCATGATAAAAATTTTGGAATTCTGTTGAAACTATGCACTCTTCTTGCCAACGGAGGATGTGAAGGGTGAGGATAGAAAATGTGATAGAAAACATTTCTCAAAGAGATTATATAAATTTTTTCTTTTGACAGAAAAATCAGCCACTGTTAACTTAGAAATCATCTGTTTTCTGAAGAAGCCTAAATGCTATTGGCCAGCTGGGCAAACCAAGAAATATTCTTCACGACAAGGGGCTCAAGGTTGATGATAAATAGGTTTGGATGAGGAGGAATAGCATTGTCACAGAGCAGGAAGTGACAAACACCACTGAACGGAAGCAACAATCAAACTCTGACGGGTTTTAGTTCCTGCTCTTCTTAATGAAAGGCTTAACTTGAGAAAAAACAATGCAATTTACTTCTCTGATAATCAAAGTCTTAAGTGCCTTGGACTTCAGAACTCCATTAGTTAGTTTTGTTTCTTTAGTTTGTGTAATGCCTATATGGACAATTTCTATTTCTATTCTTCTTTATTTCACTCAATCTTTCAGGATTTTAAGGCTTCTTCCTTACTTAGGTATTCTATCATTGAGAAATCATTTGGGCGCATAGAATCTTCAACTTAGAGATAAATGGGTCATTCAAAGCCAGCTTACATTACACTGCCCCCTAGGCTATGAAATCATAAAGCTCAACACAAAATAATTCACACAAAAAATCTGCTTTTACATATTACCTTTTTCCACTAACACTTTTAGTAAGCACTTTCCTCTAGAATCTAGTGAAAAATAAGTGTAATCTAAATAATTCATTGTATACTTGAATATGGCAAAGTTAAGGATATAAGTCAAGGAAAAAAAACAAATGAAACTTTAATGTATTGCATTAAAAATGGACACTTCATGAAATACATCAAATGTTCAGATTATATACAAAAATTAAATAAGTAGGGGTGCCTGGGTGGCTCAGTCAGTTGAGTGACCGACGTCAACTCAAGTCATGATCTTGCAGTTTGTGAATTTGAGCCCCACGTTGGGCTCTGTGCTGACAGCTCAGAGCCTGGATCCTGCTTCTGATCCCTCTCTCTCTGCCCTCCCCCTGCTCATGATCTGTCTCTCAAAAAAATAATAGGTGGTGATGGAGGAGGGCATTTCTGGGGAAGAGCACTGGGTGTTGTATGGAAATCAATTTGACAATAAAATATTATGGAAAAAATAAAGAGAAAAAAATAATAAGTGTTAAAAATTTTTTAAAAGTTAAAGTAATTTTTATTGTAAAATAACTCAATAAATAAAGCACATATCAGCATTCCCCATGGCCTGTTTTAAGGAAACTACTCCTTTCTGATAATCTGTTCAAAATGGCTCATTCCATTGCCAATCAATTTGGCACACTTCTTATACTGTACCTTTTGGGGGACAGATTTTTCATATAATCATTTAAAATGTAACTAAGACAATTTTCCTATTAGAGACACAGAATTAATTATCCCAGGTGGTTCATTCACTTAAGGCTCAACTTCGGCTCAGGTCATTATCTCACAGTTTGTGGGTTCGAGCCCCGCATCGGGCTGTGCTGACATCTTAGAGCCTGGAGCCCACTTCAGATTCTGTGTCTCCCTCTCTCTCTGCTCCTCCCCTGCTCACTCTCTGTCTCCCTTTCTCTCAAAAATAAATAAATATTAACTTTAAAAAAAAAGTATAAACATAAGTTATAATGCCATTAATTAAATTTATATATTAATCAAATGAAAACCCATTTAAATATATAATATACTAATTAATTATTAATATTCCTATATTCATTATTAATTAATAATGTAATAATATATACATTAGTAATCTTTTTTTAGATGCATGGATGTGAAATCTCATCTCCTAAGTATTTCATTCATAATTATTTTAATGTTTCCTCCAGATCTTATGTTCTTTCTGTATCTTATGAGTTGTGCTTTCAATATTTTTTGTTTCTTTCTTTCATTTCAGAGGTTTCTTTCTACAATATTTAGTGCTCCATGGATATCAAATCTTATTTAAGAGAACAGCATTAAATTTTTTTTGGAAGACCTGGGTATGTGGGACTGCTGTGGGCTTAAGTTGTGTTACAAGATAGTAAAACAGAGTCTTTTCAAGAATCATTCAGTTTTTCCAGAGACGCACCCTCCAGTCTCCTGTCTGAGGAGGTAGGACAGACATAAGATTTCATGTAAGCATCCCAAGAACAAACCAGACAAAGAAATCCGACTTCTCCACTCCAGTATTTAAAAGTTCAATTGATCCCTCTGGGCATTGTCCTGAACATTAACCCTTTTTACCGCCATGTCTGGTACTTATTCCAAAGCCTCTGCTTTTAAGTTTCTCCTGAACCAAACCTTGTATTTCATAAGTATGGTGTCATGCTGGGTGGAAAGCCAAAGAATGAGCAAAAATTTTTCATGATTTTAAAAATGGATTTTATAACTGGAAATGGAAACTGGGAGCCCAATGGCTCCATAAAAAAAAAAATCGATTCGCCTATGAGCTCTCTCATTGTTTTTCAGTATAATATTGTATCAACTAAAAACATAAGCAATAACAAATCAACAATTATAAATGCTGATCGAAAAACACAAAGTACCACAAGATGCTGAGTATTCTTTTAAATATTAGCATATCAGGTTCAAATGATTAAATAAATATTGTTTGGTATGATCAACTTCAATCATCAAGTCCTTAAGTAACAAAGTATTAACTTATTTCAGTGATCTCTGTTATCTCATATATTTCACTCCAAATTCTTCATTACAGGACAAGGACGTGTCTGGGGCCACATTTAGGCACACATGGGCCACCAATGATATCAGACAGAAAGGACTATCATTCTTTTACTCTTCTGTAATCTGAATACTATTTCCTTTTACAGAAAAGAATTTTCACATGAAGCTTTTATCATTTTTTTCCATTTTGTGCTGCTTTTAACAAAATAACTTTACAGACATAAAAGCTCTCTTTTTCTTGAAAATCTGTTCCAAGAGAAGATCCAATAGAACATTTTTTTTTAAATGATCCCATGATTGTTTGAAGTCTTTTTCTCAACTCCTCAGTTTAGGCTTACAGCCATAGGAGAGCACACCCAACATCTTACTTTTGATGTTTTCCCTTAGCTGAAGAACAATCCGCTCATTCAATCCTAGTTAAAACCCCATAATATTACAACATGTAATACTTGCAATTAACACAGCTATCCATGCAACCCTCATCTACTCAAAATCACAAATGTTTCAACACTGCAACGACAATACTCTGCCAATGTTATGCATCAGGAGGCTATACCCGGAATCATTTCACATGTAAGTAACACAGGCTCTGGGCAGATGTGGTCGATATTAGAAAATCCTAGTTTCTTCCACAACCACATCATGTAAGTAAAGGTGATCCCCATCTCCTCTTACATTATGTCTCTTTCAGCACTTACATTCAGCATTGTCTCCTTACCTATAAAACCAGTCAACATGTAAGTTGTTTTGATGAAAAAATCAAGGACAGTAAGGAAGGTCAGGCATAGACTCACAAGTAAAGAGGATTCATCTCCTTCTCTAAAAATTAGGCAAAAGAAATGAACATAAGGATTGAATGAGTTTAAATGGAACAACCATAATACATTTACTTTTAAAGGGAGACTAATTCTGAAAAATAATACCCAAATATGTGACAAGACTGCAAAACATATGAAAATATATCTTAAAAGAATGATATGACCAGCATTTTCAATTGTGGGATACATATAAAAACTCTTCTGCAGTTTATAATTACAATACTATTTATAGAATAGGCTGCTATTGACATTTGGGCTCATAGAACAATTTTCTTTCACCGAACATATAACCACTGTCTCAAGTGTACCAGATGCCAGGTTGCCTTGTTTATTGGTATTCCCCAATTTTATATCGATTTCCTCAGTTGCAGTTTGTGTGTTTTATGTATAATTACACAGAAAACAAACAAAAAACAAACAAAAATATATGCATTCACAATTGAAGGTTTTTTTTTCTTGTTTGGGAAGTTATTTAGTCTCCTAAAAATCATCTTGGAAACCTATTAAAGTTTAGTTACTGAACACCTTTTGTTTGGATTAGTGTTATGAGGCTGTTTTCCATTTTGTTTACTTTTCTCCATATTCAAGTTAATTTTGGTGGTTCAGTTGAACAAAACAGTTTGCAAGTGACAGTAAACATTTTGAAAACTGAGTATCATCCACACATCATGTATTCTTTAACAGAAACAAAATAAGCACACTTCTTCAGTCATAATTATATCCAGTCAATTAGAAACATCACCTGCCATCTTTTTAGGGACAGACCCACCAGGGAGTCTGAAGAACCTTTACGTGGGCAGACTGTGGAATTCCAGCTTCGTCACTTAATGGAACTGTAAGGTTTTCCTCAATTACCTCAAGAATTTTAGGTTTTACAAATACGTTTAAGTGAAGTTTAGAAAAATTTTTGAAAACAAATCGAGTTGGCTCTTGGATTCAGTATCTCTTGAAATCTGTTCCAAATTTCATGGTGTTCCATATACTCAGTCCACAGAAATATATCTTCACAATTGTTTGTTTTCTGAAACAACTTGCTGGATAAGAAATAAAGTGTTTGGTATTTATTATAGGAATTGATAAGTGAATATATTTTTATCAACAGACCCAAATAATTATTTTGTTTTATCCCTAAGGTTCAAAGGGTATGGTTTTAAAGCATATCCCACAGTTAGATAATTAGATAATGCAATTAGATTATTTTCCAGAAGAAAAGAAGAGGTTACCTAAGAGTAATGATACGACGACCAACAGAATTTTTTTTTTCAGATCGCCATGGGGGTAATGCAGAGAGGGATATATTGTAAGATTTAACATAAGTAAGTTTCTTTTCCTCTGTGTCCTTAAATTATACATACCATTCTGTGCCCTGCAATGACTGGAAAGAAATTACTAGGATTTTTAAGCCAAATGACTATTAGAGTGAACTTTTGAGGAATTTGCAAGAAATGTCTTTCTCTAATCTTTTCCCAAAATTAAACAAGAATGATTGGTTGGCATAGAGTTTAGATACTGAAAGGGAAAAAAAAAATTGTGCCAATACAATTGCTAGACTCAAGGACAAACAAAATGCTTTCTAAAATGCCATATGTTACAATAGAATTAAATGATTTATGCTATTAGATGCTTTTCTTAAGGCAGTGCATCTAAAAATCTCCTCTATTTCCCTTACGTCTATGTGAGGCAAGCCGTTTTCAGAGGCAAGACCACTGAAGATATTCTGATAGAAGGGAAAGAGAACTTCTAATAGCACATAGTTTACCAGAGCACCACATTACTGCTTCTCCAGATCCTTGGTAGAGAGCTGTGATGGTTGAATAATCTCCTCAAATTCTTACCTACCTGGAACCACACAATGTGACCTTATTTGGAAATAGGGTGCTTGCCGATTTAATTAGTCAAGTTAGAATAACATCATGCTTGATTAAAGTGAAGCCATAAGTTCACTGACTCATGTTTAAGATGAGAAGACACACAGAGCCTCCCAAGGAAGAACAGGTGGTCATGGAGGTGGACTGGAGTCTTGCAGCTCCAGCCAACGAACACCAGGGGCTTCTAGCAATGCCAGAACCAAGAACAGGGGTGCGGGACACTTCCTCTCTTAGAGCTTTCGCAAGGAACCTGCTGACACCTTGATTTCAGACTTTTGGTCTCCTACACTGTGAGAGAGTAAATTTATGTTGTTTTAAGCTACCATGTTTGTTGTATTTGTTACAGCGGCCCTTAGAAACGGACATAGGAGTCCAATGAAGATATTAATGAAGTAGAAGAGACATGGAAACAATAATATTGATTTTGGAACATATAAGTGGAATCAGTACCATTCTCATACCAAATCAGTTTCTCTTAAATGTCTAAAATAATGCTGCCAAATATGTATTCTGATATTAGTGAAGAAAATAGTATGTCTGTCTACAAATACATACACATACTCATATAAACATACACAGGTAATGCTGTTTTGTAAATTAACACTTCTTTCTAATTTACATGAGCACATTGGCCAAAAAAAATTATGTTTATTGGGTTTCCTTGAGTGATCTTAGTAAGAAAGTGTACGGTGTGTGGGTGTTGGGGATCTTCTGGAAACCAGAACTGCTCCTTAGTGAGAACTTGACAGCTATGATTTTACATTTTTGTGTAGGTTTCTAAATCTGTGAAACAGAACTCTTGGCCAAAATGTGCTCTCACAGACCGTCTAATGAACTAATCACATGATTTTCCTACTAAACAAATACTAACAGTTTTATTTCTCTGAGAACTCTGTATAATATTTTCTTATGTGAGAATTAAAAAACTATGATTGCATTTTATTTCAATTTTCTAGAAGGAATAAAATATCATTGACACTTAGAACGTATATTTCCATTGATCTGACAAATGTTTACCATTTCATATATATTAAAGCCACTGTTCCTTCTTACACAAATATTTGCAACATAAGAGTGACCTGGTGCAGTGGCCCAGTGACACTGAAAGTTTCCCTACAGCAGAATGTTCATGCACATGATATTATGAAACAAAGTATTTTAAACTATATGAGACTCCATAGTATAGTAGTTATGTAATATGTGATCATTTGTCAAAACCAAGACATTGTTTCAGCTGTGTGCTTCAAAGGCATTTCTGTTCTTTGTATTTCAATCACAAAATCTCTGTAGCATTTGGTGTTTTGCAGCTATTTTATCAAGGGACTTCATTGAAGGACAATTGGTCAAAGCCATGCTACCTACTTCCTCATGCATAGCTCTTTTTTAGTCCGGGTCAGTGACTGCAGGGAGGAACGCTCACACAAGGCACTGCCCCTGACTGAGTTGATGCTATGTCCAAAACAAATGCCACATGTGTCTTTGCAAAGTCAGCACTCAGGGGATTGCTTGCATTTTTCTGTGCAGATGAAGAGGCAAAGGAATTTTTTTTTTCACACATGCAAAAGCAAAGGGCTTTATTACAGGTTTAGGCTCGCTGGGGCCTAAACTTGGGCTCACAGACTTTACCTGCATGGTGGATCCATGCTGAGAGCCCCGAACAAAGACAGGGTAGGGCTTTTATGAGTTTGGGAAGGGGGAGTTACAGGAATCCAATTATTGTTGACAGGTTTATCCAATTACAACATTTAGAGTGTTAACCAATCACAGAGTAGACCCAGGACCCAGGACCCTCACATAGGGTGTAACTAGCCTTAACTGATTACCTATAGCTTCTATTTCTAGGCCTGCCCTTAGGAGTGTTAAGGGTATTACAAGGGTGGTCCCTCTTGCCTTGGGCAATGTGTGCTCTTCTATTGTCTCAAACCTGTGTCCTTACATTCCCCCCTCTGTCTTGTAACTGACCCAATCCTGGGTCAGCTGAGTTACCATTGTACCCCTAAAGCCTGGCATAGCCCTCCTTGGTGTAAGGGAAGGAGAGTTTACCCAATTTACCCCAATCTCCATGGTTAATTTGGTAAGGGTCTCCTTTAGGGTTTCTAATATCTGGCGCTGTCTGGTTTACAAAAGTAAGCATGACTGACAATTTGTTTCCTCATCTGTCAGGATCCTTGGGCGTATAAGTGCAATACGCCTTCATAATTCTTACTAACCTTAGCCAAATCGGTGGGCCGTCTAGCGGCCACTTGAGGACCCCCCATTAGAGTCTGGCGGTAAAGGAGTAGGCTCCCCTTACCTTTTGCCGTGTTGAAATCCCAGAGGCAAAGGAATTTATAATTTTGTTCTTTTGTTGACATAGGGGACTCTAGGAAGAGGAGGCTGATATTGGCATGGTGACAACCAGCAAGGAGAAGAGCCCTGCTGAGTCACAGATTGCCATTAAAGTTGTCCATTGCATTGTCAGTGACATACAGCTGCCCCCCCCTTTTGTTGGCAGGGGATCCCCTCCAAGATCACCTGGACGTCTGGAGCCATGCAGAGTACCAGACCCTCTATACACCATGTTGTTCTCATACATACATATCTATGATAAAAGTTAATCTATAAACTAAGCATGGTCAGAGATTAACAACAATAACTAATAACAAAACAGAGCAAACATAACAATATTCTGTGACAAAAGTTATGCGAATGTGGTCTCTCTTTCTCAAAATATCTTGTTGTACTGTACACCCTTCTTCTTGTGATTCTGTGATAAGATGCCTACCGGACGGGATGAGATAGATGAGATGAGATGAATGGCCACAGCATTGTGACGTAGCGTTTGGCTACTGCAGACCTTTTGACACTGTAGCAGAAGAAGGATTATCTGCTCGTGGACCAGGGTTGACATCAGGTAAATGAAACTGCAGAACATAAAACTGTGTTCAGGAAGGTGGGGAACTACTTTATACTAGTGAAATCATCCAAAGAGATAGGCTCAAACAGGTCACTACATTTTGTATTGCTCTAAAGGGAACTATAAAGAGATTATGAAATCAGTAAAATCTTAAAAATAAGTTCACTGGATAGATTTTTTTATTTTTAAAAATTTTTTAAGTTTATTTATTATGAGAGAGAGGAAAACGTGTGTACCCACAGTGTGTGTGCATGAATTGGGGAGAGGCAGAGAGAGAGAGAGGGAGAGAGATAACCCCAAGTAAGCTCCATGCTGTCAGCACAGAGCCTGACGCGGAGCCTGATCCCTTGAATCCTGAGATCGAGACCTGAGCTGAAATCAGTAGTGAGACACTCAACCAACTGAGCCACCCAAGAGCCCTGTGATAGTTTTTTAAAATATATATTTTATGAATCATAAATCTATGTCTGATGGTAAGCACATATATTTTTCTTATCCTATGATTCTTTATTTTTAAAATAATTTACACCTTTATTGTGGAAATACTATATATAAGAAAATAAGTTAAATAACATTGATAAAATGACATTTCAATACATAGCGACTGTGTCTCACTATAAATCTTCCATGTACTTATTAATTCAATTATGAGTATTTAAATTTAAATTTAGAACCATTAAATGGAAAATATAATACATGAACAGTATTTTGCCATTTATTATTTAGGTGGCTGTTAATATTTAAAATATTAAAAATGGTTGAGAAGCGTTTTGCTGTTTACAATTTTTACTATATTAAAATGTATTCTTTTTATGACTGTCTTCTTATGCAGGCTTTCTGAATTTGGGTATTTTAAATATCATAAATATGATGTAGGGAAATACATTCAATGCAAAACCTTCAATTATAAAACATAATCATCTTGCCTTGTGTGATTTTATTCTGGGTGTACATATGCAGTTTAAATTTATACATGCATGCACATCACTTGAAATTGTTCTCCATTTTTAAGGAAAGATAATTTTCCAGCCCTTCAAGAAATAAATATGAATGTTCCTTTACCCAACCCCCTGCTGCAAGTTATCAAATCCTAGGAGAATTAAGGACAGCAAATTTTGTATCAGTTTGTAGCTGTGGCATTTTAGAGCAGGCAAATTCAACTTGCAAATTGGAGCCCAGCTGCTGGTTTAAATCAGCTGAAAATGAAATGGGAACATCTTATTGAAATGTTCATTTGATACAGGTGAATATCTTTCCAAGAGGAATAATGTGAACTCAATTTATAGGGAGGACTAAGACGATCCATCAGGAGCAGTGTCTAGATCAGAAGAACACATCAAAAAGGACAAAATATAGATTATAAAACATTGAAGTATTAAAGAGATTATGCTCCGATAGACTGAGAAGCAATCTAAAAGGTATTTGCTTTTTGTGTTCTCTCATCAGTCATGAGTTAAGTGAGGGGTGACGGGAGAGGAGATTTATTTATTTACCTATTCCCAATGAAGCCTGACTTCCGTCAAAGGAACCTCCCTGAACTCACCTGGGAGGCATTCGTAGCTTTGTTTCTCGTGACAACATCATGGCATGTTCTGTTTCAATGATCTCCTATTCGTCAGAATCATCATGTTGCTCAAATTTCAAAGACTCTTAAGTTAACACAGATGCACTCAGGCTTTGGAAGGCACAGCTCAAGTAGAGGTCTCTAGCCATTGGCTACAACAGGTCTAAAGGAAGTCACAGGACATTTGTCAGAAGTTAACTCCATTGCAAAAAAAAAAAATCTGATTATGAAATCATGCACTACATGTGTTCATTTGTTCAATCATGTTTTCACATATTTTCTGAATCCCCTTGATGGGCAAGGCAAGTTTATTAACAGGAGGACACTTGGCAGATAAGAAGCAAGAGTGAATTAGGTGGTCATCAAGACAAGGTCATTTGAAAGTTGCCACTGCTTGACTTCTACCAGGTTGTTGATGCCACAAAGAATATGTTCATGGATGCTATGCTGTCTTTATTGAAGAAATTAATTGAACTTCACTGTTGAAATTCTGACATCCATTGCACATAATTTCCTACAGCATGTCCAGGGGGAGTGAGCCCCAGTTGCCTGCACTGGAAAACCACTCGTTAATGCACTCTATTGACTTTTCCTCCTTTTTGTCGTTAGTGCCCTGGTGCCTTCAAACTGGCTCTCTGGGATTGACTTCCCAATACATCACCTGCTCCTCTTCTCAGAGCCTCCCCCACTTCTCAAACTAAGACAAATACAGTATTCCATCAAGATTCTATCTCAGTGCATTAGGTCCCTCCCCGCCAGTGACATTTATGTGGTTTGCACTGTTTGATTGCTCTGAACAATGCTGCTGTGAGCATTCTTCTATGCATCCCCTCAGGTTTAGCAACTGCTTACAAAGTTTGGAGGAGTAACACTCCACTATTAGCAGTGGTTATTCCTCCTAGGTAGGATTAGAGAGCATTGAACTCTCTCTGGAAACGTTTCTTATGCTGAATCTTTTACAGTGTACATTTGTAATTAGGATTTTATATACGGATATGCACATGTGTCTGTATACAAATGAATATATATGAGTATTCATACATATTAATAAAAATAAAATTAAATACAGAATTAAAAGCTATATAAATACCTGAATATATGTCTTTTGTCATACAACTGGCAGAAAAGCATAGTGTATGGAGTGTGCACTCTAGGAAAAGATTGCCCAGGTTCAAATCCTATATTGGCTCTCTGCTGACTGCATGACCAGGGGCAAAGCACAGAACTTAACACTGCCTCAGTTTCTCTATATGTAAAGGAGTTAGTAATAACTCTCAGGTTTGTTATAGGGAATAAATGTATATGTATATGTATACATCACTAAAAATTTTTGTCTAGCATTTAGCATTATATGAGTTCATTATTAGTATCTGTTAAATTTAATGGAAATATATTGAAAACTTAATTGGCAGGCATATAGATAAACAAAATATGGCTTGTTCCTTTGAAGATACTTACTATTGACTAGGAAAGATAAGGGACAGACTCAAGCTCCTTTAACACACAAAAGTGCTGGGAAATGGGACAAACTGTCCTTATCGGACCTCTGTTCTCAGCACTGTCTTTGCGTATGAATTGCCCTTTTTGGACTTCTGTTCTCAGAACGCTGGGAACATGGGACTTGATGAAGTCCCAGGAGAACATGCAAGACAGAGCCTTCCTGGTCATCAGCCAAGTATGTCAAGAAACCACGGCACCAGAGATGAACCCACACACAGTTGCAAGCTGTTCCTGCTCTGTCCTTTCTTTATCTGTATCTATTGTTCTGGTTAAACATTTACTGCTGACTAAACATTTACTATACTGTAAGGAGGGTATAAAATAAGATGCTTTTCCTAATAAAGTTTGCCATTAGCCCTCAGCTCTTGGTCCCTCTCCATCTTTTTTGGGGATGTCCACGGTACCCTTGTTTTCCTGGATGTCCACATTTCCATTAAAAAACATCTCTTGTTCATGTTCCCATGTGGAGTGTTTTGGAGCGTCCCTGTTTCCATTGGCCATCAGCCTTTGGGAACGGTCATTGCATCTGGCTCCTCTCCCCAGGACCCCTCCTCATGAAGGAGAACCTACCACACACAAGGACATATGTGATTAATGCAGTGATAGTGATATAAAAGAAAACACTGTAGGGTTTGGTTGGAAGAGAAATTGTGTCATGGCAGATTGACAAACACTTCAACGATGGTGTAGAATCTAATTTATCTTTGTGGAAAAAACATCAGTCAGTGTCCAATGAAGGGGAATATTTTGAAGACAGAATCATCTCTGAATAAAATGACTGCTAACTCTTTTATACATTATTTTAAATATTGATCTTGCCTAAGTAATAATTCTTATACTTGAAAATTGTAGCCTTCTCATTGTTGGGGTGCAATATCTGTCCAAAGCTACTCATAATTTTTTAATCTCTTACTTAAATGAAGCTATACTTTTCCAGGTGCAGTAATATTGGATTATTTAAACATATCTGCCATTTTTGTGTGTATCATGCCTGTTTCATAAAATATTACTGTTTTCAAGTTAGAAATACAAAGCTAATGTAAATAAGAACTAAATGGGAAAAGCAGGTACAATTTGCCAATTTCTCACATCCATATTATAGTCTCTTCTTTTATTACATTCTAAAAATACAGATCAAAAATCTGCAAAAATAACTGAAACCCCCAAAAGTCTTCCCATCCAACAATGTTCCTTTCAAAGCATAAAATTATATCATACCATTTCTCAACAAGAATTGTAAAACACCAATATCCCAAATGTGAGATAATGTCACTGTCCATCTTTAAAACATTAGTGTTGAAGCTAATGTTAGTTTAACACTTGTGAGCTGAAATAGAAATTAACTTGGAAAGAAGGTGCTATAGACCAAACGTTTGTCCCCACTCACAATAATATGTTGAAATCTAATCCTCAGGGTGGTGGTTTTTGGAAGTAGAGCCTTTGGGAGATAACTAAGTAATGAGAGCTCCACTCTAATGAATGAGATTAGTGTCCTTATTAAAGAGACCCCAGAGAAAGTCCCCTTTCACTATGTAAGGGCACAGAAAAAGACCCATTAACCAGGAACCCAGTTTTCACCAAACACCAAATGTAATAGCACCTTAATTAACTTTCCAGCCTCCAGAACTGTGAGGAATAAATTTCTGTTATTTTTAAGTGACCCACACTATGGTATTCTGTTATAGAGTCTCAACCAGACTAAGACTGAATATAAAAGCTGATAGAGACTTAGGTCCCCAAATACAGAAGGAGGACAACATTGGGTCTGTGGGGGAGATGCATATCCTGGAAGGAGAGAACTAATTCTACCCCCCGTCACATTCTCTGTTGCTGTTCTAATCATGCCAACTGTGTATTCTGGTATAAATTCAATGCCTTTATTTAGAGGCTCACTTGACATATATGTAATATTTTCACTGGAAATTGTTATGTGCCTCGTGCCATGCCAGGTGGTAGAACAAAGGTGGACCTCATAGAAACAGTATTAACCTCCTTACATTTGATTCTTTGAATTATTTTGTTCAAAATCATTCACTGTAGATAGAGACCTACTGATATATCATAAATATATGAGATTAAGTGTCAAGGTAGTTGCTACTATCCTGATTTGCCCTTTTTAAAAACAAATTATTTAACATTTATTTATTTTTGAGAGAAGAGGCAGAACATGAGCAGGGGAGGGGGAGAGAGAGATACAGAATCTGAAGCAGGCTCCAGGCTCTGAGGTGTCTGTTATCAGAGAGCCTGATGTGGGGCTCAAATCCATGAATTGCAAGACCTGAGCTGAAGTTGGATGCTCCACCAACTGAGCCACCCAGGTGTCACCTGCCTTGCCCTTTTTGATAAGAAAGAGGGGAAAGAGAGAGAGAGAGAGAGAGAGAGAGAGAGAGAGAGAGAGAGAGCACGTTAGCAGTGGTTATTTCTATTCAAATCATGAGCAATGTCTTCCAGAAGCATTGGGAGCTCTTAGAGAATAAACATATGTCTAAACTGTCTTCTTTTATTATGACTAGCATGACACCATTCATAATCAATGTTTTTCTTTTCTTTTTTAAGTTATTTTTTCTTTTCCTTTCTTTCTTTCTCTTTCTTTCTTTCTTTCTTTCTTTCTTTCTTTCTTTCTTTCTTTCTTTCTTCCTTCCTTCCTTCCTTCCTTCCTTCCTTCCTTCCTTCCTTCCTTCCTTTCTTCCTTCCTTTCTTTCTTTCTTTCTTTCTTCCTTTCTTCCTTTCTTCTTTCTTTCTTTCTTTTTTTTGTCAATGCATTAGAAACTACTCTACCAGGAGATTTCAGACTGGAAATCAATTGTGATTTCCTTCACTTTTCTTTCCACCAGCATACAAACTCTAGAATATCAGTATTCTTTTGTTATATAGTTCTGGAAAAACTAGGGTTTTGTTTACTATTGTCACACTAATATTAAACTGCATATTTTGACACATTTCTGCTCAAAAATAACTTTGGCTTTTGTTCTGTCCTGTCTATTACCTTAGTAATTCTTGGGAAAATGATCACCAAATTAGTAGCTCAGACTCATTAAAGAAGGCATAGGACAATCAAAATATGATGGAAAACTTTAAATCAGGTTTTATTATTTTTTGAAAAGTTAATTATTTTATTACTATTTATATTTACTTAATGCAATTACATATTAGTTTTGTCTCATATACCAGTTTATCGATTCGTTTAATGAGAAACTATTCATCTAAAAATAATATGTTTTAAGATTCTTATCAAAATAACCTCACTTAGTTTTTCAATGTTCTGTAACTATTGTCAGACATTTACATCTTTCCCAGAATTCGCCACCTGCCGTTTTCTCAACATTGTATCTATTTTCTACTTTCATGACTTTGCTCATGCTTTTTTCTAGGTGTTCATCACCAACACAACCTGTTGATGAGACAAAGCTGTGTTTATCGTTTTTCATAATAAAGGATTGTCTCCGAGTGAAAAAGGAAAAGGAAAAAGAACTATTGAGATTTGGATGTGTGGTTTAAAGTGCATAGGAGATTGAGTAACATTGGGTAAGAATTGTAATTCAACATCCCATGATTTGTTGAAATGATAACGTTAGGATTTTTGTCCGAGGTTCAAATAATTGTTTTCCACTGAAGAGTTGTTGGGACTGTCAGAAAATTCCAGTAACAATCAAGCCAGTTGCTTCCAGGACAGTCCTGAAAGGGTGAATAAATGGGAATGAAGCCAGAAATAGCAGTCATATTGAAGTAGACTGTAAGTTTGGGTTTAGATTGTCAATGTCCAGGCCAAATGTTGGGGTAGATGGCCCTGGTTCTCAGTTTTGCTTGCCAACATACCTCGGGGAATTTTGTTAAAATTCAAGGCTAAATTCTACCTTCAGATGTTTATCAAGTCTTTGGTCTTTAGGAATTCTTCTCTTGTGTCCAAGAGAAGTAAATGAAAGTAAGACAAAAATAACATGAGGCAAAAGTACCTGGGAGTGACAGAAATTGTGTTTCCTCAATTCATTTCCTAGCCAATGGCAGAAATAATGGCCAGATTTACTACTTATGAAATATTCTCAAGTCTTCCTACATGACTTTGTCATTGCAAAACAAGCGGAACCTTTCTAGATGGGACTCTAAGCAGCAAACTATTATAATAAAGTAGTACCTGAGTATGAAAAAAAAGTTTTGAGCAAATGCTCCTTGAATACCAATTAAATAAATAATTTACTTGTGTATATAATCACAACTAACATACAAATATTAGGGCGCATGGGTGGCTCAGTCGGTTAACTGGCCAACCTCCGCTCAGGTCATGATCTCACGGTTCATGGGTTATAGCCCTGTGTTGGGCTCTGTGATGACAGCTCAGAGCCTGGAGCCTGCTCTGGATTCTGTGTCTCCCTCTTTCTCTGACCCTCCCCTGCTCAAACTCTGTGTCTCTCTCTCTCTCAAAAATAAATAAATGTTAAAATTTTTTAAACATAAAAATTTTTATGTTTGTTTATTTGTTTTAGACCCTGAATCAAGAGTTTACATTAAAAAAAAAGTTCACATTCCAGGGCAAAGTTTTATCTTTTTAGGGCATAATATCAATTTGTGTGTGTGTGTGTGTGTGTGTGCACTAAAAACTATCTACATATATATGACACAGGGATTGTGAATTTTTCATTTATTTTTAAGCTGAATAGGGTGAAAAGGAATAATTAGCACACACTTAAGCAACTTCCTCATCTTTTTTTTTACTGTTTATTTATTTCTAAAAGAGAGTGAGCAGGGTGCAGCACAGAGAGGGAGACAGAGTATCTGAACCCAGACTCCACATTGACAGCAGAGAGCCTGATGTAAGGCTCAAACTCACGAACCTGTGAGATCATGACCTAAGCTGAAGTCGGATGCTTAACCAACTGAGTGACCCAGGAGCTCCTAAGCTGCTGTCTCCTCTTTCTCACATCTGTGACTAGGAAAAGAATACTTCACCTGTTAGACAGAAATGGTTGTAAGATGCTAAATGGTGAGAATATGTCCCTTTCATGAGCATTTTGCCTCCTCAGCTTCAAAGAACACTAGAACTTACTTCTTCAGGATGCTCATGAAGCAGTAATGAAATAAGTCAGATGGGAAGACAAATACTGTATGATTTCATTTAAGTGTGGAATCTCAAATAAATGAGCAAATAAAGCAAAACTTGTAGATGCAGAGAACAAAATGGAGGTTGCTAGAGAGGAGGGAAGTCCAAAAGTAGAAACTTGCAGGTATAAAATAAGTAAGTCGTGGAGATATAATGAGCAGAATGGTGACTATAGTCAACGATATTGTAATGTACCCTGGAAAGCTGCCGAAAGAGTAAAATCCGAAAAGCTCTCATCACAAGAAAAACAGAATTGTAAATTTCTTAGGCAGTGGATGGTAAGTAGACGTGTGATTATTTCCCAGTGTCCACAAATCCCAAAGCATTACATTGTACACCTGAAACTAATATGCTACAGGTCAATTATGCCTCAATTTGAAAAAAGGAAAGAAAAGACAAAAAAATAAATAAAAAGAAGAAGAAGAAAAGCAGTGCTTCAGTCAAGGCAGCCTCATGCAGAATGTTGGAGCTGGAACAATGGCCTTGAGTGGACCCCCCTCCTTCGGGGCCAGTCACGTTTGTTCCTTTTCAGAATCCTAATTCCCTCATAACAGAATTTCCTTGACAGAAAGGATCTGATCTCCGTCATTACAGCACAGAATAAATATAAATCAGTGAGCTACCTCTCCGATGTACTTGTATTTTTAGTTTCCAGTGGTATTGCCGAATAAAATACTACCTGTCCTCATTAAAGGAATTGCAGGCAGCGGCTTTGCAGATGCGGAGATGTTCTGCAGGAGACAGTTGTCTTTCATGTACGAAATCAGGCCACCTACGTTGGGTTTCACTGTTCTCATTGTGTTCTCAACATAATTTTTGGTGTGTAAATCTAGAAACAGCAGCCATTAAATTTTTCATTAATTACCAGAAACATTTGAAATGACTTCCATCTTTAAATAGATTTTTGGACTCAATGAAGTCTATGTATTACAAACTATAGAACATAAGATTTAGGGGCAGCCTGAGGAGTATGCAGAAGGGTCTTTTAACTGTACCATATGCACAAAGAACAGTGCCTATGATGATAGTAATCATAATAATAACAGCTAGAATGCAGTGGAGAAAAAAGGGCAGTGATATCTTCCAAAGAGGATTGGGTGCCTTGAGGTCATTAGCAGCAGAGTAAGCCGCTGCATAAAAGTCAACACGTAAAGCACCACAAAGCAAAGGCTGATTCCCATTGGGCAACATTTTAGATCACTTCTGAATAGGAAGCCCATCCAACATACATTGGCCTGTAGGAGAAATAGAGAAATGAAAGCTATTCTGATTAATAAATAGAATTTAGCAGCTGACAGTTTAAATCAGTGTAAAAGTGGAAAAGAACAATCCAGAACAACTAGCTGTTTTTTTTTTCCCATTGTAAAATCTGACTTTCTTTGCACACATTCCAAATTAGTTTCTTTTACACAATCAGTAGTTAGGAAGCAAAGTAGTTTCATTTTTTTGACCTGCTGAAGACACAGCAGAAAGTGCAGCCTGACAAATAAAGCATCTATGTTATGAAAAACAACACATTCACTAAAGTGAAAAGCTGAGTAGAGGTAACAGGTTGGTAGAGTTTTTAAGCAAATACTGTACTTGGCAAATAAAACTGCTCCTTATAAGAAGGAAAACAGAGTCTGGTGGCAGCACCAGGCATGTGTCTATGCTCTCCATGTGCCAATCTTTTTAGCCTTTTTATTCTATGACTCGTTAAATCTATTTATGATGTGTTCACCTTCATCTGGATCTGTTGAAATAAATTTCTAGGCTCAAGATGGAGCCACTTCTGCCTGGGAAACCACATCTGCAAACAGATACTTCGATGACTTCTATGTCCCTGGAAATGCTCTGCTTGACCGGATCCTGCATATTCAGTCAGCTGGTCCCCAGGTCCCAAGGCAACTAGGCTTTACACTCCCTTTGTCCTCATTCATTTGCTACTTTTCCTATTAAAGCTTCCTGCATTTTGCCCTAATTTGCATTTCTCCAGACCCTTGAGGAACAAGACTGGCCCCTCTATAAAGTGTTAAATTAAAATTGGTTTGTATCACCTGAATTGTCATTTTAAGTCACTTTTAGCAGAACAAACCATTTACCCACATTCAGTTATTCTTAAGTGGTATACATATGGTTGTGCACTGTTATGTATTGATATATCTATTTCCCTCTCTCTCTCTCTGTATCACACACACACACACACACACACACACACACACACACACAGAGGGAAAGAGAAAGAGGAAAAATTCAAAGCCAAACTATAAGGAGACACATTGTTTGTCAGAAACTTGGTAATTCCCTCTTTTTTTTTCATCCTTTGGCCAGTATGAGTCTGACCTAATTCTTGCAGGAGACAACTTCAGAAAGAGCTATTTTAAAATTCACTCTAACAGTCTATGTGAAGAATATAGCTTACAGAAAACCCCATGAGGATTGTACCATATATTACAGGGGACAGGGGAAAATAATATATTATAAGAGGATGTAGCCACAGTGACGTATTATATTTCATAGCCATGTTAACATGATACTAGATACTTCCCTCAAGTGCCAGCCTTGTCATAAAACTTTGTCTAAAATGCCTTCTCCCATTTCCAAACTTTACCTTTCTTAGAGACGTTATTACTTGCACTGACAAAATTAAACATTCATACTCATCTTTTAATTGTTCCATAAACATTAATTTTGTCTTTTTAATAAAGACCAAAATCTTCAGGGACAGCAACTTGTCTACACTTTGAAAACTTTAATTAAAGTACTTATGGTGTGGAGCACATACTGAATTCTTAATAAATATCTGTTCATGCTGATATGCTAAATGATTTTTAAAAGGGGTAGAGGAAGGGAAAAGGAAAGAAAGAAGAGAAAGGAAGAAGAACTGGAGGAAAGAGAGTAAGTAAAGTGGGGGCGGTGGAGTGGGGGAAAGAAAGATTCAAAGAGAGAAAAGAAAGAAAATATGTAATTTAAAATAAAAGACAGAAACCGGGGTGGGTGGAGATATCAGTGAAGGGGGATCGAAAGGTACAAACCCCCAGTTATAAATAAGTAAGTCCTAAGAACGTCATGTCAGACATGATGACTAAAGTTAATAATACTGTGTTGCACATTGAAAGTTGCCGAGACTAAATCTTAAAAGGTCTCATCACAAGAAAAAAAACTTGTGGCTGTTATGGTGACAGACATTAACTACAGTAATTGTGGTGATCTTTGTGCAGTATACACAAATATCAGAATCATTACAATGTATGATTGAAACTAATATAATATTATATGTCTATGATACCCCAATAAAAAACATGACTATAAAAAATAAAATAGAATAAATAGAATGAAATCAGAGACACATTTTGTAGTCTGGCTGTTAGCAAAAACATCCCAAAACATCTCAGTAGAAAGGAATTCCTAATCCATCACACACTAAAATGTATATGGGACATAGAATATGTCTGCGTGTAGAAAATCTTGTGCATGCTGAATTTTATCCTTAAATTTGTCATTGATAATATATTCACACAGGAGTATTTTCTTCTAACTCGTGTTACTAAATTGGTATTAGTTAATTAATCAGTGGTGATTTAAAACATCTATTTGTTCAAAGGCAACATTTCCATTTAATATAATATAATATAATTAATATAATATAATATAATATAATATAAGTTGACCATTCAAATCAGTTATATTAAAAAGGAATGACTAGAACAAAGTAATACATTTATTTACTAAAAATGTAGACTCATCAATTCCATCCTGGAAGGTGGAAGGTTTACTCCAGAATGTTTTTGGTATACCACCATTTTCCACCATTTTCTCAGTATTTCCACTATGTCAGCAATGTGTTCAGCCTTCCATTCACCCCCATCGTGATGTATCCCCGCCCTGAACGAAACTCCCCTGAAGTTGTATATCTCATTTTCTCACATCTACTCGGAGGCATCACCACAGCTTATCCTTCTGCTTTCTGTTGCTTCACGTCTGTTTCCTAGTTTTATAGGACTATGCACATCAACATCAGAAGATACTGTTCTTTCTATCATATTGAGACACTTCTTCTTGATTCCACTCCATGCATAAGCCACTGCCACATTTCCTTATTCCCCTCTATTAATCAGAATTATTCAGAAATACAGAACAAATAGAATGTGTGTGTGTATATATATGCATACACACACACACACACACACACACACACACACACACACACATATATACATGAAGAGATTTATTTCATGGAATTGGTTCACAGGATGGGGGAGGCCAGATGAGTCCAAAAGTTAGTGAGGAGGGCATGTGAGCTGCAAACCCAAGAAAGAGTTGTAGTTAGACTCCAGAAGAAAAGACTATGGTGCAGGTAAAGTCAGAAGGCAGTCTGTTGGAGAAATTTCTCTTGCTGAGAGGAGGTTAGTCTTTTATTTTTTTATTCATACCTTCCGCTGATGGGATGAGGCTCACCCACATTATGGAAGACAATCTGCTAGTCTCAAAGTTCACTAGCAAATTATCCTGGTATCCATAAACCATCTCTTAAAGGTATTTTTTAAAATTTTTAATGTTTTTTATTTATTTTTGAGAGACAGAGAGAGACAACGCGAGCAGGGGAGGGTCAGAGAGGGAGACACAGAATCTGAAACAGGGCCCAGGCTCTGAGCTAGCTGTCAGCACAGAGCCTGATGCAAAGCTCGAACCCAAACCGTGAGATCATGACCTGAGCTGAAGCTGGAGGCTTAACTGACTGAGCCACCCAGGCGCCCCTTAAAGGTTTTTGTAAATGTTTATTTTTGACAGAGAGAGAGACAGACCATGAGTAGGGGAGGGGCAGAGAGAGAGGGAGACACAGAGTCAGAAGAAGGTTCCAACCTCTGAGCTGTCAGCACAGAGCCAGACACAGGGCTTGAACCCACAAACTATGAGATCATGACCTGAGCTGAAGTTGGATACTCAACTGACTGAGCCTCCCAGGACCCACTCCCTCTCCATAAATTATCGCTTAGACCATACTTAGTCTTCAAATAAAGGCAATAATAATCATAATATATCATATTCCTACTTACCATGATACAACTATCCATGTACAATACAAAATGAACTAATCTCTTTCCCATAAGAGGAGGTAAAGTTCTTAGTGATGTTTACTCTTCTCCTTGATATTCCATATCTTAAATGCAGTGATATAAAGTTATAATACTTGGGTAGCTGGGTGGCTCAGTTGGTTAAGCATCTAACTCATGATTTCAGCTCAAGTCAAGGTCTTCTGGTTCATGGTTTCAAGGACCACTTCAGGCTCTGATAGCATGGAGTCTGCTTGGATTCTCTTTCCCTCTCTCTGTCCTCCCCATTCACACTTTCCCTCTATCTCTCTTTCAAAATAAATAAATAAACTTAAAAAATAAATAAAGTTACAATACTTTACTGCTATAATATAAAGTCAATTCATTTATATTAACTATTAAAAGATATTGTGTATCTATTATCTATCCATCAAGAAACACAAAGATAAGAAAAAAAAAAGAAAAATGCTTATGACAATCATAATTCTCATTTCTATAACTAGTAATGTGGTGCTGGCTGGTATGTGGAATAACTATTCCATTATCCATTCCAAATTCCCTTTACCATCAGCAAGCACTCCAAAACGTTGTGTTTGTGTTTTGGTTTTTACCAGGTAGGCTAACTCAAACCTTCGTTCCTGAATGGTGTGGGCCATTAGTATCCTGCCTGGATCTGATTGCTATAATTTTCCATTGACTTTAATAACAAGGCATGGGAACACCAGGAGACACTCCACAGAATCTCTTACACTCCAGAGACCTCTTCCTCATCTCCACAGTAAACCACTGGCCCAGTTTACCCTGGAGGTCAGGATCAATCAGCCCAGCCAACCCAGAAATTCTCTTCTTTGCCTATTGATTTGGAGCCATCAGTCCAACAGCCCTAGCTTCTCTTTGATGGGATTATTGTATTTCCTGGTAGAAACATTCCTCTCTCTGGAAATAAGAGCTTTAGGCAACAGAATCATAAAGTCACAGGGGCAAGAAGCCTAGCGTGACCACCCTAATTGATACTGCTCACACTAATCCCAGCATTTCTCTCTTACACACTATGATTTTTCTTTATTCTATAACACACAGTCTCATAATGTAATATATAGTCTACTTGTTTATCATATTTCTTATTTGAATTCTACAATGTCAGGCATCATTTTTTTCCTGTTTTGTCTCCAGTGTCCTAAATAGTTCCTTCCTACACATAACAAGCATTCAGTATGTTTTGAATGAATGAATGAGTCAACAAGCAAATAAATTTATGGTTCTAGTTTGCCATTCTGGTTTAATCCATCATTCTCTCTCACCCTGAATTATCGTAATTCCCTCCTAACCGGACTGTGCACTATCCTGCCCACTTAACTGAATTCCCTAGTGACACTTCTCTCCCGAGATCACTACTACACATTCAGTGTATTCTTACTCCACTGGATCAGAAGCTCCACAAGACCAGAGAGTTTGGCTATTACCTTTACCACCGATATATTCCTCACTGTCTGGAGCCTTGATTGATACATAACAAACACTGAGAGATTGAATAGAAAAATGTAAAAATTACCTTCTTCCTCTAAATTTTGCTCCCAAAACAGAATTCTGAACTGGAACAAGATTTCCACCTTCTGCCTAGAGGAAAGAGAATGTATGAAGCACAACCTAGCCATCAGAATATGGGGTGTGAAAGTGATCCGCTTTAACAGAAAGAATTAGAGACTGACAATACCATTTGGAGGTTGGGGAACAGAGGTCAGAGAAGCTGTCACCAGTGATATCAGTCTGCTGCTCTTAAGCAGGAAGTTTTAAAAATCTCACCCAGAAATTGCTGAAAATCCAAGATTGTCTCACCCCAAAGCCCTTGTCAATCTCACCAACCTCTGGAAGGTTATACCTTTTATTTTGATCTCCATCATTTACATAAGTGGTGCTCTAGAAAATCTCCCAGGAGATATATGGACCTTATATCTGCTCATGCACACTTATAACTGCATTTGGAGAATAATGACCTGCCTTCTTCTGTTCCCAAATCTTCTGTAATTGCCTATTGTTGGCAGGTTCTACCCTGTTCTTTGCCTGAGGAAGGGGGTCCTGGGGGATTGGACTTCCCTGCAATGCAGGATGAAATGGTGAAATCTTGATATCTGAGTGAAATTTCAGAATCAGCAGTGTTACCGATTTGAAAACAAATAACCGAGTACAAATTGTTCACCGGGAAGTTAAGGAGTCTTGGAAAAAAGAGATACTGTTTTCCCTCACTCATTTCCTTTCCTTCATAGAGTATGGTGGTTGTTATTCTTAGTTTAGTTTTGTTTATGATTGGCTTTCTACCTTATTCTGAGCATAAATCTTGGACGACTCTAACTTAGATTTACTGCCCACCAGGCATCTAACTCAATTATCTGGTCCCAGCTGTTGTGTTAGGTGTAGAGTACTTTGGGAACACTACGCATCTTCAAGGAAAGTGTTTGATTTATCTAAAGTCCTAACGAGACTGTGTATTCTGGGATGCTCTGAGCTTATTTTTCTCATAAAATCTTGTATCAGAAGAAAAACTGTAAGACTATCTTGTGGCAATACATATATTATCTTGTAGAAAGACAAGGCATTCTTGCTAACACTAATAAATACGCAAAAATTATTAAGAAAATGTTAATTGTAAAGAAAACAACCGCAAACTTAACTACTAATGCTTCTTTAATATAATTAATTTAGGTTAAAGAACATTTACTGAAATGCTTTTTTATTTTCTTCATCCTGAACATAGTATTTATTTCATTTTAGCTCTATTTTACTTTTCCTTGCCACCCTCCATATATTAACAGTTAGATGCCAAAACACCTGGAGGGAAAAGAAGAACGCTCACTAACTAAGTGTTAATAGGCAATTGAGCATCCCTGTAAATGACTTGTTGTCCCCAGAAATTCCTACTCATATTTTACAGTTGCCAAGAACTATTGTCCTGAGATCAAAATCACTCTGACCCTCAAGGTTCACAGGAATACAAAGTTACAAAATACATTATACATTTAACTAAAGGTGAACATTTATCACCATGTATGTGTGCCCTTGAAGTGTCTTTTAGTTGCCTGCATAAGAACCAAAAGTATGTCTGATTAGAAATTTCTCCAGCAATATTGACCAAGTAAGTGTACATTTCTGGACTGAAACAGAATTATCATTGGGCCTCTGCCCTCGCCCCATTTTAAGGCACCCCCCTGTACTCCATTGGCAATGACAACAATTTTGCTGCGCAGTTGTCAACACAAATTATTCCATCTGTGAAGAATATACTAGGCTCCTTATCAATTACCTTTAGGCTCTAACTGGCTACAGCTTTGGGCCTTTCATAGATGACATACAAAGAATGAGCAATGTGACTTCATATCCAGAGACAAATGAGATTTTCTCTCTCCTAATCTTTACATGCACTAATATACAAACTCAGCATTCCAATTATGTTTTCATTTTTATTTTCACGTAAAGGAAAACTCCTGTAAATTAATTCAGTTCTGCTAAATATCTCATCAGCATGAAGCAAGAGCTAGACCAGTTGACACTTTGCATCTCTTCAGGGTGAAGCCACCACACACTCTAAGCTCCCCTTGTTATTCTGTGATGTGTTCAGTCTTTCTACTCTTCTTGGAGTATGTCTTGGCGCCTTCAATTTAAATATTACTTAATAATGCCTGCTTTCTTCTATGGAAGACAATGGAAGTATATCCACACGTTGATTGTATGAATCACTGCGTCACTGTGTCCCAGTGTGATTGGATATATGTTCACAAAGTAAAATACACATATACACACACAAAACACAAAACCACCCATATACTCACAGTGGTAAAGCATTACAACCAAACATCTTTGTTGAAACAATGTCCTAGCATGGCATTTGTTTAAAACTTAATATGATTCATTTTATCAAAATTTACGATTTCTCTCAGCGATTAATAGTGCATGTACAGTCTCAGATGGAAAAATGATTGATGTTTAATGTCAAAAAGAGTTGGGCACAGACCTTTCACCATGTCACTAGCTGCTGTGATGTGAAACTATAGTGCTCTAACAGGGAGGAAACAAGTATCTTTGATTAAAGCCCCCTCTGTTTAAATGCAGGGCACTGAGCGCCAGTAAGGGAGGCAAGCTGTCACATCAAATGGGTTCTGATAACAAACTTTCAGGCATGAGGGCGGAAGTGTTCTGTAACCTTAATTCATGTCATTGTTTTAAAAGTGTATGTTCACACCACTCATGGAAAATAACTAAGGATGCTAATATCATACAAACTGCATAAATTAAACTATGACAATAGGTGCTTGCCTTCTGGACAGTGTTGAAATGATATTAGGTAAAGGTGTGATGCTTTGGAATTAGCTCAAGTGACCTTTCCAGGTGTGTAAATTCCAAGCCTGCCTACTGTAATTATATCTGATGAGGGAACAGATATTACACATGCAGGAACTGAATGCAAATAAAAACCACTGTAGATTCTATACAAAAACATTTTAGTCTTCACAGCATACAATTTTCAGAAACAACAGGTAAACCTCCAGGATAAGACCATATAAGGAGGTCAAAATTGTTAATAGAGGCAGGACAAGAAACGACCTAATCAGAGAATCATGCTCATCCATTTGTTGGCATATGAAATCCTTAGAGATATACATATCAAACAGAATATTCAGCAAAGGCAGGAGAATAATAAGATTATCTTATATCATCACAACATATGACAATTTTGGCATTAACTTCCCACCCCCTCTCCCCTGCCAAATTACGTTTTCTGTTCCCTAGATGGAGCTTTGTCCCAGGGAAAGTTGGGACACAATTTTTATCATCTAAGCTGCCCTTTGCTTACAGACCTCAGTTTGATTTCTGATTTCTGTCAAGGGCTGAAGATTGACAGTGTGTTCTTAGCACATGACCCATAGAAGGAGAAGAAACATTTCAAATAGAGAGAACACTGTATCACTTGACTTTAAAGTAGGGGCAACTGGGTAGCTCAGTCGGTTAAGTGTCCGACTTTGGCTCAGGTCATGATCTCACAGTTCGTGGGTTCGAGCCCCGCATCAGGCTTTGTACTGATGGCTAGCTCAGCACCTGGAGCCTACTTCAGATTCTGTGTCTCCCCCTCCCTCTGACCCTCCCCTGCTCGTGCTGTCTCTCTCTGTCTCTCAAAAATAAATAAAAACCATTAAAATTTTTAAAAAAAGAAGCAATCCTAGTTGACAGCTATAATTAGCTCTATTAACAGTGGAAAACCAACAACAAACAACCAAAAGGTAATAAAAGATAATCCCAAGGCTCATTTCACCTTCAGATGGGATATGTTGGACTAGGGATGTCCAACTAAACTGAAATATCAGATTGCTCTAGTTCGAACTAGAGAAGAGAACTGAGGATAATGATAATTATAGCTAAGGTTATTTATAGGCTCCTGGAAAGCACTGTGAGAGTAAAGCATGTTGCAAACAGTACTTCCAACACAGAGGGGACGTGATAAGTATGCTTATTTTTGCACAGGACCTCAAGGCTTAGAGAGGCTGTCCTGGTAAGAACACTACATGGTTGTAATATTGAGGAGCCTGCATCAGAGCCCGCACTCTGAAAAAGGATAAATTGAGGCATTTTAAACGTTTTAAGAGTTTATTTGAGCACTTATCAATTTGGATCCGGCAGCGCCAGACTGGAAGTTAGTTATTAGTCGCACTCCGTGGACAAGAGCCAGGGAAAATCCTAAGGAAAAGTGGGGAAGCAAAGAAAGGGAATTATTTGATGGGCTACAGCTTTCAGCTTGGTTGGCTGTGTTTGGTCGTTTTTAGTGTTTTGATTTCTTAACCTGTGGCCTTTTCAGGCTTATATTTTGGTTTGTTTAGGTAAGCTACTACCATGTTAAAGTCACCTCACTCTACTGGCTCTGAACTCAAAAACTGTGAGATCATGATCTGAGTCAAAATCAAGAGTCAGACCCTTAACTGACTGAGCCACCCAGCACCCTGATTGTTTAATTAATGTAACAGCTTCCCAGCACAACACTACTCCGTAGAGACTGGAAGAACTGGAATAGAAAGCTTTTTAGGTTTTCAAACACATTTTATTGCATAGAGAAGGATTCTATTGATGGGAAATTCAAGAATAGGATTTCTAGACATCTTGAATATCAAGGGAGGGAAGTTACTTGTGCTATAAGCATTTTAAGGTGTCTAAAAAAGCCTAAAGAAACACATTATGCCACATTTATGTGATATTATCATTGTGAGTATACATGTCTCATCAATATATAGTATATGATTATTTTAAACATGGGAGAAATAGGACAGAAACAAACAAATAAATCACGATGTTTTAGGACTTAAAGGAAGCTTACAGTTTAACCTGCTTTTAATTTCATAATATATATATTTTTTTTTCAAAAGAAATAGCAAAGACTTTTATGCAATGATGTTCAATGAAATGTTCTTTTACTCTGAAGTATACAGGTATGTGTCTTTGGGGGACAAATCTGTTCTCCATTTTAGCACATTCTACCCATACATAATTTTCAGGTAGCATTTCTATTTAAATATGATAAGGAAGAAATTTATGTAGAAACAGACCAACTCATATGTACATATTTAATTACAATTCCTTCAAAAGTGTTTTTTAAAGATTCCTGAAAAAATAGATTATATGATGACAATTCACTCAATATTATTGTAGGCAGCATAGCAACGATAATAAGCAAATATTTGAAATTGTGCATTAGGGAACTCTTTGGGCATCAATACCTACTTCGTGGTATACTCTTCGATATACAGTTGAATAACTATATATTTAATTTTATATCTCAGGAAAAAATTAGAGTTACTGGCCTTTACTTACCCTATATTTTTATTCTATTAAACTGTTCTTTGCTTTTACTAGGAAAAAAGAAAACTAGTAGTAGACTACAAATCTACAAAGATTGGCAAGGTGATCGCATTTTGAGTAGCAACAATGGATGGACAAGGGTATTTTATATTAAAGTAAGCGAAAGATAAATATCCATTGTACATTCTCCCGATGGAACAGGCTCTTGAATCAGTCTACGTTATAACCTGGTTATTCATAAGGTAAAATATAATTTCAGAAGTTACGCTCCTACAACATCTTTTGACATCACCAACCTGAAGTCACTGGCAAAATGAATAATTTCAAACAGGAATAAGACACTTGTAGAATAAAAGAATCCAAAGGCTGACAAAGACAATGAGTGATTGTGTGCTGAACCAACCAATTCTCTCTGAGCTCAGTGCCATACTATCAGAAAGAATACAACCCATGAGATCTCAGGATGAGCACTTTGGGACTGTGGACAATCCTACCATTTTAGATTTGATTGCTACTCACATACCAGATTCTTAGAAGTAGTAGCAGGTGGTAAATTACAAGTGTGAGTGTGTGTGTGTGTGTGTGTATGAGTGTGTGCATGCACGTGTATATATGAAAATATATGCTGATGTTACCTAGTTATTTTCCTTTTCATATGTTCTGAACTTTAACACATTTATCTCATCAGCTCATGTCACTTTTTGTGTGATTCAAGTGCCCCACACAAATCTGCATCAAATTTAAGTGAAATGGTTTTCTAGTATTTTATTGACTAATCTTCCTATAAAAGTGACCATAAACATATTATATACTCAGCACAGGATCTTACCAAATAGATATTCAAGAATAGTTGTTGAGAATAATGACATAATCAATGTGAATCACATTATCTTATCTAAATCTCCAAATCATTTGGTATCACATGTGCCTTAAAAAGTGAGTTATTCATAGTTAGATTGCATTTAGCTGATTGAGAAAGTGTAAGGAGGGAAGATAGAGAGGGACAAGCAGAGAGTAAGAAGAGAATGTGGGTAAATGGAATAATAAATTAAAAATGTATCACTGAGTCTCTGGATTCAAGCTCAATTATCCTGGTGTCTTGGGGGAAGGTGTAAATTGGCAAATACAAAAAGCAGAAGTAGGGATTAAGGGAAAGAGGGAGTGGGAAGGGAGTGAGGTGATACAGAAAATATCCAACTCTTAATTCCTACAGTCTTTTCCATCAGAATTTAATTTGTTAAATGGTTTAATTAGCTGCCCACATCTCTAGTCCTCCAACCTTAACTTACCCTGCACTAATTCATTCCACTCTTAGACCACAAAAGTATGATTTAAAATTAGTCCAAGAGAGACTTCCCCATCTCTGTCTCAGCTCTCCCCAGTTTTGCCCAAGAGCCTTTAGCATGAGGAGTGTGAGATCAGATGGGTTCCTACCCATGAGGGGAAAAGCAGTCAGGTAATGGATCCTTGATGCCAAGCCAATGTTGGAGCAATGTTTAGCCAAGGTGGTCTGAGACAAAGAAGTGGGGGCAATTGGATTCATAATCTGGGAGGAATGCAAAAAAAAAAAAAGGCAAATCAGGAAAGCATTGCAAACTCTGTGGAAGGCAGAACAAGGTCAGGAGCTGAATATGTATTACAATGCAACCAACTGACTTCTTTTAGCTATAGCTACCAAATAGCTACCAAATAGAAATACCTACAACACGTTTGCCCTCGGTGCTATCAAAGTTATCTTTTTAAACTGCAAATTTGAATTTACATTCCCTATTAAAACAAAGATATTGAATGCATTCTCATTGTGCTCAGGATATAGACCAAATTCTTAATGTATCTCAGAGATCTTGCCTGTGTATTTTTACTTTTTTTTTTTTTTTTTTTTTGCTGCTTTTAACCATGGTCTCTATGAAAAACAAATCTTCCTCTAACACTACTAATTCTTTTTTCACTATGAACTTCGCATTTACTAGACCCTCTGCTTGGAAAGCTTCTCCAGATATTCTTTATCTGAGTAACTCCTATAATGGTTATATGTTTTTATCTGCTTAGAATTCGTGATTGATTTTATGTGTCAGCTTGACTGGATTGGTGAAACATTATTTCTGGGTGTGTCTATGAGGAAGTTTTGGATGAGATTTGTATATGAATTGATAGACTATCCTAATTATTATAGATTTACAATAAGCCTTGAATTCTGATAATTTGAGTCTTTTAACTTTGTTTTTTTCCAAAATTATGTTGATTATTTTAACTCATTTGCTTCTCAATGTAAATTATAAAATCAGCTTTTCAATATGTTAAAAAAAATGGACGGTCGATTCGAATTTTGTAAAATTTATAAATCAATGTGAAGAAAATGTGCACTTAACAACCATGAACAAAGTTGTCTTTCTTTTGTATTTATATTCTATTTACTTTCTCTCAGCAATGTTTTAGAGTGTTCACAGTACAAATTTCACATATATTTTGTTAAATTTATACTTAAGTATTTCATATTTTGGCTGCTATTGTAAATGGTACTTTTAAAATTCAACATCTAATTGTTCATATTTAATATGAAGGAATACAATT
The DNA here is from genome assembly GCF_006229205.1 of Suricata suricatta. Lineage (NCBI taxonomy): Eukaryota > Metazoa > Chordata > Mammalia > Carnivora > Herpestidae > Suricata > Suricata suricatta. The sequence continues at coordinate 11,182,953 of NC_043713.1, forward strand.
GATTTTTATTGACCTGTGTCTTACAAGTTTGATGAATGCATTTATTAGAAATAGAAGCCTTTTGTGGCTCATTGATATTTTCTACATAGATGACCCTGTTATCTTCAAACATAAACAGTTTTATTTCTTCCTGTCCCACTTTTTGTCCTTGCCTCATTTTGCTGGTGAGGGACTCTGGGAAGATGTTGAATAAGACTGATGACAGTAGCCATTTTCCCCTTGTTTCTGAACTTAGAAGAAGAAAAAAATATTATATTGACAAACTTTTTGTAGATTTTAGCTACTTGTTTCTTTTGTCACATGTTATTTCAGCATCCATCGAGATCATTATATGATTTTCTTATTCACTATTTTACAGATAAATCATACTGATTGATTTTTAAATGTTGAACAAAGCTTGCTTACCTGGAGGAATGCCCACTTGGTCATGATGTACTATTTTTTAAAGATGTTATCCAAAATAATTTGCTGATATTTTGTCGAGGTTGCTTACATCTTCATTCATGAAAGTCATCAGTCACCCTTTATTTGTGCAATATCTCTGTCCAGTTTTGGTATTAGCTTAATGATGATCTGTTAGACTAATTTAGAAAATATTCCTAATATGTTTAAGTCAGGAAGAGTTTGTTTAGGATTGATATAATATCTTGATAACATAATTGGCAGAATTTGCTAGTGAAACTATCTGGGTGTGGAGAGTTCTTTCTTGAAAGTGATTTTATACTAACTAAAAATTTATTTGAAAGAAACAGAAACATTCAAATTTCTTATTTCCCTTTGAATAAATCTTGTGGTTTACATCATTCAAGGAATTTGACTCTTTTATCTAAGTCATCAGATTGGTATAAAGTCCTCCTAATATAGTCTCACTATATTGTAATGTTATGATTTGTAGTAATTTCTCCTTTTTCATTCCTGGTGTTGATGATTTTTCACTCTTTTTCTTAAACAATCTTGCAAGAAGTGTATAAATTTCCTTTTTTCAAAAAGATATATTTTGTTTCATTGATTTCCTTTATTGTTTCAATCTTTATTCTCTTACATTTCATTTTTCTTTTTATCAGTCGTCCCTTTAAAATTTGCTTTGTTTTTAGTTTCTTAATATAAAAGCTTATAGTGCAAATCTTAGGTCTTCTTTTCTAATCTAAACATTTAATTCCATAGGATCTATTACATTACATTATAGCATTTAATTATGTAAAAACAGTTGCTGTCGTTGTTTACTAGAATTTGCAAAATATCATGTTTTGCACTTTCATTTAATTCAAAATATTTTTTCTTTTTTGATTTCCTCTTTGAACATGGGTTGCTTTTAAGTTGTGTAATTTTCACATATTTGGGATTTTCTCTAGCTATCAGTTATTCATCTGTAGAATAATTGCATTGTAGTAAAGATATTTAACATGTTTTAAATGTTTATAAAATGTTTTTGACTTTCTTAATGGAACAGAATGTGCTCTAATTTTTAAATCCTTCACATGGATGTGAAAACAATGTGCGTATATATCATCTATTGATGTGTATATATTATCTAAGAGAGCAAAGGGAACACAATGGGTAAATATTATTATTCTTTTCCTTTTTTCTTACAATATTTTTTTTCTGTTCAACAAATAGTGCTTGAACAACTAGGCATCCACGTACCAAAAAAAAAGAAAAGAAAAGAAAAGAAAAGAAAGCAGAGAGGCGAAGAGAAGAAAAAAAGAAAAAACTATTTTTCAAAGTGAATCATAGACTATAATGTAAAATATAAAACTACAAAATGACTAGTGAAGAGAAGATTTAGGAGACTTTGGTGACTTTGATGTGAAAATTACTTTTTAGATATAGCAGCAAAGCTATGAGTCATGAAAGAAATAATTGATAAACTGGACATCATTATAAAAAATTTTTCTGAAAAAAATACATGTAAAAAGGAAGAGAGGACAAGCCACAGACTAGGAGAAAATCTTAGCCAAAGCATCTAATAAAAGTGAAGAACTGTTAACCAAAATAGATTAAAAAAAAAAAAACTTTTAAAGATAAGCAAAAAGAAAACACGCAACCCAATTAAAAATGGGTGAGAGATCTGAATAAATATTGGGAATTGAAATTAAAACAATGAGATATAACTATAGGACCACATACCTATTAGAATGTCCAAAAATCCAAAACACTGTAAAGACCAAATGATAGGAAGGATGTGAAACAACAGAAACTCATTCATTGCTGGTGGATATGCAAAATGATAAGGCCACTTCAAAAATCAGTTTCACAATTTCTTACAAAACTAAGCATACTTTTTTAAAACAGTCCAGCAATTGTGTTCAGCTTAAATAAGCTGAAATTTATGCCCACAAAAGAATTTAAGCTTGGATGTTTATAGCAGCTTCATTCATAAACGTCAAAAACGGAAGTAACCAAGATGTCCTTGTGCAGGTGATGAGAAGAACTATGTACATCCAGTTAATTGAATATTATTCAAAGCTAAAAAGAACGAGCTATAAAACCATAAAAAGACATGGGACAGATGCCAATGCATGTTGTTAAGTAAAAGCCAATCTGAGAAGGCTACAAACTATGAATCCAACTATATGACCTTCTAGAAAAGGCAAAACTACAGAGACTGTTTAAAGGTCTGTGGTTGCCAGGGGTTGAAGAGAAGAAAGGACTGACAAGAGAGCACAGAGGATATTAAAGCGATGAAACTACCCTGTATGACACTACAGTGGCAGCTACATGTCATTACACATTTGTCAAATTCCATAGAATGTATAACACAAAAAGTGAACCCTAATGTAAACTATGGAGGTTGGATAATGATGACAAATCATTGCAAGTTTATAAATAGTAGCAAATGGAGGACTCTGGAGGGGGGGGGATGTTGCCAGTGGAAGGTGTGGCAGTGTGGGTATGGAAAGAGAGGGTGGATGGGAATTCTGTTCTTCATGCTCAGTTTTACTATGAAACTAAAAGTGCTCTAAAAAATAAAATCTATTCCCCCAAAAAGTGTTGATTTTGCTGTTGTTAGTCGGCGTCTTCCATAAATCTCAGTAAAGTTCTCTCAGCGTTTCTGGCTCTCCTTAAGATGATAGGTAAATTTTGTTACATAAATGTGATGTGACATATCTTGGATGGCAGACTTTTCTGCCCCTCTATCGGCAGTAGGAATATCTCTCATAAAGTTATCTGGGATCCTGGGGCACCTGGGTGGTTCGGTAAGTTAAGCACCAGACTCTTGATTTCAACTCAGGTCATGATCTTAGGGTTCTTGAGTTTGTAAGTTCCTGAGTTCCAGTCTCAGGTTGGGCTCTGCGCTGACAGTGCAGAGCCTGCTTGGGATTCTCTGTCTCCCTCTCTCTGCCTCTCCTCTACTGGCTCTTTCTCTTAAAAATAAATAAACACAAAACAATTTTTTAAAAAATGGGGGCGCCTGGGTGGCTCAGTCGGTTAAGCCTCCGGCTTCAGCTCAGGTCAGGTCTCACATTTGTGGGTTCGAGCCCCGCGTCAGGCTTTGTGCTGACAGCCAGCTCAGAGCCTGGAGCCTGCTTCTGGTTCTGTCTCCTTCTCTCTCTGCCCCTCCCCCTCTCATGCTCTGTCTCTCTCTGTATTAAAAATAAATAAAACATTAAAAATTTTTAATAAAAAATGATCTGGATCCTCATGAGTTTTCTTCTCCTCTGTGTTTGGTTTTCTCCAGGATCCTTTGCCTAGCAACTCACCTGCCACTTACTGTAAGCCTAAGGCATGTGAGAGAACCATCTGAGCAGGAGGAGTGAGCAGGGCTCTCTGCTTTTCCTATCAAGACAGAAGCCCCTCTCCCGACCTCTCTCCACACACTTATCATTCTGAGGGAGGCTCTCTCTGGTCATTGGTCAGATTCACAGTCTTTCTCATCAGCATCCAGTAAGAAGTCTGTGAAACAGAGCATGCAAGTGGGTGCAGACATACCTTTTTTTTTTTTTTAAGTAGCCTTCTCACCCAATGTGGAGCTTGAACTCAGGGTCCCAAGATGAGTTGAATGCTCTACTGACTGAGTCAACCAGGCTCTCCTCCTCACATTTTTATATCAATTTTATTTTTTAGTTTTTCTCATTTCCATCTTCCATGTCCCTTATTCTACTTTGAGTCAAATCTATTTTCCTTTGGGCACCTCGAATAATGTAGTATTCATTTCTAGAATATTTTATTTTTTCTTCAATTTATGTCCTGGATTTTGTCATTTACCATAACAAAATATATTAGTTTATGTTATATTTCCTGAAATCTCGTATTTTGTGATATGTTTTCTTTTTGCTGTATTGCAATAACTTGTGTCATTATTTTCTAATACTTCTGAACTTTCATGTTACTTTTTCTATTTCACTGCTAGATTTCTCCAGATTGCTTTTGTCTGTCATGAAGTTTTTCCAGATTATATTTTTGCTGCTTTTATTTTTACTGTTCTTTTGTTTTCTTTGGCTAGTATTTATATTTCCCAGCTATCATATTATCGTACCCCCCCGCCCTTATCCATGGTTTTGTGTGCTATGGTTTCAGTTATCCAAGGTCAACTGCAGCCTGGAAACAGATGGTCTTCCTTCTGACAAATCATCACAGAGTCACAAGTAGCCTAACATTACATCATAATGCTATGTCATCGATCTACTTTTTTTTTTGAGAGGGGGGGGGAGAGAAAGAGAGCCCACCAATCTGGAGCAGTAAATAGAGAGACAGAGAATCTTCAGAAGGCTCCATGATCAGTGCAGAGCCCAATGTGGGCTCAATCTCATGACTGTGAGATAATAACCTGAGCCCAAATCAAGAGTTGGACACTTAGCCAACTGAGCCACCCAAGTGCCCCCATTTATACAACTTTTTATTACAGTATATATTGTTATAATTATTCTACTTTATTATTAGTTGCTATTGGTAATCTTTTAGTGTGCCTGCTTTATAAATTAAATTTACCATGGGTATGTGTGTATAGGAGAAAACATAGCATATATAAGATTTGATACTATTTGTGGTTTCAGGCATCCACTGGGGGTCTTGGAATGTATCCCTCACAAATAAGAGGGGATTGCTGATTTATATTATATTAGTATCATTAGCTATTATTTGGACATTATTTTTCCTATTAGATTTTTGATGTTTTAAAACACCTTGAACTAGCGATTACCAGGAGAGTCTGGCAGGTAATATGAGAAGAGCAGTTTGGTGTTCTTTACATTTTCCTTGATTCAGTGGTTCATTGGCCTGTCACTAAGGTACAGAGCAGCTGCTCTATGATATGTTGCCTTCTGTGTGTGTGTGTGTGTGTGTGTGTGTGTGTGTGTATAGGTGCAAGTAAATATGGTATGTCTTAAAAATACATATATACATATAAATATATAGATATATATAAAGTCTATATTCTATCATATACTCTTAGATTTGTATTGTTAAATAGAGCCTTATTATCAGCCAATTTTTTTCCTATCCTTCATTAGGGACACTGCTTTTAAGAGATACAGCTTCTTAAGTTTCCTCTATGACTTTCCCAGAAGTGGAATCTTTGCAATATGGCCATTGCTTATGCCCTGAACATTCCAAGAACTTACTCTTATCACTGACTTGCTCTGAGTAGCCAACTTTCTATCTAGTCCTAAATGGTTCCATCTTTCAGTGAGTTCTCTCTTTGTTGTTATCTGGGCTTTTCTACTACTAGAATCTACTAGTAGAATCTATTACCACAGTCAAGTCTTCTGGTCTTGCTTGTATCTAGATTTACTTTATCGTATATAATCTCCTTACTTTAGCTCTACTCAAGACTCCAGTTTAAAGTGATTTCTATTTGTTCTCATTATTTTTCTCTATGATTCTTGATAAGAAATGGAGTGAGTTTAATATGGGTGACTGCTTTTTTTTAATTTATTTTTGAGAGAGAGAGAGAGAGAGAGAAAGAGAGAGAGAGACAGACAGACAGACAGAGAGACAGAGACAGAGACAGGGTGAGCAGGGATGGGTCAGAGAGAGAGGGAGACCCAAGATCCAAAGACAGTCTCCAGACTCTGAGCTAGCTCTCAGCACAGAGTCCAATGAACCATGAGACCACGAGACCCAATGAACCCACGAACCATGAGATCATGACCTGAGCCAAAGTCAGATGCTCAACTGACTGAGCCGCCCAGGCACCCCGTGGGGGACTGTTTTTAACATAGAAAACTGGAAACCCTTATTATGCCTCCTATGACTTTATTGGGTTCTTTAATTTTATAATATGCTTATATGAATGATTTAAAGGTATTTATTATTTATTAGGACTTTCCCCATATTTATAAACATTTGTGAATCTTCATGATTCTGTCATTGTTACTGTTATTTGTTCTTGTGGAATGCTTTAAGTTCCATCACCATTATGAAAATACTTTGAATCAAATTACATTATGTTCAAGTTCTGCCTTCACTGAAAAATACCCCTAATCCAGCTAAGTTATTAAACAGCACAATGCTTGAAACACTGCAAGGAGATGCATAATTGGGTTTCTTCTCAGATTTACTTAAATACACGGAGGTTTGTAAATTTGTCTACAGCTAGTTTATGCGATGCATGTGATAGATACTCAAAACATTAAATGAATAAGTGTTATGTGCTTCATATAAATTTCTCAAAATGGAACCATCAATTTGTAATGTTGAAAACATGACAACAGAAGAATTGTTAAAGGATAAAATTTGTTAAAATGCCTCCAACAACTGCTTCCCAATGGCACTTCTAATTCATACCAGTATTTTACTTTCCCTTGTTTAATTGAGACTGAAAGTCCTCTAAAGGAAATATTGTCCCAAAAGGCCAAACCCCATTCACTCTGGACCACGACCCCAGTGGCATCAGCCTTAGCAGAGGACAGCTCAAGGCAAATGTCATTTCATATCAAATGCAACATCAAAATAAAAAGTTCCCCAAAAGACTTCAAAGCAAACCCACAAAGGTGAGGTCATTGCCAAATTTCCCTTAGGTGACTTCTGTTCATAGTATGTCTCACAAGTTTGAGAATAAGCCTTCATGTTAGCCTAGCATGATATTTTAGGACTCCCATGCTCTTCCAGGATAGAAAAGAAGACTAGACAATATAGATTGTCACAGCAATGGAGAGAGATCTGTAAGACTTACTCACAGAGGTGTCATGATAGCCATGCCTTACTTCCTATTTGCAGGTGTGGATAATACAAAGCAAGGAGAAATAAATGGTTTAATGCCACTCACTCCCATCTAATTTACCAAGAAAAACATTTCATACTCTCTGCATTTCTTAACTCAGAGAGAAATTTCCTGGCAGTCTATGCAGACCAATTAGAAACCTGAGATAATGAAGGTAGATTATACTGTACTTCAGTGACTTTAATCCTTACTCCAGCTACCCAAGTTTTCCTGTGGGTGTGTAAAAAAAAGTACTTGTTTTATTGTTGCTCTGAAGATTAATCAACAGTCTGATGATTTAAGGTCTACTTGTACTGAGGTGAAAGTAATCAATGAAAAAATTCCCTGATTATTCTGGGCACTTTGCAGTTAATTATGAATTGTGCATTTTTTCAGGAAGAAAAAAATTAAACTTAGACCACCTGCATTTGGACCAGCCTGTTTTAAAAGAGGTATATCTTGCTCTTGGCCTCAGATTATGTCACTGATGTGAAAGTGTTCTGGCACATGGCCTGAGATATAGGAGAGACCCAATAAACATTTGTGTGAAAACAAATGAATAAATGAATATATTGCCTGGGAGAATCCATTATTGTGAATATTTTGTTTCTTATGTTTTGTCAGAACTCTGATGTACTTTAAAGACTTGAAACAGTTTAGATTATTTCATCCCAGCATGATGCATTTGTTCTGCTACTTCCTAGCCATTGTAATTGAGGCTAAAAACTTCAAATTGAATTCCAATGTGTCCTTTACTAGCTTACTGTTTTCCTAGCCAATCCATAAGGCCATTGTTTTTGCATTCCGATGCAATCTATTATTATCACTTGGCTAAACAAACACAGCTGGGTGGTAATGAATGAAGTTTCTACATTTCTGGGTAAACTTAGCTGTAATGCTATTCTACAGCTCCCTCTCCAAGACAGAGAGAAGCCATACAGCCATTCCACACACTCATTTGGCAACACAGAAGATACGAATGTTAATGTTGAAATAGCAGGAACAATTCCACAATGATAAATGTCTTTGCGTTTACTATTAAATGCAAGTTAATGTTAGATAAGAAGATAAAAAAATGTAAGGTAGCCATTGCATCCTTCCAACACTTCCTTTATTTTAGCTTTAAGAAAAATTATATATGGCTTTGTTATCATCCTGGAAAACAAATAGTAACTAGGAATTACCATACTGAAATGCATGGTACCCTGTGAATTGTCTAGATTTAGTTTCCCAGTCGCGAAAATATTTCAGTGTAACAAGGCGTCAAACACAAAGGCTAAAATTCATTTTCAATATCTAGGATTTTGATTCAGTGTAATCTCGTAACCACATATTTTTAAATCCCATTGCACCTTGATGGCTAAAAAATATTTGAATGTAAAAAACTCAAGCCCAGTGATGGCTCCTTCACTGTTGTCTGCACATAACAAAAGGTTCAAGTTAAAATTTAAAAACTGATTTTTGCCCATTAAAAGTCACCAGCTATCAGATAGATCAGAAACAAGGTGCAGGTGTCATAATGTTGCCCTTTGCTATAAATTAAATGCTCTTTCACCCCATGAAGTTCCCAGTCTGAAGTTCCTAACATGGCAAGCAATTAAATGTGCATCTTCAGTTAAAGCTGGCACCTGGGAACTTGATAATTTTCATGTACAGCTCAGGCTTCCATCCACAGACAATCTCCTTGCACAAATAAATCGGCACAACCAAAAAGACCAGAAGCGATTTGATAGCCCCAGAAAAACTCTGCTTGTCAATGTGCAGTTGTCACAACTGTTATCTATTAAATAAAAATACTAAGAAAGACTCCTGCCAGGGAAATTCTTTGGGGAGCACCCAAGGGAGTCAGGAACAATAATTGACTCATTTTGAGAATCCCCATGCTTTTTAAACTTCTCTGTCTTTAGAATATGTAGACCAGGACAGCTAACTTTCTGTGGCTTTGAAACAGCCTTCTTTCCTCATACAATATGCAGTATGGAAAAATAAGACTGACAAATAGCCAAGCAAGGTAGAAAAACAATTAACATTGATTCACTGTTTTTTTAACCACTAATCAGCTAATTAACTTGATGATTACTTGATGTTTTACCCTCCTTTTGCAATGTTTTTAAATTCTAAACAGAGTTTAATCAGTCCTTTCCTATAATGCATGTATGTTATCGAATTTGGTGGATATAACGGGAATTGTAATGGCACGTTGAAAACCAAAATGTGTCTTTTTTTAGTCATATGCATCACACTGTCTTTCTTTAGGTCCTTCACTAAATTGTGTCTTTTTCAGTCTTCACTACATTTGAGTAGCTTTGTTTCAGACCATTAAATGTAAACCTTAAAGGTTACCTCTCAACAATGTCTCCTGTTATTCATAACTTTAATCATTGCCTAGAGAGGAAAAGTAAAGGCACTGTCAAGAGAATTTGAAAAATGATGGTGACTTCAGTGAAAAATAAATTCATTAACCTTCCAGTTTAAATGTAATGGCTCTGACACCAATAAATGCCTTTTAAATCTGTAAATGTATATAAGTAGCTACATCAGGTAAGAGATAATAATAAAACACTATGTACTTTTATTTAAGACAAGTATGCTTTTTATGAAGAATACCAACTCAGTCTGTTTGGAAATCCAACTTTATTTTAAAAGTGACATTAACCAACAATCTTATTTAATACACATATTGGGAAATATTGAATGGACAGATAACCAAAAGTGACATCAACACCGAAGTTGCAGCAGACAAGTTAAACAGGTAAGGAAGACTTTAGTCAAAGCTATTGCAATGAAGGAGGAAGAATTCCCGAAGCAGAACTCAGTCTGAATTCAATTCTGCTAAAACAAAAGGATGGGGAGTTTTAAGAAATAGGGTAGGGGTGAGGGTGTCAAAAGCCATCTGTGTTTACCAAGTGGTGCCCATCAAAGTTAGCTTCTACCCTCCTACAGAGATTGGGTGACACAGGTGCTATTTTTCTGGCTCCTAAAAACTTGAAAAAGATGAACAGTCGTGAGGTTATAAAATATTTACATCTCAAAGGGAGGGAGAGGAAGAATTTACAATGATACCTTTTCTAAAGCTCTAAGAAAAGGCAAGTCAAGGGTCTGGAGTCTAAGGTTTAGTCAGGCTATGAAGGATTTTAAGGCCACCTTTCTCCGTAAAAATGATCATGGATAAGAGAAAAGATCATGCATGCCATTTTTCACACTGTCCTACTACATTACTGATATAATTAGAGTCTAATTAGTCATAGAGAGCACTGGGGATTTTGAGGTCTCACTTGGAGCCCATGGCCAGCTCTGAAAAAATCCCTCTCTAGCTCCCCCTTCTAACAACACCGTGCTTAGGTTTTATTCCTCTTTCACTGTCTCCAATTGGTTGTAAGGCAGCAACAGCATCTCTGAATTAAGGTACAACTCTTGTTCTCAGAATCTAGATAAGTTAACTTTTCCTCTATTTAATGTAATTTCTTGGTAAGTAGATATATTATATAAATTCCCCAATGGTTATCCTATTATATAGGATTCTCAGAGGGTGAAATCCACACACACAGTATATTTTACAAAAAATCAAAAGCAAAACTTCCCCCAAATAAGATACCATTAGCATTTATTCGTTTAATGGGTTTCTAGTTTAGAAAAGTAATTTGGGGGCACCTGGCTGGTTCAGTCAGTTAGGTATCCGACTCTTGATTTCGACTCAGGTCATGATCTCATGGTTCGTAAGATAAGAGTCCCACATGGTCACTCTCTCTGCTCCTTCCCTGATCACATTCTCTCTCTCTTGAAATAAATAAATAAATGTTACAAAAGTGAAAAATGAAAAAGTAATCTGAAGTATAACATAATAAAACATACAACCACAATTTGATATGAAAGTTGAGTTGAAAAACAATACCAGTATCTTCAGCAGTAAAAACAGAAAGGCTAAGAAATACATTTTTTGTAGCTGGTACTATAAAAAAATTACATAAATGTATAAAAGTCACAGATCTGTGAATTTTTTTTCTGCAAACTAAAGTAATATGAGACATTTTGTTGAACTCATTTGCTGTATATGTCATGGAGGCCATTAGTGCTTATCAGTGCTTGGTTCTTCCCAGGTATTATGGTCCGAATGTGTCCCCCCAAAACCCATATGCTGAAATCCTAAACCCCAAAGTAATAGCATTAGGAGGCAGTGTCTTTGGTCTTTAATTAATACCTTTATATAAGAGGTCCCAGAGGGACCCCTATCCCCTTGCTCCCTGTGAGGGCACAGGGAGAAGGTGCTGGCTCAAACCAGAGAGGACTCTTACCAGGTCTCAATCATACTGGCACTTCAGTTTTGAACTTCAAGCCTTCAGAATGGTGAGCAAAATTTTCTATTGTTTATAAGCTATTCGGCCGGTGGTATTTTGTTACAGTAGACCTAATGAACTGAGATGCTGGCCCTCCATGACCTTTCCCAGCTCCTGCAGAAACCTCTGGGGGCCTCAGTGAACAAGAAGAATAGCTCAGTCATGAAATGACAGTGCAAGGGAAAAGCTCCCCCCAAACCTTCAATGGTTGTAATGACAAATCTTTGTATATTAAACCACTGACATTTTGAGTGTGTTTATCACAACAGTTCGTATTGGATTAATAAATGAGAATACAGCTTTATTGACGAAGGAGATGAACGGTTGCAAATCCTTCAGATGGCCTCCATTTAGATTAGATTAGATGGCCTGTCCCATTTGTCGTGGGACAGAAGGTAGTTACCAAACAATTTCAAATACAGATTTTCTTATCCTTACCCAAAATTCTGTTATTTGACTTATAGAAAGAAATGTAGTTTTTAAAAAACTATACACTTTATAAGCTAAGTATATAGATTTCAAACTTTACATTTTCTTAAGAAAAACAGACTTGAGGACAGGATACAGGGTCACCTCTTACCTGCAGGTGATGATGCACTTTTCTGGAGACAGGTCTAACACTTCCCTTTAAAATAATGTCTTAAACACATTTACTGCTCACAGTGGTTTGACTAAAGCTCCAAGTCCTATGCGATAACCTTGGCATGGAAAATTTTGAGGACACGAGTTACTAACTTACCTCAGTATGATAAAAATAGACTTGGCCAGATTTATAAAAATGATTAAGCTGTGAGCAAAATGTCTTCAAGTCGGCGGTTATACAAGGATATAAAGTACAAGATATATATTCTGTTATAATTAGGGGAAATAAACTGTTAAATGGAATTACTTAGTGTTATCGGAAGAATATTGAAGACCTTCCTGAGAAAAAAAATGTAAATTTGCTTTTGCCTTATTGATATTTAATATTTTCTTGAGGTGATGCTATAAAGTAGAATATTAAGCTAAGGTTATCAAAATGAATGCATGCCTTTCTATTTGCCATGACAAGAGAATGATGCATCTATTTTACATAAAAAAGGTGGGTCAAATGATTTAGTGGATGATAAGATTATAAGTAGAATGGTTGTTACATTGTTTTAAAATATTTAGAAATGCAAGTTGGCTAACAACAAAAAGGGTCTTCCACAATACTGTGAAATATTGTGATAGGGAGCTGGAGAATTAAAAGAAATAGGAAAATCTTTGGGAGAGAGTCAGCCATGGGGACACTCCAGGAATATCCCCCTTCAAGAGAATCTTCTGTGAGGATGCAGCTGATGCCTTATCTTTGAGCACATCTTGTACTTAACACCAAGGCCATAGCTCCACTGGAACTGGGCATGGCAGGGAGGTTAGTAATGGGCCATTCTTCCCCATCGTGATGGGAATCCTCCCCTGGGAAACTTTTACCTGAAGATCCTTGGTCAGCCTGGCTGAAAGTTTCTCAGATTTGTACGATGTTGAGGTTCTCCCTCCCATCCTTCATTCCTTCACTCACCACCTTGTCCAGAGGTCAACATGTAATGTGCTATGAAAGAGCTACTGTGGGAGCCAAGTGGCTGAGTTGGTTGAGCATCTGACTCTTAATTTCAGCTCAGGTCATGATCCCAAGCTGGTGGGATCCAGCCCAATGATCCATGCTCACCACGGAGCCTTCTTAAGATTCTCTCTCTTTCCCCTGCCCCTCTTCACCACTTGTGCTTTCTCTCTAAAATAATAAAAAAATTAAATTAAAAAAATAGAAAGATGTATTCTAGATATTTCTGCCTTTCTCCATCATAGACATTTTTCCCAATTAATTGCTTGCAGAGCTAATCTCTTCTTGGCATCTTGATCTAAGAGGGCCTGCACTGGTTTTGCAATTACACCACTTGGTCCAGAGACTACATTTGTCTTCAGAATGAGGCAAGATTAGACATGGGTTTTATTGTTGTTGTTTGTGTTACTGTTGTTGTTTGTTTGCTTGCTTTAAAGTTGTTTTTTAAGATTTATTTATTTATTTATTTATTTTTGAGAAAGAGGGAGAGAGAGAGAGTACTTGCACACAAGTGCAAGAGAGGGGCAGAGAGAGAGGGGGGCAGAGGGTCTGAAGCAGGCTATGCACACACAGCAGAGACCCCAATATGGGCTTTAACTCACAGACCATGAGATCATGACCTAAGCAGAAGGCAGACACTCAACCAACTGAGCCACACAGGTACCCCCGTTTGTTTTAAATAAGACATTGCTAATGAAACACTGAAAAACTCTATAACAAAGTAATATATATTTTCATTTATGGAAAAATGTATTAAAAGTCAAAGACAAAACCTATAGTTTTTTTAAAAAAGAAAGTTGGCATGTAGAATTGGAAAGTTTTGTAATACGTAAATCTTGAACACATTGCCACCTTTTTTCCATTTTGAGATTTAAATGTTTTTTAAGTTTGTTCATTTATTTTGAGAAAGACAGATACAGCATGGGGAAGGGGAGTGGCAGAGAGAGAGGGAGACAGAGAATCCCAAGCAGGCTCCACACTGTCAGTGAGAGCCCCACATAGGGCTAGATCCCATGAACTGTGAAAGCCAAAACCAAGAGTCCAATGCTTAACTGACTGAGCCACCCAGCGGTCCCTCCATTTTGAGATTTTAAAATTTTTAAATGTGTTTTATTTATTTTTGAGAGAGAGAGAGAGGGAGCGTGAGCAGGGGAGGGTCAGAGAGAGAGAGGGAAACACAGAATCCGAAGCAGGCTCCATGCTCTGAGCTAGATATCAGCACAAAGCCTGATGTGGGTTTGAACCCACAACCGTGAGATCATGACCTGGGCTGAAGCCGGATGCTCAACCGACTGAGCTACCCAGGCGCCCCAATTTTGAGATTTTTAAATCATAAACATCTTGACACAGAAACATTCACAGCTAACTCTCACCTCTCAAATGGTAAGAAATACTGCTCTTCAAGTTTGTAACACGGCTCCTTAACCAATACAGGCAGAAAATGGAGAGGAGGAAGAAGGTAACTTTCACATTTGAGACACTTAATGTTTGATGTGAGAACCAGTGTAGTAGGATCATATAGAAACATGGATACACACAGATAAAAAATTTTAAAGAGCTGAATATAAAAGTGTATGGAACTTGCATATTGAAAATTAAAGTTGATTAATTTTATTTTTAGTAATGTAATATCTGCATACGCACTCATAAGTTGCTGACTATCACATGCCTATAATAGCTTAAATTTTTATTTCAAAAAAGCAAAAGCAAAGCTTAATAGAGAAACAGGGACCTGGCCATCTGCAGCAAAATTCACAATAGAAACATTCTAACAAAAGTTTTAGCCTTCCACAAAGTTGTTTTCGAGAGCCAGATAGTCAATGACAGATTGGTTTAGTCCCGGACAAGCCACACAGAGAGATCTAATCAAGATGAGAAAAGCAGTGGAGTAGAGACTCAGCCACTGCTCTTCCTCAAATCACTGAAAATTAAATTATTCCCAGCTGTCTCTCAGCAGATATCTTTGTAAAACATACAACAAGTTTCTCCTTAAATAAATGACAACACCTATAATTGTCCAGACCATTTTAAACCATTGAAGAGTATTAAAAAATTTAGTATTAACCTCCAAAATGGCCGAATCATATGCTTGTGACCCTAACTCTGTCAGCATTTTTATATATGCTATATGGAGAGATTAAGCTTTGCATGTGTGCTACATGATCATGGCTTACATATCATATGTATAGTATGTAGCATAGTCTCATGTATGCATATATGTTTGTGGTTGTATAAGTAGCATAAAACTTCTCCCACACAAGTATGTGTAGGGGATGTAGGCTTTTCCAAATTTTGCATAAATATTCTCTGTTTGGTAGCATTCCAATTTATATACAAGCCTAGAAAAATTGTGATCTTCGTTGAGTGGCACAAATTGATTTTGTTGACTATTGTGTCTGCTTTGTGTTTTACAAGGACTAAAAGTCAAGGAGAAGAAACGCTGCCAGATGGGAGCTGAATGCCCTGAATGGCCCATAGGCACTAGAGGAAACGTGATTTAAACATCTCTAGATACTGCCATTGTGCACTCTTGCTCTTCTATTTATTATTTAGCAAGCAAGGTGTACTTATTACCTAAGAAATGCCTTATATCTTTAAACCTAGCCATAAGTGATGAGAGCTAATCCGATTATCTCTATCCTTAGAAGTAGTCTCTTCATTTTTTAAATTAAAAATCATCCAAAATTATTATTGACAAAATTAGTTCAAATACTTTCTAGACAGTCTCAGACTAACATAGACTTTTAATCATTTGGGGGCCATACTGCTTTCTTTTGGAAATAATCAGATATTTTTGATAATTCAATGGTTCTAAGGCACTTAGCTATTTCAGGAGTGGAAGGGAAGAGTGGGGTATAAACTAGGGAAGGATTCTGCAGTACATGATTCCTTCTCCTTCTTACTGAAGAATTCCAGTTTAGTAATTTATATGTTGAGCCATCTTGGGGCTCAAACTTGTGAACCACGAGATCATGACCTTAGCTGAAGTCTGATGCTTAATGGACTGAACCATTCAGTCTCCCGTTTGTTACTCTTAAGACCAGAAATGAAGTACCTGCAAACAATGTAATGGGGGAAAAAAAGAATAGGAAAGACACAAAGCAGAGTAGCGGGAGAATGGCTTTCCTATCCATGACATGTCAACAAATGAGATCTTTACTACTTAGACATCATGCTGATACTGTAAGCAGTCACAACAATTTTTTTGTGAGTGGTTTTCCTGGCAGTTTTCTCTGCCAGAGCATCTTCCTATGTTGTGACTCAGCATCTTGTTCTGATGCATTGCTGTACTGACCTCACACAGTACTCTGGGAAGTTCGAATAATCCATTATGTAGAGGATACTCCAAGGAATTAGAAACATTTTGCCTCAAAAAGAAACCCCTGCAACAAGCTGGTATTTACAAGCAATGCCATTTAATAACCAGAAAACTAGTGAGAAGGAAATTGGAAAATTCCCAGGGTACCAGACCACAGACGCTGTTGTGGCTCCCAGCTGAATGCTGTGCCCCCAAATCCAGAACAGTAAATGTTTTGTGTTCTTTTATGAGATGGTGAGCCAGATACGGCCATGAGAGGAGAGAGAAGAGAGGATCAAGAGGACAAAGGTCCTGGGGACAGAAGTCATGGCACTTGCGAGGCTCCAGAGGTAGAAGATGGGAGAAGTGGGATCCTTTATTGGGATTTCCTTGAGAAGGACAAAGCAGTCAACCGTCTAGGACTGACTGGTTTGAATAATGGTGGTGGACTCTTGGCTGCAGGGGTGGTTCCCAGCAGCCTGCTATCCAGGGCTATTAAATGCCCACAGATACTGTCTCCAGTCACATATGCACCAGAAAGAGGAGGGGGTATGGCTGTAGACTGATTAGTTTGCATGTCAAAGATTTGTTTCTTCTGGGTCCTTTGAAAGTCTCTATGAGTTAGCTAATCCTAGGAGAGGAATTAAGTCTCTCTCCAGCCAGAAAGATTTTTTTTTTAGATTTCAAAACATCATAATACCCAGAAAAAAACAAATTTAAATACATACACACACACACACACACACACACACACAACAATAATATACTATATATAATATATAATAATATATAATCTTATATACGTAGAAATATATATAATCATATATATAGAGAGAGAACCTGGATAGTTGTGAGGACAAGGGTAAAAAAGAAATGCTAAATTTCTTTCTTTAAGTTTTTTTTTAGTGTTTATTTAATTTTAGAGAGAAGGGGGACAGAGGCTCTGAAGAGGGCTCCATGCTGATACAGAGAGCTTGATGCAGGACTTGAACTCATGAACCATGAGATCATAACCCCAGCCAAGTGCTTAACTAACTGAGCCACCCAGGTGCCACTTTTTTGGTCTTTGTTTTATGGTACATAAACTATACATGAATGTTGATCTGTAGAGTGGTTTGCACAAAAGACATGCCAAAGAAGGAGGAGGAGGGCGAGGGGGATTGGGGTAGGGAAGGCAGGAGGAGGGGGAGGAGGAGGAAGAGGAAGGAAGCGGAAGAGGAGGAGAGCAGGAGGAAGAGGAGGAGGAGGAGGAGAAGGGGAGGGAAAAGAAGAGGGATAAGAAGGAGAAGGAGAAGAAAAAGAAAAGGGCGGAGGGGGAGAAGGAGAAGAAGAAAGTGGGGGGAGGAGAGAGAGAGACTTGTTAAATACGTGAACTTGACACTGAATAAACAGCGCCTAACCCTGTCCAGGTTTGAAGAAGAAATACCAGCCAGCATCAAAGAGTGAGACAAAGAAGTCACATGTATACAATGACACATAATAATATGGAGACCAAGGAAGACATGCTTGAAGAAGGAGGTGGTCAATGACATTTATGCTTCAAAGAAATGTGCAAAATAAAGATCTAGAATAAAAATGGTTATTAGTTAATACAATGAACTGTAAGAATCTAGCCATTTGTATTTTTTGAATAGTTTTATTAAGTATTAATAAAATTAGTTTGATCTTTTGTGTGTATGCAAAAGATGTATATATGAAAACTTCGTTATTCACAGACTTGAGCAAACATTTCTAACATTCTGAATATCGTAGCTTTTAGCCAAATATTCTGAATGCATCTCTGGATGCTTGGCAAAGAAAAAATTTTTCTTTCCGAGTGAGTTGCCTTATCTTACAGACACACTGAGTTTACCTGTCTTATATTTCATTTCAGCCTTCCAACACTGAGAGTCCTGAATGGGAAAGGAATTCTGCTTTCTCTAATATCTTACTGTATTTCCCCCTACTCCACATGTGTGCATATCACCCTAAATTAACATCAAGATTCCCAGAGGTTCTAAGTAGGATGGAGAATTACAAAAAAAGTGGTTCTACTCTCAAAGAACTATGGTCTGACCTGAAAAAAGAGCACCTATAATTAAAAACATACACTTTCTCCTGGTGCCGGGTGACTTAGTAGGTTATGTGTCCGACTCTTGATTTCTGCGCAGGGCACGATCTCACCATTTGTGAAATAAAGCCCTGTTTGGGGGCTCTGCATTGACAGTCTGGAAACTGCTTGGGATTCCCTCTCTCGCCCTCTTTCTCTCCCCCTCCCCCACTCACACATGCTCCCCCTCGCTCCATCTCTCAAAATAAATCAGTAAAAATGCATACACTTACTTAAATTAAAATTGCATTAGTCATAGAAACTAGAATTCATTGTTTTAATCTATTCCCCCACAGTTAAGCTCAAAGGAATATTCACTGACTATGGGAAGACTAGAAAAAACACATTGCTCATGATAATGCTCATAATGCTTTTTTCATTTCTAGTTTGTTTTAACCTTACATCGGTTTTTAGCAATAACTTGGAGTGAAGGTGTATCACGTGTATACCATGACCTTTGGCCATTCCCTTATTTTAACTATCACTGTGGTATTTCACAGAGTCATATTTTAGAAGTGGAGTAAAGTATACATATAAGATAGTAGTTCTTTTTCCAAGCACATATGACCACCCAATGTCTCTGTTAAAGATGTAAGCTACATAGGCACATTTATTTTCACCACCATGTACATATCTATCTATCATATAAATTAAGCATACTTGTGGAAGACTTGAACTTAGAGAAAATTAAATTTATAAAGTTGAAGTTTTGAACAGTCTTATCAAAAAAGAATCCATGATTAACAGAGAAAAGCCCTAACAACCCATTACATTGGAAAATGATGGGTGAAGCTTATACTGAAATTTTGGAAATAAAATAATGAAGTTATGTAAACTAAGATTTTGTATCCATTACAGGCAAGGTACATATTTTATTACCTTTACCTAATGCACTACATATTTTAGGCTCACAATATGAACCTAATAAATATTTGTGCAGTTGGCAAATTACATGATATAATGAAATGTAATCTGTTTACTCTTCCTTCATTGTTTCGTTGCCTAGAAGAACAGAGCTTAGTTTTATACACAATTTCACTAGCTTTTCTTGTTTTGAATTTTCTCATATACTTATTTTCTTTCTTCTCCTTTACTCTCATCCTTACTTAGTCCATTATTGCCTTTTTCACTTTTATCTGATGCTTTATCTTATAAGAGTGCTAAGTGTTTTGGA
Organism: Suricata suricatta; assembly: GCF_006229205.1. Lineage (NCBI taxonomy): Eukaryota > Metazoa > Chordata > Mammalia > Carnivora > Herpestidae > Suricata > Suricata suricatta. The sequence goes on from NC_043713.1 coordinate 11,202,568, forward strand.
AGTTGCAAAGATAATAAATAATTTTAAAAAATATATATTTTAATTTTATGTTCATCTGAAAAAAACCCACTATCACCATATTGACAAAAAAGATGTATCTCCTACAGGATTAAAATTCCAGGTGGTAATATATTAAAAATTATGTCATATTCCCATCTGAATTCCAATACATATTTATACAGGTTGGCCTTAAGGTTCACATTTGAACTAAATGTCACTGAATATATTTTGGCTCAGAACTTAGGTCTCTTTTTTATTTTTAAGTTTATTTATTTATTTTGAGAGAAAGAGAGAGAGAGGGAGAGCAGGGCAGGATCAGAGAGAGAGGGAGAGACAGAGAATTCCAAGCAGGCTCCAGCCCACCCAGGTGCAGAGCCCACGCTCAGGGCTCGAACTCATGAATCCTGAGTATGACCTGAGCTAAAATCAAGAGATGAACACTTACCTGACTGAGCCACCCAGGAGACCCAGGTGTCTTTGATGTTATTCATTCATCAAACCTGTTCTTTATGGTTTTTTTTTTTTCCTAATCATTTTTTAACCTGTCTGGAGTAACATAGCTGACTTTGTTCTCCTTGTGCTGTTCTTTCACTTTTATACCAATTTCCACTTCAGACCTACAGTAAGTTTTAAGTTCTATTGTCATGACAGTGATGCTGTGGATTTCTGCTTACCTGTGTTGGCTACATAAGCAGAGTCTCGGGAAATGCCTTGACTTAAAGGAAATTTAATAGTATCATATGTCACAGAACATTTAAGAATAATTATAAGTACTAGGCTTTTATAAATTTTCCAAATATGTATTTCTTTGTATTCATCTTACTTGAGCTCATGAGAAAGTATTAAATCTGAGAGTGCCCAGTTATTCTTCCCAGTCTATAAACTTTTGTGTGGTTTAGTTGCAAAAAAAATTGTGTACTATAAAAAGTAGGTTTATAAAAACAGAATCTTAAGACAGGATTAAGCAACCAACTGTAAAGACATTAGCAAAAACAATAATATTGTTTTAAAGGAATCATTTTAGATAAAAAATGTGGTTAAACCTATCAATTTGTCCATAAACTGTACTGTCGTCCAGGCTGACATAGATATTACCCACACAATAAAGATCAACCACATTTTGAAGGATAAAATTTATATTACAGTCAGAAAAAAATATAAATGCACGTATTTCCATTTATGTAGTAGGTATTTTGTTATATTTGAGAAACAATTGTTTTAATCTCAAGATTATATTTTCCTGACTACCAGGACTGAGGTAGGATGAAATTAGGACACTTTCCAAATCCCAGGTCAATTTGATGTTTCTCCTTTACTGTCATGGCACACCAGGTTAATCTTCCACTTCCTTCATAGCTGCAAGAGAGTCTGCCATATACAATGTGTGCTTTTCCAGTGCTTAGAAATGAAAATAAATCGGTATATGGTCACCATTGCTCTCTTCAGCAGTCTCTGTTAAAGAGGAAATCAAAACAGTTAAGGTTTAAAACTGTATTTGAAGACTGACAGCTAGAGAATGTAACATCTAATTGCTGCTTCTTTAAAATCCATATAGAATTATTGTTTTATTGACACAAGAATGGTCATATGCTTATCTACCTTCATTTAAGATGGAAGAAAACTCCTTTGAATATTGAGAATCAGTTCCTCTTTCTTGACATTACTTTTTACTGCACAAATTAAAACAAACAAAACATAATTGCAAAAAAAAATGAACAAAAAAATCTCCATATTTCATATTCTCCAAATCTTACTTTAATAATCTCTGTAGATATCTTCGAGGTAATTATTTCTCGTATTATATAATCTCAACTTTTGTTTTTATTTCACTTTCAGATTTCACATTTAAAAGAAATGGAAAAATAGAAAGCAATACATGCCTAGCAGTGTGAAAGAATAAATCTATGAGGTGAATGATGAAAATGTTGACACTTCCAATTGAAAGAGATTGTATTGAATGAAGTCATCCATTTCTTCATCCAGCCAAGTCTTTTGTTATTCTACAAAAGAACTACAAAGAGCAGAAGGCAACTAGAGGGATGAAATAGTTTAGCATTTGGGAGCAAGAAAGAATGTGGAAGGAATGAAATTACTGGAATGATAGGTAAATTAGAAGCAGTCAATCCTATGAAGAGAATGAAAATGGAACATTGGTAACTTAGTGAAGAAAATGTACTGATCTAAGACTTCTCAAGAACAGAAACAATTAAGAGATCTTTAAAAGGGTGTCAGTATCATGAAACATCATGGGCAAAGAAGTTTTAAGTAAGCATGTGCTCAATTTTGCACAGTCAAATCTTATCTTTATAAGGCTCATATGAATTATAATTGATGTTCATTGAACTTACAAGTGTTTTTCTTTGGTAATAGTATTAATTGTTAACACTTTTTTTTCAGTGTCTTTTTTGAATATTTCTAGAATAAAAATACCTAAAGCAGGGCACCTTGAGGGCTCAATCGGTGAAGCATGCCTCTACGACTCAGGTCATGATCTCAGTTCATGAGTTCAAGCCCCACGTTGGACTCTGTGCTGACTGCTCAGACCCTAGATCCAGCTTCAGATTTTGCGTCTCCATCTCTCTCCATCTCTCTCTGCCCCTCCCATGCTTGTGCTCTCTCTCTCTCTCTCTCTTTCTCTCTCAGAGATAAATAAATGTTAAAAATAATTTTTAAATATCTGAGGCTTACCTACTTACTTTTCATTTAATAAAGGAAGCATATTTGAATTTCAGAATTACCTTGAAATATATGCAGTGGAGGTACTTCTCATTCATGGAAATTGTTGAGCATCTGGACTTTGATTAGGTTCAGGACTGCTCAGATCTCTACATACACCAGCAAGGACAGTTTTGATTACATGGCCAAAACAAAGGTGATCGACTCAAGAAATAAATAGAAAGAGCAATTGTTGGATAATGTACAAAACCAAGTATGAAAGCAGCAGAAAAGAAGCAGGTACTTGGGCTTTCTGTGTCTGTAACTGGAGCCTTTATCTCCACTCAGTCCTCCAGGCCTTCTTGATGGCCTGGGAATAAGAGTATTTGTTATGGATGTCTTTACCTGTGATAGATATAGATAAGAATCGAACGGCAAGTTGTGAATATTCATGAAGTATGTTAACATTTAACCCGGCCATCTATATCTATTTTCCAACGGACTCCGTCAATGAAGAATCTAAACAAGTAAGCTTCTGGGACAGCCCGAGACTGAAATGAGGCAATGGTGGGTTTTTCATCCACTGAATGTCTACTTGGTGTCTGATCCCGGCAATGTGAATGTTTGATCGGAAAATGTATATGTTGTTGCCTAGCTTTCTTCTGGAATTTCCACTTGTCTTTTGATCAGAATGACTCTCTGAATTCTGTCGATTCCTTAGAGTGATCTGTGAGATCCACAAAGCTCATGGCTTCCCCTGCCTTTCAGTTCAATTGTTCACAACTTTTAATTGAATGCTCCTAAAGGGCGGAACTGCTGTCTAATTCACTCTAAAATACTTAGAAGCACATGATGTTGAAAACACCTGTGGCTGTCACCTAAGGCTGACGAGGAAGATGTTAGAGTTTAGGAATAAGCCAGATACAAATTCTTAGTTGGGAATATACTTGATATTGGCTCTGAAAATATGAATGAAAAAAATTATTTTTTAACTCTATAGAGGCACAAAATAAATGAAACTCATTACCCAGGCTGATCAACAAAGAAATACATTCATTAAGTGGAAATTTTACATGTTATAAATAATTCCCTTGTTTACTTGCCACGACCAAGAGAATGTGTAGCCAGGCAATCCTTTTTTATGGTTATGAAAAGTAACAATTGTAAAAGCATGTCGTTTTTTTGTTTGTTTTGTTTTGTTTTTTGGTTTTTTGGGGTTGGTTTTTTTTGGGGGGGGAGGTTGTTTTGTTTTTTACATTTGCTTCCATTAATACACTTCTAACTATTCCCCAGTTATTGAAATTGCAATAGTAAATGAAAGGAACACTTAAATGCTGTCATTAATTCTCAGTCTCACAAAAGCTGATGTTCTACCTTCTGAATTATCTGTGCTTCTTCATTAGTGGATGGAGGAAAATTGTTAACCTGGAGTCTTCCCAAAGGGAACTTTCCATTGTATGACAATTCCTAGGCTTTAAAAAGGGAGCAAAATGAAACTAATCAATCTAAGTACATTAGGCTTCTAGAATCAGGCACAAACAAGAAAATTTCCTTATTAAAAATGTTTAGTAATCTCGGTAATTTGTCTATTGGTATGTGCTCAATAATTAATATTTTCCTCTTAGGAAAAATGTATTCTCCCAAATTAATATAAAATATAAAATAATAATATTGTGATATTGTTAAGGAACTGGATTAAAGAAGTAGTTAGCTTTAGTATTTCACTAAAAACAACATAATATAATAATTCCACAGAGCTAAGTAATATCCTTATCCACAATACCAATATCTATAACAGCTATTCTTACTTAAGTAATAACTGTCATAAATTACAATTTCTTTGTGATTAGTTCAGAAAGAGGTTTGTAAGGGATAAAGAATCACAGTTTCAAATTTAAAAATGTATAACCTAATCTATTGTACGAGCACAGCTGTAACCATCACATAAAGATTGGTATGTATACATCCAGACAAGGTAATATAAAACAATCCACAGAAAGTTAAGAATGGAAATTTTAAAAATGAAATAAATAGCAACTCAACAAAGGAAGCAGCTTGACACAAGAGTATGGGCAAAGAGCAGGACATTGTAGGGGCAGGACAGGATGTGGGACCCATTTTACTGATACAAAGATGCTGGGACATGATAGAAGAAAGAGTCACTCTTTCCATTCACCCTCTTCTGGGAGGTTTCAAGCATCGACAATACTATTGACAAAACACAGTTTCCCCTACTAAGAGTTTTCTCATTACCTTGAAATGTTTTGTTTCGTGTTTTTGTTTTTTAAACAAAGTGGCAGCCTTATAGTAGCAATCACTGAGATGGTAGGATAATTAAAAAAAATGGTTGGAATACAGATGTTTCCCAAAATAAGGATATTTGTATTTATATGTGTGTATATATATTTGCTTCTGTTAGGGGATTACAGAGAAAATAAAAGTTTCTGTTGGCCAAATTAGAGAGTAAAATATCCAAATATCAAATGTTTAAATGTTTTCAGCCATAAAAAATACTAAGAGTACTCAGTATATTTTGAATCATGAAAGAGCTAATTACAACAAATGAGTGAGATTTGCTCACTGTGATTATCCAGTTTTTGGGGGGAAAGTGTCAATAATGCCACATAGGACTGCTATTGAATTCAATCTGGTAGGTACAGATCAGAATTTTATAAATAGAGCATATTAAGCAGATGTATTGTCTTCGAGGTGTAAGGTTTATAGAAGAAAAGATTATTTCCAATCTCATTTCACTTGTAATTGAACAATTCCCTGTGAAGATAAATTTTCACTAAATTGCATCATGACACATTCATGGCTTGCTTCAGTTTCCTTTAATGTCATCTCAAGTAAGTGCATGAAATATTCTGTTTTATTCCTCTCTGGGAAGCTGAGAGTTTTGTCAGATTTCAAAAGGTTGGAGATATCAAGGATGAAATTAAGCTCAGATTAAACAGAATCCTGTGGCACAGTACCTGTTCCCAAAGCAAAGAGAACAGCACTTAGCCCACAGGTCCCAGGAACCTCACATCTTTAACCGTGAGTATTTCTCCAATAGGAGGGCATATGGTAGAAGCAAGTCAACACAAACAGACTTCAGGAACTTCATTTGCCCAATTTTCATGGGAAGAAAAAATCTTTAAATATTTACTTTCTTTTGAAGGTGCCAGAGAGGATGTGAAATGGGATAAAGGTACTTTGTGGGTTTTGCCATCATACTAGCTACTGAATCTTTGTGGGAGAGAGAAAATCCTAAGGAGATCCACGCTCAGCACAGAGCCCAATGAGGGTCTTGATCCCAGGACCTTGGGAACATGTCCTGAGCCAAAATAAAGAATCAGTCACTCAACAGTCTGAGCCACCCAGGCACCCTGCTACTGGATCTTTTAGGCAAGAGAAGAAAGCTTGTTTTGTTGGATTGCACGCATGTGCATGTGTGTGTGTGTGTGCTTGTATTTGGCCCTCAGCAAAGTCATAGGGGTGAAAATTTCTTCGTTATCTCCCAAGATAATAATTTAAGAATCAAATTTGGGTGCCTGGGTGGTTCAGTAGGCTGAGCATCTGACTTGGGCTCAGGTCATGATCTCACGGCTCCTGGGTTCCAGCCCCATATCAGGCTGCATGCTGGCAGCTCAGAGCCTGAAGCCTCCTTCTGATTCTCTCTCTGCCCTTCTCCCAATTGTGATGTCTCTCTCAAAAATAAGTAAACATTTAACAAGATTTAAAAAGAAAGATTTTAAAGAATCGAATATCCAGAGAACCAAATGTCCAAAGGGCTTCTCTTCAGGACTGAATAAATAATGAGAGATTGAGATAAACCCAGATTTCCTCCTCCTCCTAACGCCTCCACCCACACCTTTTATTATTTTTGTCAAGCTAGTCAGTGTCTTCTGGTTCCAAAACATTTCCCTCCAAACATCTCTGAACATATTCCTTAGGTTGATGGAGCTTCCTTCAAGGGTCCACCTTTCACTATGGCAGAAAATTCAATTTCCTTATTTTTGCATAGAATAGTTTATTCTTTACAGATTAAAACAACAACAACAGCAAGCTTTTCCTTTTCACCACCCTACTTACAGTCCTCTCTACAAGATTTGCTCTTCGTGGACTGCGGGGTCAGGTGTCTTTACCTCATGTTGCACCGCACCAAACAGCGACACAAGCGGGCACGTGGTTCATAAGTGTGGGATGGCAACGTCTATTAGCTGAGGTGGGTGTTATTAATAATTCAGAAAACCAGAAAGATATGGGAAGCCTCGTAGGTAATGGGAAAGAAATTCATATATATTTTATGGATCCCAAGTGAAGGAATCATTAGCATACTAAGGTTATAAAAGTCAGGGCCTATACACATAACAAGGTAATAACATAACAGTGTAAACATAGAAAGAGATGCCTTAGGTTAATTTTATAAGCACTAGAAGAAAATCTTCTCTGAGACATCAGATTTTTCTACCCTATCAGCACATTTGGGTGGTTAAGATAACAAAGACCTGAAAAGTGACCAAAAAAACACCAGCTTTTTCTCATAAATTTACTACTGAAATATTAAAACTTCTGTTAAATTTTCAAGATTGTTTTTAAAGTTCAATTCTCAAAGCCAGAATGATTTTAGCATGTCCCCTATGATTACATCTGAAAGGCTCGATCGGGTATTTTCTTATATTTTAGACTCAACATTAATATAAAAAATTGTCTCTTCTTTTCTTACTTATTCTAGTGCCCCTCCCTTCTCCCTCTTATTCCTTCCTTTCTTCCCTCTTCTTCCCTTCCTCCATCCCTCCATCCCATCCTCTGTTCTTTCCTTCCTTCCTCCCTCCTTCTTTCCCTTTGGTTCTTCCTTCCTTTTTATGGCTTAAAAACCTGTTTTAACACTATTTATTCTATTGTTGTAGTTTTCAAAACTTTAACCACAAGTGTTTTCACTCATCTATTGACCCAAACTTGCTGAATGATAAACCAAAGGTCAGGGGCACATGACCATAAGCTCCTGGTCTCCTTCACATGAGGGTGGGGTCACCTGCAGCGGTTTTACATCAGGCAGGGAGTCTGCTGCGCCTCAGGGATGGCTCTAGACTATGGTTAGATGTAGGTTTGCTTCACCTAGGGTTTTTAATGTTTATTTATTTTTGAGAAAGAGAGCATGGGCAGGGGAGAGGCAGAGAGAGGGGCACAGAGGATCTGAAGTGGGCTCTGCCCTGACAGCAGGGAGCCCAGGGCAGAGCTTGAACTCACAAATTGTGAAATCATGATCTGAGCCGAAGTTGGACGCTCACCCTACTGAGCCACCCAGGCGCCCCTGCTTCACCTATTCTTATGCTGGGACTCAGCTACCCCAGGGAAGTTCTTCTCCCTATCAACTGCCAGACCGTTACAGTTGAGCCAAAAATAGTGGGTACATTTGAGCCTCTGTTTATACAATGTGTACTAAAATTCTGTTGGCCAAAGCAAGTTTATTTCTTTATTTTTATTTTTTTTAATGTTTTTATTTATTTTTGAGAAAGAGAGAGAGAGAGAGAGAGAGAGAGAGAGAGAGAGAGACAGTGCAGGTAGAGAAGGGTCAGAGAAAGAGGGAGACACAGAATCTGAAGACAGGCTCCAGGCTCTGAGCTGTCAGCACAGACGGGGCTCGAACCCACAAACCATGAAATCATGACCTGAACCGATGTTTAACTGAGCCACCCAGGAGCCCCCAAAGCAAGTTTATATGGTCCAGTCAACGAGAGGGAAGGGAGTGAATACTTACTTAATTCCCACATAAAGTCTTCTCAACATAATACCTAGATTACAAAGACACTTATTAATATGTATTAATAAATTCAAGTTTAACTTCCATTTATTGTGATGTTAATTAATGAAAACACTGAAATTGTTTTCATGGTGTCCTGACTGTGAAATTGGCATTGGTTGGGTGGAGCCAGATGGTTGCTGGATGGTAAGTTTTAGTTCAAAAAAAGACCAGAAGAGAAATTGAAAACGGGGTAGTTTCTTACTCACAGCTGCTGGAGAAATTACCCGGCAGGCCTCAAGGGCCACACACAGGGGTCAGAGCAGAGAGAGTATAGGCCTTAGGCACATGCTATTATTAGGGTTTGTGGGTGGAGGGCTTTTGGGTTCTGATCTGATTAGTCAGCTCAGACCAAAAAAGTGGAGTTTTGTAGCCCCATGGGGTCTTCTCAAAGGGGCACCTAAAGAATACAGGCATTGGGGAGTGGGCAGAGGACCACTGTTGCCAAGGGCTGTCGGGGGAGTCTTTGCAGCAGCTTGGATTTGTCTGTGACCGGGGTTGCTGACCAGAGCTTGATCTTGCACAGGGGAATGTGTGTAAGATTAAGGTCCCTGCTGGCTGCCTGGCCGGACAAAAAGGACATCAACACAACCATACTATGGAGTCAGGTAGCTAAACTCTCCACAGATAGACACAACAGTTTGGAATTGAGGAATCTAGATCATAGTTACATATTAGTGAGAAAAATTCTGATTCAGAATTTGTGCTAAAAAAATGCTATTACATAATAGGTCAGAAAGGAAACAGAAAGAGAGAGAAAAAAAACTAAGCTACTACAATGATAAAATTTTCCTAATTAACCAGGCATCTAAAAGAAATCAATTTGTACAGCTCAATGACAGGAATGGAGACCTTTATATTGACATCTGAAAACTAAATAAATAAATGCAGTCTACTGGTGATTTGTTTTATTTCCTTTTAAGATATTCAAATGATGAGGGAGCCTGGGTGGCTCAGTCATTTAAGTATCTGACTTCAGCACAGGTCATGATCTCCTGGTTTATGGGTTTGAGCCCCACATAGGGCTCTGTGCTCACAGCTCAGAGCCTGGAGACTGCTTCAGATTCTATCTCTGTCTCTCTCTGGCCCTCCTTTGCTTAAGCTCTCTCTCTCTGTCTCTCTCTCAAAAATAAATAAACATTAATTTTTTTAAATATTAAAAAATGGGGCACCTGGGTGACTCAGTTACATATGTGTCTGACTATTGGTTTAGGCTCAGATCATGGTCTCACAGTTCATGGGTTTGAGCCCTTGTATTGGGCTCTGTGCTGTCAGTGGGGGGTCTGCTTGTGATTCTCTCTCTCTCTCTCTCTCTCTCTGTCTCTCTCTCTCTCTCATTCTCTTTCTGCCCCTCCCTCTCTCTGTCTCTCCTAAAATAAATAAGTAAACTTAAAAAATTTTTAAAAAAATATTCCAAATTTATAGAGCAATTTTTGCAAAGGAAATATAAATCATAAGCATCTGAAACATCTGAATTTTAAGGAAACCTCAGGTTACATGTAACCAAATTTGAGAATTTTACTTTCTTGATTTCAAGAAGTTCTCGAAAATGTGTTCAGAGGAGTCACTTTAATCCAACACTTCAATTTCTCAGGGAAATTCCTGGCTTTGAAAATTATTCATGTGAGACAGAAAAACAGAGAGAGAAAGAAGACAGGTTTGAATTCTCTGGTGATATTCCAAAATGGATACCTGTGGAGTTAGAATTATTAGCTCCTTTTTATTTTTAAAAAATTTTTAACATATATTTATTTTTGAAAGACAGAGAGAGACAGAGTATGAGCAGGAGAAGACCAGAGAGAGAGAGAGAGAGAGAGAAAGACACACACACACACACACACACACACACACACACACACACAAACACAGAATCCAAAGCAGGCTCTAGGCTTTAAGCTGTGAGCACAGAGCCTGATGCGGGGTTTGAACTCATGAGCCATGAGATCATGACCTGAGCAGAAGTGGGACAGTTAACTAACTGAGCCACCCAGGTGTCCCTTAGCTTCTTTATATCAAAATTTTATCATACTGTCTAATATCAATCTCATGAAATAATCACAATTATATGTTATTAGAAACAGAATCTCTCCCCAGCAGTATAACACTACATGAGACATAGAAATAACCTGATATTAGTGTAGTGATTAAAATAAATAAATAAATGCAGGATGTCATTTTCTTTTGATAAAGCTCCAATAAATTATATAAAGCAGTGGAGGGAATAAATGGTATGTATCCTGCTCTCAATTACTAATACAATATCTAGAAGAAAATGATGAGTGCATTTTATTTTTTAAATGTCTATTTATACAATTTCTAGTAAAATTTTTCCTTTGAGGAAATTTCTGTTTTACAAATATTTTGCTCTTTGTATATATGAATGGATGTTACTTTGTCTTAACCTTTTCATTTAAAGATTATTATTTGGTAGATTGGTTTTTTTTAAATATAATCATAATTTAGTACCTTTGGCATAGATTCTACTAATCTTCTTGTAAAACAATCAAATCACATAAAACACAAAATAACTGCAAAGCATATCAGAATAAAAGGAATCATCCAAAATGGATTTTTGTTTTGAGTATTTTCCAATCATAGTAGTTCTCATTCAATTATGTCTACGTCTTGGTATTCACAATGATATTAAGCCAAATTTTTAAAAGGGAATATGCCCTCGACACAGCTGCCTCCTTTCATTTCATTAAACTTCTTGCCCAGATCCAGCAAGTATTATAATTACAATATAGTTTCAATACAGCATCATTCATTAAACAAATAATATCAAGTACACGCTCAGATCCAAACACTGCGTGAAGTACAGGAAAACAGTAATAATATCTGCCACTATAACAAAATAGCATAGGAAGAGGGACGCAACAATAGATGTTTATTTCTTACAGTTCTGGAGGCTGGCAAATCCAAGATCAGAGTGCCAGCACGGTGGGGTTCTGGTAAAAACTCTCTTTTTGGCTTGCACATAGGTGAATTCTTGCTGCATTCTCCTATCTGTGGAGAGAGGGCTCTGGGCTCTTCCTCTTCTTAAAAGAGCACTAATCCCATCCTGGGGACTCCACCTTCATGATCACATCTAACCCTAATTACCTCCCAGGACCTCACCTCTAAATACAACCCTACTAGGAATTAGAATTTCAGCATAAGAATGTAGGGGTGGGGTAGGGGTGGGGGACACATTTCAGTCCCTAGCAGTAAGGTACCAGTAATCCTTTCAAGGTGCTTATGGTTGAATGCGGAAATCACGTAAATGGTTGCACAAAGCAGTGCAATGAGAATATTAGATAAATCAAGCAAACTTAAGGAACACAGGAAATGATTCAGAGTGTATAATGAAAAATCTGTTATATCTTTCAGAGATAAGCTTTACTCTCTATGGCTCCAGAAAAAAATAGAAATGCCAGAAAACCTTCTCAGTTTCCATATATTCATTTTCTCTCTGTCAGTTACTTATCTGTGCTGACACTCTGTCCTATCCTTTCCCACAAGAGACTCAAAATGTGATTGTACAGATCTGTTATGTTAGCATGGAAAGATTACTTCCTGTCCTAAGGAGATGTGGTAGCCAAGTGACTCAACTCATCCTGATATGACTCCCTTATATGTAAAAGAACAGCAATGTTGTGAATTGATATTTATTATATTATGGTTCATAAACTAGATGCTTTATTGAAAAATGGGAGAAGGGCACCTGGGTGGCTGAGTGGGTTAAGCAACCAACTCTTGATTTTGGCTCAGGTCATGACCTCATGGTTCATGAGATTGAGTCCCGTGTTGGGCTTTGTGCTCACAGTACAGAGCTTGCTTGGGATTCTCTCTCTGCCCTTCACCACTCCTTCAAAATAAATAAATAAACCTTAAAAAAAAGGAAAAAAGGAGACATGTTTTAGAGCAACAATAACAATCATAGAGCCCATGAGACTACAATCTAGAAACAACTGGAAATGTAGGTGAAATATAACAAGAACAACAACAACAACAACAAAACCCCTAGCAATGAATTAAACAACAAACAATCAAACAACAAACAAACAAAACACCTACTTGACTCTTCTCCCCAGCCTTGGTAACTCTCTCTCCTCTCTCCCTATTCCTGCTACTTTTCTTGATCTTATTCCTCACTGTTGTCTTTTGTGCTCATTCTGCTCAGCCTCCAGACACACTGGCCTTGATGGTGTTCTTCGAATCTAGGCATGCTCCTGCCTGAGAGCCTTGGCAAGGACTGTTTGCTTTGTGGGTTGCACTCTCCTCCCATATTTGGGTATAACAAGTCTCTTGCCTCTTTTCCATCTCTCTTTCAATGTCATGTTCCTAATGAAATTTATTATGATCAATGCAAAATACCAAAATTACAACGTGCCCAGTACAATTTCCTTATACTGCTATTCATCTTCTGGCATATTTGAAAGTTCTATTTCTACAGTCATTCTATATTTCATGTCTCCTTGAATTATAAAGAAAAATAATGGTTTAATCACAAGACTGGGCAGGGGGCATCTTTGTGGTGGTGGTGAACTGATACACTTTAAGTGTCTGGTGCATATTTGGACTTTAAATATTTACATATTGGTTAAATCTATGATTATGTGATGGATGGATGAATGGGTAAATGATAAAAATATGTTATTGAGTTCTTAAGAGAGAAAAACAACTTGTAGATGCAGAAATATAGAAATTGTTAGAAACCAGAGATGTAGGCTTTGTACTAAAGATCTGGCTACACAGGGTAATGAGAAGTGGTGATCTCGTTGATGCACATGGTTTGTTACCTTAAGAACTGTTAAGTGGTCCAAAGATAAAGCCTACGATTTTCAGAATATAGGAAATTAGGCCTAAGGTGTTCATATAAAGCAAATATGAGGGACCCCTGGGTGGCTCAGTTGGTTGGGCATCCGACTTCGGCTCAGGTGATGATCTCACTGTTCCCGAGTTCGAGCCCCATGTCAGGTTCTGTGCTGACAGCTCAGAGCCTGGAGCCTGTTTCAGATACTATGTCTCCCTCTCTGCCTCTGCCCCTCCTTCACTTATGTTCTGTCTCTCTCATGAAAATGAATAAACATTAAAAAAATTATTTTTAACTAAAAAACAAAGCGCAAATACAGACAAGAAAATAAGAACACAAAAATTGTTGCCAAGGAATCTGGTAAAAGTAAACAGTAATCTTCTTTGGGAGGAAAGAGTCTTTACAACTGTATTGGTCTTCATGGGAAAAATACAATGAACTTAAACAACAATAGCCTGGAAGTCCAAGATCAAGGGAACCAGTGTGGTCAAGGTCTGGTGACAACCCTCTTCTTACGTGGCTGACACCTGCCTTCTTGCTGTGTCCTCACATGGTGGAGAGACAGATAACAAGCTCTTTGCTGTCTTTTCTATAAGAGCACTAAGAGCATGACCTCATCTAACTCCTCTTACCTCCCAAGAGCTGTACCTTCAAACACCACCACATTGGAGTTAGGGCTTCAACACTTGAATTTTGAGAAGACAAATATTTAGTCTGCAGTATCCCCAAGCTTAGTATTCTCAAGTTACTGTCAAAAATAAATTCAAAAACAAGTTTGTAAAAATAAATGTTTAACTTTTTAAAATATTTAAGCACATTCATGTTTATTATTTACCCATTAATTGCAAAGTGTGTTTCTTACATGTTTGACTCTGCTTTTTATTGGTTGCGCTGACATGGTCAGTGGTCTCTTTGGTCATGTTTTGTGATTTACTGTTGTTGTTTTTAGCTCATGCCTCTCGACATTTCATTCGGGGGGATTCTTCATGTCTTTGCTTTAAGAATATCTAAGAATACTCTTCCAGAGAAGGTAGGTATCTGCTCCACTCAAGTGCCAGTGTCACCATCAAGCTCTGACTGCTTCCCATTTAGCTGCTCTCTGATATGTGTTGAATTCCAAAGATATGGTGATTAGGAGCTGCATATATGCATGAGGTTGGCTGCTTGTGATTAAAATATCACATGACAGATATTTTCCCCTCTGCCTAAAATACAGATTGAAACAAGAAAGTTTTCATACTATTCCCCTTCGGTGTGTGGAGTTTTTCCAGTGCACACACAATAGGTTTGGCCGTTGGGGACGATACCACTCTACTCAGTGCCTTTGATACAACTCATCACATTAAATGTGTCATAAGCCTTGTCAACTGTCCCACTCCTCCATTCTTCAGTCTATTAAAATGAAAGCTCTGGCACACGGGAAGCCTGTTGGTGACCCCAGAGAGTCATCAACTTCAGAACCTGTTTATTTCTCTGGGCTACTCTAATGGTTTTTTGTCCTTTGCTATTTCTCTTATGTGTTGTTCACTTAGCTGGATATATCTATGGTGAAATGGTCTTTTCTAGATATTCAGTTAGTTGTGTTTCCAGAAATGGAAGCTGTTTCATTAACTTTTCAAACTTACTTTCCTATCTGAAACACTACTCTTCTTTTGTGTCCTTCCTCAAGAACACACCTCTCGTGTTGAATGACATTGTTCAGTGGTCTTGGTCACGCAGGGTAGTTGTATCATTTGATGTTAAATATCGTGGTTTGAAAAAAAAGCTCTGTTATGCATGTTTTTCATTCTCTTTGCATTTTGAGAATGGGGTATCCTGATTTTAGTCAAGAAGCTGAAGCCAGATTGTATAGCTCTAGCTCAGTGATTTCATGGGGATCATGGATTATTATAGAAAAGCAGCCTACCAATTCCCGGATCCCTATTATTTGAAAAAGGAAGAAGAAATGAGAAGGAAGTTAAGCTTTTCTAATAGGTAGAAAACTTGCTACTACCCTGACCTAATTCACACACTAAAGCCCAATTTAATTTAACCTTTTATCGGTCCTGGCAACATTAAACACAAAACACAGTACTAAGTACAAAACACATTTTCCTTAGAAAAATCTATCCCATCCACAGAAATTGCTCTCTCAAAGTAGGGAGAAAATAGGAGTGGAGAGAGGAATGTAGAAAGGCAAGTATGGGAAATAGGAAATGATATAGAGAAAACATTTTTTATTCCTTTCTCAAAATATAGGAGGGCAATAATACAAGGGCCACATGTGTGTGGCTTATATTTAAGTTATGTTATATTAAAAATTCCTCTCCTTAGGAGGCAAGCATATGTACATTGGGACACTAATGTAAAATACTAATAATAAAAGATGAAATGAACACATTTTAATGTTTTAGGGATGGCATGCTATATAAAAATCCGTGAACTGTATGTGAGCATGTTTGATTCAAAGAAGCAATTGGAGAGATGAGCTTTTACTGCTAAAGGCTTACGAGCCTAATTAAGCAATATGTCATATTAACATCCCTAGATAGTAGCTTTATGCAAATTTCTACTGCATACTATTTACCTACATATCTGCTGATCTCTCTTCAAAAGAGCTAATTCTCATGCTTGTATTTCAGAGAACAGAGAAGAAAAAACTGAAGAAAACTTTCTCCAATAGAAAATGTTGTCTTTGATAAGGCTGCAAGACAGCTAAGGTCCAAAATGTAGGGATCATGAAGGAAACTGAGTTTCAGATATATTAGAATCAGAGATGTCAAAGCCAGTAGACCCAGAAGAAGAGACTAGTAGTCAGGAGGAGCATTTCCTCTGGGTGCAGAACCCCTTTTACTTTGTAGATAAAGTCTAGGTGATGAAGACCAGGGTCTTTGGAAAAAACGCTTTGTTAATTCCAAGACTGTCTATAACTTAAAAGCCAGTCTTAAAGGAAATTCTCTGGGGTCTGGAAACAAACTAGGAAAGACTGCATTTAATGCAGATAGGAAAAGAGAGTACCCTCTGGCCTGTCAGGACCATTAATATTTATAAATATTCCAACTGGTAAGTCATTAACCCAAGTATCAAATTTCTGTTGAGTCTCATAGGCATCAGACACAGTGTTAGAAGCCGAGTGAGACTGAGAAAGAAAACATATGCAATCCAGCCCTCACAGAGCTTAAAGTCAGTTAAACAAAGTGTGTAGATAAAAAAAAGAAAGAAACAAACACTATATGCTTATTGATCCAGGACAGGTGGGGGAGAAGGCTGCTTCTGGAGTGGAATGCAGAGGCAGGAACGCAAATTGGAAGAAGGCAGTGTCGCTCAGGACCATTGATGAAGGGCATGAGACTATCTTGCTGTTGCCTGTCTGTGTGATGCACCAGTGTCAGGTCTAAAGGAGAGCAGAGAGCCCAGTAGGTTAATTCCATACGAAACTCATGTAGTTATAATTCGGCAAAACTGAGTTTGCTCTTTAAGATATGGGGCTTGGAAAAACTCCCATTAGATACTTTACCTAAGGAGGAGGAGGCTTTTTACGGAGAGCTGCTTCTGTGGAAAGGGTAGGACATACACCTGCCCCATAACTATTTAAGAAGTTAAGAGTGTGGAAGTGTGATGTATGTGGAAGTGTGCGTGAGATAGTTGATAGGCTAAGCTTCAGTGATCCTGCAAATACGTTTTGGCCCTAGATGATACAGTTAGGTCAGAAGTCAAATGGAGGAGGTTGGGTTTTGTAATCAGAATTGGGAAGTATCTTAGAGTAAGAACTTCTGGGTAATGAAGTTTTTTTAAATATAACTCAACTAGGCAGTCATCAAAAACTAAACAAGTGTTTTGGAGGCATCTGTGTTAGTCAGTTAAGCATCTGACTCTTGGTTTCAGCTCAGTCATGATCTCACGGTTCATGAATTCGAGTCCCACATCAGGATCTCTGAGCAGGGCTCTGCACTGACAGTGCTTGGGATTCTGTTTTTCCCCCTCTATTCTCTGTCCCTTCCCCACCCATGCACATGAATGCTCTCTTTCTCTCTCTCTCTCAAAATAAATAAATAGCTTAAAAAAATAAAGAGATATTTTAAGTTCTCCTCTCATAGACCTGGCATTGATTCCCTGGTATTTTTACATAGGTTTTTTCTTTGGAGCTTATTTCATCTACATCCTTAGAGATGGTGCAGATGTGTGTGTGTGTGTGTGTGTGTGTGTGTGTGTGTGTGTGTGTGTATTGCATAATGCATAATATTATATATATGATATATAATGGAAATAAAGAAAATGCTTTTTGTGTGCCACACAATTTAGTTTTTAGTGATTAAAATGGGACTTAGAAGATCAATTTGAAACATATAAGTAGCTGATCCTATGCAGAACATCAAAGATTAACAGTTAAGGCAAAAATAGATGAGTAACAATTAATAGGAGAGAGGAGGGTCCAGAGCAAACCCTAATGGATAGAAAGCATCTCAGGAAAACTCATGTGTCATAAAGTTGCTCATCTGAGCCCAGGAATCAGCAAAAGTACATGCAAAGCAATGCAGCCTTGGAAAATCTGTGTGTTGCCCATCTCTCAATTTCCTCACATTAATAGCAAATATAAAATAATAATTTATGAAGGCAATTTACAATTAAAATGAATAAAATGGCTTACAATAATAAAGCTTTGATGCTGCTATGAGAATTGATTAAACTGATCCATGTAAAGCATCAGGAAAGGTGTTTGGCATACCACTAACATTTTCTGCTTCTTTTAATGATACAAGATTTCCCAAATGCTTACAAAGACCCCAAAACATAGCATGTGCTTAATATTGTTTGTTAAATTGCAGTTTTCTGAGACAAATCAGTCAGATGTCTTCCTAAAGTGCTACTGACCAAAAAGTTTGCATGACTTCCTCGAAATGCATCTTAAAGCCTCTAGATCTGCTGTAGGCTATGGGGATAATCTGACTATGAAAGTACTCTCTTTGCTGCAAGAGGTATTTTGACTCATTTATCTGGCCATCCCGATGTCTCCTTTCTATTTCACTGCTCTGTGTAATTCCACAAGGAATTTTATTTTGTCAAAAATCAATAAATAAACATTGGAGCATTTTAACACACCGACCTATTTGCTCAGCATTGTAATCACAGCATGCTTAGAACATATTAATAAGTAAAAAAATTAATGTTTATTTATTTTTGAGAGAAAGAGAGAGACAAATTGTAAGTCGGGGGGGGGGGGGCGGGCAGAGAGAAAGGGAGACACAAAATCTAAAACAAGTTCCAGCCTCTGAGCTCTCAGCACAGAGCCCAACGAGGGGGTCAAACTCTTGAGCTGTGAGATTATGACCTGAGCTGAGGTCAGATGCTTAACCGATTGAGCCACCCCAAGTGTCCCTATATTAATAAGCTTTACATACTTCCTTCATTCCTTTCAGAATGTGGGGCTCAAATTAGCATTTGCTGTTTCCCACATTGGGAAACCCAGGTAGGTCACATACAGACGCCCTACAGAATGGAACTTTAAGAGTAGGGTGCCGTTGGAGGTGCTTGCTTGTTACAAATAGATCAAGGAGACTATAGACACTGCTTAAGTCATGAAAGTCAGTGATAGTGTGAGATCAAGACTCCACTGTCCTGAATGCTTCCTCACAGAACCCTACTCATCCCTCATGGCCCTGTGTCCATATTGTTGCTCCAGATCAGCCATGGCTAAACTCCAACATTTGAGATCAGGCTTTGTTCTATTTCTGAGGCATGTCTTCTGCCCTCCTTGGTAGTAGTCAACCTCTCCAGGAGCAGACATGACAGCTGCATCGTCCCCTCCTGTCAGCTGTTCTCCTCACGCTTCCTGCCCTGCAAAGTGATGTTCTGACAAACTCCGCGCTAGCGCTGGGGACTGGCAAGGCGCCAAGGCCATATTGTCTTGTCACTCGTTGTTAAGTATGGCTTGAGGAGGACACTAAACGTGCTTTTCAGTAAATGGCATCTGCGGTAGGTCCAAATTTTGCAGCCGTATAGAAATGGCTTGGCATGGGTCCTCCTTCATAGTCCTCTAATTTACATTTGAACTTAAATCGGCACTGGTTTCAGAGTTAGCTTGTCCCCAAAGGTTGGCTTGCCACCTCCCTTCAGTCCTTCTCCTCAATCAACCTGACACAACACATGACAACGTCCTGTGGGCCGTTGTGACTCAGCACAATTCAAGATGTTCTTCCCACTTACTCAAGTAGGGGAAAAAATGCACAGAAACGTTCAGGCAATCACACAGAAGCAAGCCAGGATGATAACTGAGAATTAAGAGTGGGGGTATCTTTATGCAAAAGCAGCTGGAAAAGACTCTCAATGAGAATTCATTTTACACAAGTTTTTAAAGTTAATGTAAATACCATATGATTTCACTCATATGTGAAATTTAAGAAGCAAAACAAACAAACAAAGAAAAAAAGGGAAAACCAAGAAACACAGGCTCTTAACTGTAGAGAACAAACTGGAGGTCACCACAGATGAGGTGGGGGGAAGCTGGGTGAAATGGGCGAACGGAACTAAGTACATTTATGGAGAACCGAGTTATATATAGGATAAAAACGGGGTGTCTTTATGCAAAAGTCTTTGTCAGTAGGATTTTATCTTATACAAGTTTTTAATGTTAAGACCTCTTGGTTGGAATCCAGAAAAATGACAGTGTGGATTCTTTTCTTGCCAAAACAATTGGCCAATTGTTCCATTGCTTTGTGTCACCATTCCCCAAAGTCACATATACGTGGAGGGGCATTTCAGAAGCTAAGAGTCAGAGAAAGGTCTTGGTAGTAAGTAATCACATCAGATTTTTAGGTTTTAACTATTGGGTGTGTTGAGAAAGTGACCACATGGAGAGTTTCCTGTCATATTTCTCCTGTTTTGATGATTATACAATCAAAAGGAAGAAGGAAACCCTTTCTGGGAAAGAATAAAAAGGGAAGTGTAGTAACAATGGTTAACATTATTGTTAGAGCAAACCTGGTGATGTAAGTTAACAAAGTTTAGCAGGACATGTAAAGCAGTGACAAGGACTCTGTGCCTTGCTCAGTTTTGTTGAGGTGTTTTATCTTCTTCATCTTATTATTATTATTTAATTTTGAGAGAGAGAGAGGAAGCATGAGTAGGGGAGAGGGGCAGAGGTAGAGAGAGAGAGAGAGAGAGGTAGATATATATCATCTATATCTATCTATCTTTAATAATACTACTTTCATTTAACTTCTACATAGTGCCATCCAAATAATAAACATATGACTTGCAGTGGAATGTTCTGGAAAATGCTTGCTTTAATTTATCTAGTGGTCTTTTACAAGTTATCTGAATTTTGTTGAGTCAAGCCTCATTTCCTTTTTTTTAAAAGATATGTGTACATATATATATTTATGTTTGAAAGAGAGAGACAGAAAGAGACAGAGAGAGTGAACAGGGGAGAGAGACAGGGAGAGAGAGAGAGAGAGAGAGAATGAATCATAAGCATGCTCGATGCCCAGCATAGAGTACCATGTGGGGGTTAGTCCCTCAACCTTGGGATCATGACCTGAATCAAAATCAAGGCTCAGCAACTCACAGGCTGAGCCAACCAGGCACCCCTATTATTATTATTTTAGTTTTTCTTGTCCCTTAATGAAGTCTTAGTCTTATGCTCTATCATTGATTCTCTGGTGGGTCTATGTGTGTGGTACATACACATTCTCATTTATAATCTGTGCCCTTGGCTAAAATTGAACCATAATCACTGATCAAGGCACAACTGATCAAGTGAGGTTACCCATGACACTGGAGAAGGATCAGCCTCGATTTCTGTGACTTGATGACATTAGTCCAGGATGTGTCTGAAGTAAGGGTAGGATAGACATTTGTCCCTAAACAGATAGGGCATCAGAAAAAATAAGAAAAGAAAAGAAAGAGCAGCACTTCAGAAGGTTAAAATTACTAACTATTGATAAGGCAGAGGGTTAGTAACAGAAGCTATATAAAATTTTCTTTAATAAGAAGAACTAGCATTTTCTTCTTAACTGTAATATTGATATGAGAATTCCCTATGGGGACACATTCCTATAGCAAAGGTCAATCATCTTCATGATAAAATAAAACAAAATTGTATTTTTACTAATCTGAATACTTTTAATTCTTATCTATAAAGTGGGAAAATTGTAAGTAATACAGATGTTATAAGGCTTACTTAGTGATAATAATGTACGTAAGTGATAGGATCATGTGTGGTGCATATCATGCCCTCAGCAAACAGAACTTGGTGTCATTACTGTGGTTATTTTAACTATTTTTATGTATTTGCTTGATTGGTATTTTCATTGGAATTATTTATTACTAGAAATGGACACAGAAGCGGCTCTTCATCTATGTCAAGAGTTTTATTGAATCATTTAATAGGGAAATCTCCATAATTAATAAAATTAAGAACAACCTCCATAATTTTTTAAATTTTATTAATGTTTTATTTATTTTTGATACAGAGAGAGACAGAGCATGAGAGGGGGAGGGGGAGGGGCAGAGAGAGAAGGAGACACAGAACCAGAAGCAGGCTCCAGGCTCTGAGCCAGCTGTCAGCACAGAGCCCAATGTGGGGCTCGAACCTACAAACTTGAGATCTTACCTGAGCCAAAGCCGAAGGCTTAACTGACTGAGCCACCTAGGTGCCCCAGCAACCTCCATAATCAATAAGACTAAGAACAATTATTGGAAATTATAGTGCCTCATTAATATACCTTTGTTCCTCCCCAGATTTCTAGGCACCGTAACACATTTTCCCACCGATAATGACACCTATTACCCATTACATATGAATAACATAAATGCTAGAGACAGATGATAATCCACCATCTTTTCATCTCGTAATACATTGTGCTCGCTCTCATATAGATTTAGACCCTTACTCTTTGAGATAATCCAAACAATTAGTATTAATGAGTGACGAGTGAAAGATACTTGTTAACTGGGAAATCGGGTTGTAGCTTCCATCTACCACCAGTCCCTAAAATCCTCCGTCATCAGTTCTGAAACTGTTATTTGAAAAAATGAAGGAAGAGATTTAAAGAAAGGTCTTCAAACCCTGTATTTTTAAGTCTTTTCACATTTCAAACAAAACAATTCTGATTATTTTTAATTTGTGTCTAGGAGTGGCGAGAGAGTAGAAACATGTCTGTCGTGTAGTTCAGGAGTCACACGTAGCATCCTTAGAGGCAGCATTTGCTGACCTAGAAAGTTCATTAAAAAAAAAAAAATCTGTGGCTTCCCCTTGTCAAAAATGATGAAGGTTTTAGATTCCTCTCAGGCCAGTATCACCTGTTGGCAAAAGAAAGGAATTATGAGGCACATTTAGCAAGAGAGAATTTTACCGTCTCTGAAAAGATTAAGCTTAATTATGAATTCAATTTATAAAGTCTAGTGTCACCGAGAGATATTTCAGCTCTAGACTCTGAGTATAGCAATATGCTTTAGTTCTAATTTAAAGTGACTGGAGACTCAACTGACAGAGGAAGGACACTGTGCCACAGAAAATCAGATACGACCTGGCTGATTTTCTATTTTTTTCAGCTTCTTTTTCCTTATAAAATCTTTATGATTAGTCTTGTTTAAAGAGACTTTTATGTCTGGCCGTATGCTAAAAGGTCTCCCTGTAATTTCAAACAACTGAGGAACAGAACTATCAAAGACCAAATGCTGGTTTTCAGAGCATGCCCCTACCAGGCTGGCCTCAGACCACGGACCCACGTTCTCTCTTCCTCACCCCCTAAAGTCATGGGAAACATGGGAAAGCCATCCTGCAGGGAGTTAGGATCATATGTGTCAAAAGCGAAAAACCTAGAAGACTGTAAACCCATCATACCCCGGGAGGTTTCATCTTAAAGACCTTCAGAGACCCAGTATCTGGAGTTTTCCAGAATCTTCCTTCCAGAAATAAAATCACCAAGGGGATGAGTAAGGCTGTTACATTTTGCTTCTTTTCTGGTTCGACTCTGAATCATTTTCCATTTATATTCTTAAATGCTTTACAACCGAAGTGCTTTTCTTGGATGAAGACTGAAATGTGGCAACTGGAATAAAGACATCATCTGCTTTGGGAGCAATTGCAACAAGACTGAGTCAGAGCACAGAACAGGGTCTCTCTTGCACGGTTTTCTCTCTCTTTTTTTTTTTTTACCATCAGGTTCTTTTGGTTTCTGGAACATGGTCACAAAGCAAAACGGGCAGAGAGGTAATCTCTTTTTTGTCATAGAATCTTTGTTAGAATGAACTTAGGGGCATCTGGCTGGCTCAGTCCATTGACTGTCCAACTTTGGCTCAGATTGTGATCTTGAGGTTCGTGAGTTCAAGCCCCATATCAGCTCACTGCTGTCCACACAGAGTTTGCTTTGATCCTCTGTGACCCTCTCTCTGCCTCTTCCTGGCTTACACTCTCTCCAAAATAAAAAAGTATTAAAAAAATGAACTTTGAAAAGAAACAGTTTTTAGTCCACTTTTTAACTGACAGCTAATGAAAGCAACTGTTCAATCGCTTTCTTATTAACTAAATCTGTTTTTGTTTCCCTTTGGGGTAGGTGACCCTACAGTGCATTACCCAGCACGCCCCCACCAAATTGTATTTGTGAGGGAGTGTGGGCAATGCCAATTATCATTCTAGGCCATTGGGCACCAGCCAGGGCTACCGTGGGCCACTGAGGCGGGTCAGGAGGGGAAGTGGTCATCCTGACTTTGTGAAATATAGTTATTTTATGGTTAGAGTCATATGATATCCTTTATTTCTCTCCCTCTTTTAAAATAATTTTTGGTATAAACAAAATCAGGATAAACTCAGCCTGTTGTGTGAAGGCAATGACCCAGATATAAAAGATCGTGTAATTGCTGAAGGCACTTCTTGCTTAGACGTTAGCCAGAGCTTGTAAGACTGTTTCGATGAAACACCTTCTAGCAAGATGTGTAATCTTCAAGGAGACAATGGGGATTCTTTATTTGTCTGCATAAACCATTCTCAATAAGGATAATATATAAAGAAAAGGAGTCTTCTTGTCTGAAGACAGGTCAATTCCTTTTAGTTTTACATTTCTAATATGGACCATAATTTTCAAAGAGAATAAGGTGAGATATCATTTCAGTAATAACTCTCAATAACAGCTTGCCATTCCTCAGGGGATTAAAAAATATGAAAGTACTTCTCATGAACATATTATTTGAAGTGATGATTCTCAAAGCAACATTTTCTATTTTCTTACAAGTATTTCTTACCAGATTAAGCAATAAAACTTTATCAAGAAAGCAAGTTAGTATCTGATATCACAAATCAAAAGTTAACCAGTAAGCCAAGAGTTAATTTGGAGTAAAAAAATATTTTAGGGAAACCCTGAACACGGAAATGATACTTGTCACAATGATATTCAAATAAACTCATAAAAAACCACTAACTAGCACTACCACAGGGGAGACATTAAAGCAAGCATTTTCCAGAACATCCCACTGAAAGTCATATTTTCATTATTTGTATAGATCTATGCAGAAGTAAGATGAAAGTGGTATTATTAAATAATATCTATGAAAGGATATATAAATATAAACATGCACTTTATTTGAAGAGATTGTAGACAGAGTGCCTGAAAATTAACTTTGGAGCAAAGAATGAACATTAAGAAGTGGTTCTTCTCAAAGAGACATTATCCACATATTTGCACACAGTTGAGTAGAGTCAAGTTTAATAAGTGTTCAATTATTAACACATAGTTTATTTCACACTAAAGAATCATTTTTTTCCTTAGATACCTTTCTATTAGTTTTATGAAATCTTGAGGTAAACAGCCCATTTGCGTATTGCCTTGGACAGGGTCTAGAGGTGATATTTCTATTGGTAGACACTCTAGTTTCAGAGTAGCTGACAGGGTGACAGTCCCCTTTAGGAAGGCGCTCACATGTATCCTATTTCTCTCGAGCTGAAACACTCTGCATTCATAATCGTTTCCAGAAAACTTGAACCCTTGATTTGTATCTTAATGTTCCTTTTTCCATTTGCTCAGTTGAACATGTCAATGATGATACAAAAGTGGGAACATTAAGAGATGTGCCCAGCAGTCTGTCAGGGGTTATGGAGGAAGGGGTTACTTGGCCAGGGGATGACTGTTCTCTTTATAATTCCACACAGGATAAAAAGGAACAGTAGCAGCTTCCGGCAACTTCCACTGTTTAGTGGCATGAACCAAGGATAGTATGCACTAATATGGGCATGGGAGGGGGTGAGTACCAGTGCCTAAAACATCTAAAGCCAAAGTCACTTGTCATCCAGAAAAAAAAGCATTCCCCACTCACCACAGTCTTCAAAAAAAGAAGTGTGGGGCCTAATCTATGCTCCCTTCTTTTCTGTGATAATAATATTGTCAAAGAGACAACATGACATAAACAAGGACTCTGATTTTCAAAGTACTGGGAAATTTGCTAGATTGAAACATCAAGTCTCTTGTTTTCTTGATGAGCGTTATTTGCAGCCCCAGAGAATGTACATATGTCCTTTTATATCCCTTTACTAACATTCCTGATATTTCTTTTCATCATCTCTGATGTTCCCTTTGGAACGTCACCTGATTTCTCTCTTCTTCAGTTGTTCAGAGGAGTGGTTCAGTCGTGTTTGTTTTCAGTTTTGGAATTCCATCTGAAGACCCTGACAAGGCCACATACTGTTGGTAAGCAGTGTAGCTGAGCGCGCCAAAACAGAGGCTTGGAAGCAAAATAAAATCATGGGTTCTTATCCTCAATCCTTTCCCTGGGGTGTGATCTCATGCGAGTTGTCCGCAGAGCCTCATAAACTTCAGTTTGCTCGTTTGTTAAACAGACATATTACTTCAGTGGGAGTAAGAAATAAATGAGATGATGTTCATAAAGCTCTTATTACAAAGTCTAAAACATATTAAGTATTCAGTTAGCTCTTACTATTCACAGTTTAAGGCAATGCAAGGCTTCTCACAAGCTCTCCTCTCCAAATGTTGGCCCTGTGGCATCTCATGGCCACCTGGAATCACTCATCTTCTCAGAGGTTGTAGCGAGCACATCCTTCCTCTATTTTATCTTTTTCCCTGTCTTGTCTTCATCTGTGCTCAAGACCATTGCTAGGGTGGGTGGATGGAGTATGAAAACATAGGTAGAGGTAACACGTAAAGAACGGAAAAGCACTTTTCTCCATTTTCCCAAGCATGTTCTTAAAATGCGTGTTCCACCATTTTAATTTAAACTCCAAGGATGTCGATCACCACACCTTCTCAGCCTTACCCCTGCTCAGGCGTTTATCACAGATTTCTTGGTGACTTCTGGTCCAGTTATAAAGTGGCCAGAATTGCCCTCTGAATCATAAGGTCCTTATTTACACAAGCATAACAGTAGTGCTATTTCTAAACAAGACACCCTGTGGCTGTATCTTTAGGAAAAGATTGGCTCCTGAAAAATGTATCTTTCCATCACAATCCTTGCTTCCCAAGTTGAACCTTCAACCAAAAAAAAAATGTTTCTTTATGTTCACCAGCTTCCTGATTCAGGCTGATAAGTAGCACACTGAGGAATGAATTTCAGAAGGAGCAGCAGATGTAACGGCTATAAATCTGATACAGTAAATGCAACATGACTGCCATTTCCTCTGACTTCATGACATTTTCCTAAGGGAAACACAAAGTACTGTTAATTTCAAATTCCAGCGTAAGTCAGGTTGGTAATGGCTACTTTTCCCTCAAATGGGCTCTTTATCATGTTACTGTGGATGACCCCAGACACCTCCATCCCTACCATGAAACAGACCCAGTAAGAGCAATGATCTTGAACAGCCTCTGCCCTCGCTTGGCCCTATCTGTAGAAGAAGAAATTCCTGAAATTGTTCATGAATTCTTTTCTGTTCCCACTATCCTGATGCTCTTAATTTCCTGAATAGTTCTTATATTTGTTTTTTCAGGGTTGACATTCAGTAATCCATTTTGTTTTCATTAAAATAGGATTTGAATAAAATAATTATTTTTTGGGAAGTGACTTGAATTAAAATCCAAGGATTACAAGAGTCCACAGTGACTATGATAACTCAGAAGGTGAGCATTGTCGATGATAATACTATCTTGTTAAAGTCAAATAAATATTATCTCTATAGATACAAATATATTCTCATCACTCATAATGTGCAGTTAGTATTAAAAATATACTCTGTTTTTCGTCAGATTATCCTTATCATAAATTAAAATTTTTCAGCTGATATTTCTTTCTCAGCTGACATTATTAACTTCTAAACCATAAGCTCAGTTACCTCTTCTAAGGCTGCAAACTCCATAGCCTATTTCCTTCCAGAACTCTCCACTGAGGTACTAACAGCACCTCAAACTCAAGAGATTAAAATTATATTCACTACCACATTGTGTCTGCCATTATTATTTTATGCCCTATGCTTTCATCCTGATTAATAGTAATAGCAACCATCAACTTAGATGTCATGCTGGAACTCACCAAGTCCCACTGATTCTAAATGTGAAATAATTATGGAATCTAGTATTTTTATCTCCACTGAAACTATTTCAAGTCCTAATCATGTATAACCAGGATATAATAATTTCTTAGTTAACTCTAAATCACCATTCAATTTTCTCATCTGAATTAAAAACAGGGATCCTTGTAGAAAAACAAATGGTGTGTGATTATATTTGAGACACAGACATAGATGGAAAGTACAAGCCACTAGACAATGGCTACTGAGTAATTGTTCATCCAACAAAATATGGCACATTAAAAAGTCTTAATATATCCTTTCCATGATGAGGAATTATTGGAGGATTTCTAAACAATTATTTTCAAAAGTTTAAAAATTTAAGAAACATGATATTCAATAAAACCAAACAGTCAGGTTAATTAAATAGGTTAAAAAAAAAACCCACACATTTAATTTGGAACTTAATAGGTTACTGATTATTTTAAAACATTTTATAAAATACTATAGTATGGTGGATTTAAAGAAAGGGGGTTTTCTTAGCATATGGAAAAAGCAAATACAGATAACAACTCACTCTAAGAGAGAAGTCAGAAGGTTGTTAACCAGAGGAAACTGTGACACATTAGCCTTGCAGGATATTGTGGTAAGAAAGGAGCAATCACTTACTCGTGTTACAGAGAAATGTAGAGGGCAACTATGGGCATGACCCATGGTAGGGGGTCATGTGATGGTAGGAGTAAATTTATGTTTGATGACTCTTTTCTCTGGAGGAGGTTTGATCTCTTGATCAAACTTGATCTCTTCCTTGATTTGACTTGAAGTGTACACTTCCCCGATTTCTTCACTATAACAAAATAGCCCTCCCTTCTTGTGAGAGCAAGAAGACAGAGATCAGTGTGGGTAGGAGGGGACTTGCCCATGCCCATCCCTTCGCCTGTCTCCAGTAAACAGATGCCAACTTTCTACATTCATTCATTTGATATCTTTTGGGGAAATTCAAGGTTACATAGTTAACATATCTATTCCTTGGGTTTATGAAGATGAGAAAAAGAACTTCTGATGAATTCAGCATTCAGTAAACAAATGACTAACACATTAAGAAACATACTAAATAGTTGCTTTCATACTTGAGAAACATATAAAGTTGCTGTGGATCATGGATAGAGATAACATTGTTGAGATCTACTGGACTATAGAAATTTACAGGGTTAGGAGTAGGATATAGACAATTTGCTTTTTAATTCCTTGATAACATAAAGATGAATCCAAAAGATAAGAAAGTTAAAAGGTTATATAAGCCAAAGTTTTCTCCCTCTTGGTCTCAACATACAACTGAAACACCACAGGGAAGTTAAATCTACAGGCACTTGGAAAGATATTAATGTCCATAAGGTTAATGATCCAAATCCCAGGGTAAAATGATGTAGCACTTTGTAATTTTCTGCGCCTAAGAGATAGGTCACAACTTGAAACTGATAATCATAGCTTCAGCCCAGGTTCTGGGAAATATGCCTAGGTGGTAAATTTCTTTCAAAGTACTACAACAGGAAATACCAAATGAGATTTAAAAAAGAAAATTTTGCAAGGTAATAAAAATGTTTTATGATGGATCACTAGTATTAAATGTAAGAAACTCAACACTCAGAAAACTACTCTACAGAGACCTGATCTAATTTTTCAAAATAATTTTGCATGAGATGCTCTTTGAGTTGGCAACAGCCCAGCTATCAGAACATTTGATATCTCTGCTGTACCAGAAAGGTAAGATACGATGTTGCAAATGCATAAGGATACAATGCTGCAATGCATACATTTTAGTTACCAGGAGCAAACGAGAAGGCTGAACAACTGAATAATAGTGTTACATAAGGCTTGAAATTGTCTCTGATGGCTCTATGCTGCTAATAATATAAGCATTTTGAATCTGCTTAGGTACCTTGCATCAGGAAAAATGTAGAATATCAGAGTCAAGAAATCTGTTACTTAGTACTCTGAAGATTCTAAATCATGTACAATATGGTATAAGCTAAAAATTAGTCAGGTTTTAGTAGCCAACCTAAAAAAATAACTTTGACTCAGCTGAAAACACATGACACCCACGCAGACTGCCTCTCCTGCTAGTGAATTTGGTTGCAAAATGATTAGACTGAGATCATGAGAGCTAGTGTTTTACAGATTGAATTAAGTGTAGCGGTAAATCGTTAAGGATTTTGCAAAAATAAAATTAATTTGCATGTTCTTTTAAAACATAAGTGTACTAGGAGAGAATTCTTGCTAAAGAAAAAATTTAACTGAAATTTTTATTTTTCCTGTTTCTTTACATGGATAAGTACAGTTTGCATGTTATTAGGCACTGTGGGTTATAATTTATTCAATTGTGATGAGTTTTAATTAGATAAAAAGGAATAGGCAGGTGAAATAGTCATAAAATTCTTTAAAAATGCAATAATTCTCATAGTATAATGCATATTAAAATATTTTAACATCTTAATAATATTTGAGATTCAATCCTGTGGATCAGAAAAGAGATAAGAATCCATCCAAACAAGAGATTTGAAGAATGTTAGATAGTACTACTGATTATTCTCAAGAACTTTTAAGGGGGAGGACCTGAAAATCTTGATCAGGTGAGGAGTGACTGATTCTTGATTTTGGCTCAGGTCATGGTCCCAGGTTTGGAATCGAGACCTGTGTCCATTCTACACTGAGCGTGGAAAGACTATACTTTCAGGGATCATTTCTATAGTTCATTACACTGAGCGTGGACCCTGCTCAAGATTCTCTCTCTGTCTCTGTCTCTGTCTCTGTCTCTGTCTCTTGCAATCCCTCTGCCCCCTTTCCACTCTCTCTCTCTCTCTCTCAAATATAAAAATAAATATATTTCAAAATAATTTTTTAAAAAAGAGCTTCTAAAGGCAAAAATGCAATTATTCATAAATATGTTTAAAACTAAAAATGGCAATACATCCTTATACTTATTGATCTTTTATTACCATAAAGACCAAATCAATTTTCAGATTAAATCAATATAAAACTATGACCATGAAAATCCTAGTTAGTAGCATGAACATGATGTGATTGATGATAACATTTAATAAACTAAATTTGTGATATTGGCTTTAATAGTATTAAACATAATAACTTGGTTAACATCAACTTGGTCCTTTCAGAATTGAACATGATGAATCATCATTTGAGTCCTCATTTTTAGAATTCTTGTATTTTTATTTTTTTAAATTAACTTGTTATTTTTTATTATGTTGATACACTGAACAAGTTAATAAGCTATCCTTTATATGATATTAAAATAATTTTAAAAGTGTAAAGATAAATTGCACATTGTACATCTTGGTACAAAATAGACAGTTAGGGTCTGTGCACCACCTCTGCTTGGCCATGACGTACTATAATGCAGTCAGACATATTCTACTATAGATATTGTCATCGTCACTTCTTGCCTTGCTTCTACACGAGCTATGGAGAAAACGTAGATTGTTACTGTACCACCTTGTGACCAACCTGGAACCAAAACATTAAAAACAGATGAAAATATTGGCATATGTTTTTGTGGTATATTCCCAAATGCCAGTTTATGAACTTCTTTTATAGACTAGTGTGATGGTAAAGACACAAAACATTAACTGAGCTCATTGACAGCGTAATCCACATGAGTGTGGCAGGCAGAATAATGACATCCCCCCCCCAAGTTGTCCTCGCCATAATTCCCAGAACCTATAAATACATGTATTACCTTACACGGCAAAAGGGACATTGTGGCTAAAAGTATAAACTTTGGGAAAGGAGTGAGGAGATGGGCAAAATGGAGGAAGGGGATTGAAAGATACAGGTGTCCAATTATGGAATGAATAAGTCACAGGAATAAGAAGTACAGTTTAGGAAGTATAGTCAATGGTATTATAATAGATTTGTATGGTGACAGGTGGGGCTACACTTGTCATGAGGAAGACATAATATATAGAGTTGGCCAATTACTGTGTTGTATGCCTGAAACTAATGTAATATAATATGTCAAGTATACTAATATATATATTAATATATGTATGAATATATACTAATACATATTTATAAATATCTTAAGTATAAATATCTTGAGTGTGTGTATATATATATATAAGTATGTATTATATATATATATCTTGAGATGAGGACATTATCCTCATTATTCAAATGAGTCTAATCTAATTACATGAGTCCTTAAAAGTTGATTAACTTTCCCAGCAGAGAAGACAGCTAGATGCAGAGAAGGAGAAGGACTTGACCAAAAATTTCTGCCATTGAATGTGAAGAAATGGACCATGTGCTAAGAGATGTGATTAGCCATTAGATGTTGAAAAAGTCATTAGATATTGAGATGCTCCTTTGGACCCTCAAGAAAGGAATGCGGTGCTATTCACACCTTGCTTGCAGCCCAATGAGTCTGTAATCAAACTTCTGACCCACAGAATTATAAAATAAAAATTGCATCACTTAGGCAACTAAGTTTGTGATGATGTAGAAAACTAATATAGTGATTGCATGAAATAAATAAAGATCCTATTGTCATAATCAATGGTCTAGTGGTGGGTGTGGTCAAATATCCCAAGTAGAAGCAGTGTGATTTTTACTAAGACCTGGAAAGCAAACGTTATGATGAATTTACACAGGAGAAGCATGCAAGCAGACTTGGGTCCAAGTAGAGGATGGCATCTAGGCAAATACGGAGGAAAGTGGAAAATGAACAAGAGTCAGCAAGGCCAGAGGGAAAGTTCCAGTCAGTATGTGTCATGGACAGGCAGCCAGAGAGCAGAGCATGATTTAGGACGTGAATGAAGTGAAGCATTGCTGGGGCAATTCAGAATCAGATCAGGGGGTAGAAGACAAGAGTCATGAAGACAAGTGGCTTTAGAGAGGTAGCCAGGGGTCAGATCATATAAGAATATCTAAGCCTTCTTAGGGAGTTTAGAATTTACACTGTGGGAAATGCGTGCTCAGCAAGGGGGCGACATTATGTTCTAGAACTCAGCAGTTTATATTGGGGTCCCACTGGGTCTCACAACACAGTGATGCCAGTTAACCTTTGATTTACTCGGTAAGAACTGGAAAACTTATCATGTAACAATGCCATAAGGGGAGATTTTGTTTCTCATAAGACCAGAAAACAGCTTAACTATTAGGTAAGAGCTTTGAACTATCATTTTTTTTCCTTTTTATGTTTTTTCCCTTTATTTCTCACAAACCCACAGTGTAACATTGTTAAAATTTATTTTAAACACTTAATAGCTTATAATATAAGCTATTTTTAGTCTTTGGCTCAAAAAGAAATTATAATAGCTGTGAGAAAATTATAATAGCCCTACATTCATAACACATAATTTATATCCAGCTCAGACTGGCGAAAGAACTCTTCTCCCGTAAAAAAGGTCTCAAGTCAAATGTTTCAAAGTTTGAGCTATGTGCATTATCTCTCATTTAGGTCACAATAGGGCAGATAACAGAGAAGAAAGCTCATATAATTGAGTGCGTGGGGAGGCAGACACTGTGCACTATAGTGTGGGTACAGAGATGAAGAATCCTCAATTCTTCTCTTCAAGGAGCTTTCCCTCTTAGAATAGAGATATAGATAAGCAAATAAATAATAGATTATGGGTGCTGTTATAGGGTAGAGGTTGAGTGGAGGAACAAAGGAGGCATTTTCCATTCTTCCTGGAGGTTTCTTGGTGATAGAAATCAGAGAGCCCAAACCACCATCTCCTTCCCTAGAGCCTGGTGGATCAGCAAAAAGGAACAAAAGACAGTGAGTGGACAAATTAAGATCCTAGGTCTTGTTGGACCTAGACATGGCTATATTTGCACCTTGCATCTTTAGAAAGTTATTTAAATTCTCTGTGCTTTAGCTGCTCCGTCTATACAAGTAAAACGTGTGTTTGTTGAACTTTGTTCTATGAAGTCTTAGGGTTTTGTTGAGGGACATCAGAGGCCACTGGGGACAGTGTCTATTTCACTGACTGGCTTTTATATGCTTCAGAAAAAACCCTGCTTTTAAAAATGTTAACATTTAATAATCACTGAACAGCGTTGGTCTGTTATTGTCTTCTAGGCATGAGAGTCTATAATTCAGGGTTTTGTTTTTGTTTTTGCTTTTTTCTTAGTATTTCTTTTGTAGTCTATCTTTTTTCTCTTGGTACCGTTATAGATTCTGGTAACAATGGGGCCTTCCCATAAGATTTGATTTCCACTTTGCTTGCATGAAAAGCCAGAAATAACTATAAGAAATAGATTTGACAGAAGCTTATCATTTTCCAAATCACCATGGAGAAAATTCTAAACTTAAGTTCTAACCATTCCAGCTAGAAGGAGTATAAGCAGAAATGATACATAATGCCTGCGTCATGTAATCACAATTATCTGGGAGCACAACATTTTAGATTTCGTGACACTTTAAACTTCTTTCTCTATGTATATGTGATTACCCTCCTTCTGATCATTACACTGCTCATTAACATTTCCATAAAAATATAGGCCAAGAAACGAGGCAGATTATAATGAATACATTTAATGACATTTATTATTAGCAACTTTTCCTGAAAGTTAGAATGAAGTAAAGGTTGAAACTAGGAACTAATAGAAACTAATAGAACTTTGGGGTTATTTATCTTTTACATTTGTTAGTGCCTTGCAACTATTCAGTGAACTGCACATGGGTAATTGAGAGTCTGCCATCAAATAAGAGGCCTTGAAATTACAGTTTTAAATATAAATGATTGTAAAGTCAAATCATACACACACTACTAACTTGTAGTTATAACAGATGGATTCAAAGATATTTTTACTTATTCAGGGATATGTCATTTCTTTCTCCTCAGTCACCATTTATTTAGTTGCTAAGTGATTGGAGCTATGAAGACATAGAAAGAAATAGTATCTTGCCTTCAAGAATATTAAAAAGACATGAGAAAAAGAGAGAGAGGCAGAGGGAGAGAGAAGATATATTCACATGATCCACAGTCTAAAACCAGGAAAACTCAACTTATAAAAATTGTGCTTGGTTGAAGGATTGGTAGAGGGATTGAAAGTAGGCTCTTAAAGGAATAAAATAAACAGTTTTCTCAAAATACTACTCTGCATTACTGGTAAACAAACACCTTGTGCTCTACTCAGAAACCTACAGGTCTTCTCTCTTTCCATATTAACTTAATGTTCTTTAACAATTACATGAAATGTACATTTGAAAACCTTCTCTTCTCCCCCTTTTTTCCATCCTATAGATGATTGCATGTTATATGAGTGTACACTTGTTTTGTTTGTTTTGTATTTTGTTTTCCCAGAAACTCTGTAAGATGGCTATTTCTCTCAAATAACCCCATCTTCTTTCTTTGGGGCTTCTTAAGATAGCCAATTATCATATTATGGGATTGAAGTTATAGCCTCTCTTTTCTCAGCAAAATACCATGATGGTCTTCATTTACATTAACTTTTCATCACAGATCATTTACTTGGCCTCTGGTTCACAGACACGACCATGAGGCTGCTACATCTCTGTCATTTACTTTTTCTTATTTGCCAACCTGGAAGTGTCCACAAGACAAGATTACGGATTGTGTGAGGGGGTGGGGGTGGTTGTGGTTCTGGTCTCTTTGGCTGTCATTTACAAGTAACTAAATTCTTAGATAATGTGTTCTAAGTATGGAAGTAAAAGAAATCTTCAAGCATGAGAGCTGTCCGCCATCCCTTAGAGAAAGTATGGAGGTTCGTGTCTTTCCCTGAGTCATCTCTGCTTTTGCCTGTAAGAGAAACATGCTATTTCCCCAAGTTCCCCAATCCTTGTGTCCTGGCACCTGTGACAATCGCCCCTATCGGTAGTGTATGTATCTCTTGGGTCAAGCCTCCCTTTGGTGCTATTTTGAGTCACTTCTGGAGTCTTTTACTTTCCCACTGTTGAAATTTAAAACTGCAGTTTGGAAACTCAGATTCCATTCCCTGTCATCTCTGTTTCTTAAGTAGTTTTTTACTACAATGGAACTGGAAATTGTTACACAATTTAAACAGTTCTTTGTAGGAATTTCCATTCTTCCAGTTTCACCTTTGCTTTTATAAAAAGTCTAGCCAACATTTTCTTGTGCTGTTGCCTACAAAAGTAACATAATAGCCCATTACAGGATCTCTGTCTTTTGAAAAATAGGTTTTGCGCTGATGAAAAATACCATATAATATCACAGTAATTTCCTATACTCTTCGAGTACTGCTTCTCACCACAATACAGAAGTAAAGCGATATTTATTTTCAAAGGTGAGTGGGTAAAGCTGTGATATACATCCTCTTTTTAGACAAATATGAGAGTACTAGAAGGGTATTGCCTTCATTATAATCATAATACATTTTTTATTATGTATACCTTTGCCTAAAACATGATTACAATTTGCACTTTTATTGTTAGAGAAAAAATAGTTGGGTGAAAAAAAACCCCAAAACTATTGCATTTAATGGAAAGAAGGGAAGTTGGATTACAGAATGGACATAGGTAACCTCTCCTAACAGAAAATGGCCTTCCAATGGGTTTTGTCATTATATCATTTATTTTCCCAATATAGTGGCCAATAAGAGTCTTAGTTCTTAGGGGGCATGAGGCATTGGGTATTCAATCCATCCACTTATTTTGCCATCTTTTCTTTGGCCAAGTAGTGGCTAGCTTTTAGTGAACATTCAGTCATTGTTAAGAACCTTGCCAGCTAATTGCAAGATGTGTGACTTTGGGCTGGACCTGAATATCTCCATGCCTGTTTCCTTGTTGTTAAATCTGAAAGAGTAAATAGTGCCTTCCTCATAGTTTATAGGATTTTTGCAATGACTAGTTCAAACGCTATGCATAAAACATATAGAACAGGGCTGGCACTTCCTAAGCTTAAGTAAATATTATCTTATAAATAAAGAAACTCATTTAACTTGTCCCAAAGGCCTACAAAGTAATTATTGTCTTTATCAATGCATCCGATTTCCTGATGTAGGTATTATATAGCTCAGAGAAGTTATTTACCTTACTCAGTCTTCCAACAGAAAGGCAGGAAGCTTAGAACTTAATTCCTAGTTTGGTTTGCTCCAGAAAAGGCTACTTACTAACCCACTGACATTTTGTCTCTCATTTCCTGAGCCCTGAGCGGCTACTATGCAAAAGCACTTGCCAGGCCTTAGGAACACATGGATAAAGTTTTAATAGAATGACAACAAGCTTCCTGGCAGCCAAAGCAGTTCAAATGCTGGCTTTGTCACTTCTACTGGGACCTTGTTAATTAATCTCTCTGACCTTCAATTCTGTGTTTATTAAAACAATGGAGATAGTAATAACTATCTTCTAATATTGATGTTGTACATGTTACATGATAAAAAATTACATTGTGTGGGGCACCTAAAAGGTGTGCTAAAATTCAACTTAAAAATGGTAGTGGGGTATCTGGGTGGCTCAGTCGGTTAAGCATCCAACTTCAGCTCAGGTCATGATCTCACGGTTTGTGGGTTTGAGCCCCGTGACTGGCTCTGTGCTGACAGCTCAGGGCCTGGAGCCTGCTTCATATTCTATGTCTCTGTCTCTGTCTCTCTGTCTCTCTGTCTCTCTCTCTCTGAAAAGTAATGTGCCCTTTCTCTCAAAAGTAAGTAAACACTTCAAATTTTTTTAATAAAAATAAAAAATAGTAGTTATACTCTGCCAAGTATAGAAGATAAACATTGGCAAAACTGTCCCTTATGAAACTTGCTC
Source organism: Suricata suricatta (assembly GCF_006229205.1). Classification (NCBI taxonomy): domain Eukaryota; kingdom Metazoa; phylum Chordata; class Mammalia; order Carnivora; family Herpestidae; genus Suricata; species Suricata suricatta. The sequence goes on from NC_043713.1 coordinate 11,239,985, forward strand.
CCTAGATGTGAAGATCACTTTTAAACAAATTACAAAATGGACTACCTAAACTTAGTTTTGATAAGCATTAATGACTGTGTGTTATGAGGGATGAGGTCCTAATTGGTTGACCCCATGATTGGTGAAAAAAAAAGCAATAAGGTCAGTTAGACAGGGGGACATCTGGTTTTTATTAAGCTATAGAACATTATAATAATTTCTAGGTTTAATACTAAATATAATTTCACTCTTTCTTCTATGAACTCAGTCAGTAATTGAAACACAGCCTGCGAAAGGGAGTTCTACTTACTAGTGACATATTGTGATTCATCTTCTGGATTTTCAGCTATATTAATTTACAATTAGAGTTACAGAAATTAGAAACTTCCTCATCAGGACTACATTTAATTTGGTCACGAAGATGCTCAAGCTGTTATCTTTGAAGCAGGTGCACAGACACTTCCCGTTCCTAACCCACATTGTACCTCATGGTGCGTTTTATCTCTTCTCATCGTTAGGCAATAACGCAAACTCCTTTACAGATAAAGAAAAATATTTTTCTTTATACCAAGACAGGTAATTCAATTTCAAAATCCTAGAGTGAATGCACGAACATTGAAATGAAGAAAGTATTAGTTAACTGTTTAATATTAATGCTCACTAAAACAAAATCAGTGCAGGAAATGTTACAACACCCCTCTCCTGAATATTGAGCATGAGTATTCTCCCTAAAATTGAATAGATATAATTTTTTCTAGCCGTCCCATGAATTATATCTGTTCTACCCAGTGATGGGATTATGGCATAAGCTCTTAAAGAAAGGAGCTATATTATTTGTCACTTTTAAAATTTTAATAAGTGTAATTTAATCAGACTGTGGGATGGAGTAAAAAAATAAAAGATTTTCCCTTGTTTTCTTTGCACATGATTACAGTTGAATGAAAGTGAATATAAATGATTTAAGGGTTTATAACTTCAGTAACTGGATTTCTACGTTACTGAAGAATGACAAAAGATAAAAATAACCGCATTTCTTGGACCACAGAATCTTTTCTTGAGATATTTTATTTATTGCATTTCTAAAGGAATTTGTGTTTTAAGATTTTCTTGAACATTTAAATTTTATAATGGTAAAAATGACTTATCATACATAAAATTATATTAAAAATAAAAACAATGTCTATTATTCATTACTCAGCAGGATCCACTGTTAAAATCTGGAGACAGTTCATAAAGCTCATATAAACAACCAAATACATAGTGATAATATTGCATATTCTTTTCTCTTATTATTTATATTTTTATTCAAGGTTATATCTCCCCTTTCATTCTTATTAATGCTATTTGTTCCTTTCTTTTTTCTTTTCTAATGATTCTTTCTTTACTTGAATCTATTATATTGTCATTTTCCCCAAAAAACAGTATTTAGTTTTGTTGGGCAGGGCTCTTTTACTTATTAATTTCTATTATTGAAAACATTATTCCTTTTCATACTTTTTAAATATCTAGCCTACCTTTTCAACTAATTGAAGTTGAACTTCTAAGAATTATTTTTTAATCTTTCTCATTCATTTAAAATAAATGCACACTTTGCTATAAATATATGTTAGTATAAGACTTTAATTGTGTTTCAGAAATATTTGCTGTTTAGTATTCCATTTTTCTAAAGATTTTTGATTATTCCTTAACCTAAGATTTTTAGAAGAGCATTTGGATTTTTAAATTTTTATTTAAAAATTAAATTGTTTTAATAAAAGGATATGTTCTGAACCATACTAACTTTTTAAAATTTGTTAAGCTCTTTCTGAGAGTGTATATTGCCATTTAATGAAGTTATGTCAATTAAAAATTGAAATATACTTTAATCTTAAGTTGATTTATTAGAATGTATATTTTCTATTCATTGGGGTCAAGAATATATGTTATTTAAATCTGGATAGTTTTATTGTAAGATTGAAAATTATTTCCTGAAAGATATTTTTGTTATGGAACTGTTTAAAACATCCACAATGATTATAAATTTGTCAATTTACTTTATATATGTAAGATTTTGCTGTTCCATATATTTGTTTCCCTGTTATTAGTGTTTAAAATAAAAAGAAGAAACAAAATGTGATAAAATAAAAAGCATCACATTGGATAAAGGAGGACTCACTCTAATAATACAAAACTATTCAGCAAGAAATAGTAATATTCACAACATATGGAAAATACAGCATTTTCTGGTGGCAATAATGTTCTCATGCCTTTTTAGGTAGTTTTTTCATACCTTTTATTTTATTTTTTGTTTGTCTGTTGGTTTGTTTGTTTGTTTTGTTTTTCTTCCATATTTTATTTAAATTCCGGTTAGTTAACATCCAGTGTAAGGTTAGTTTCAGATGTAGAATTTAGATGCTTACACACAACACTCAGTGTGCATCACAAATGCCCTCTTTAATCCTTACTACCTATTTAATCCCTCCTCACACCCACCTCCCCTCCAGTAATCCTCAGTTTGTTCTCTATAATTAAATTTTCATGCCATTTAATTACATATATTTTTAATTCTTCTATTTTTGTTATATGGTATAATACCCTATACTGTAGTATATGTAGAAGGGTTAATAAACAGAATATATATACTGGAGAATTTTTATCTATTTTGAAAATATGTGTCTTAAATTTATTATTTAAAGATGCATTTAAACTCATTTCTTCTATCATATTGTTATCTACTTAAAAATTTTTGTGTTAATTTCCTTCTTCCACTTTTGTATGTTGCCTGTTATTTATCCACTGCTTCTTTAATATTTCTAGATTGTATTTGTCATATGAATGCCTATAGATATTTTCCAATAATTCTTATAATGCTTCATATTTACCTCCTACTCTTTTGAAATCTCTAGATTGTTTTTGTAATATAAATGTCTAATGATGCATTTTTCTATTGAGTTATTTTCTCCTACAAAATAATCTACCCAAATG